>NC_051846.1:47488060-47490565 GCF_002237135.1 Teleopsis dalmanni
ATATTCTCCAAGATAAAAATATTAAAAGTGTGTTTCGAAATTGTTAAAATGTTCCCGATAAAATCAATTTTTTTTTGCTAATTTTTTTTAAACTAAGATATGGCAAAAACTTTATTATGACTTTTTGGTATTTTTTGAATTTTGTCCAGAATCCAAACACATAATAGTGATTATAATTTTGATAATTTCATTAGATATAAATTTTTTTTTTTGTCATAAATAATTTTGATTTAACTAACATCAATTTAAAGTACCATGTAATTTAAATTAATATAAAAAACTTTGAATTCAGTTGTTAGTTTGGCAGATCTTAATTGATTAAAATATGTCTTTATAAAGAATTCAAAAAATTTTTTTATTAGAAATTTTATATTATTTGAAGATTTTAGTTAAGATAAATTTGGCATTTAGTTTTTAATAAAAATAAAATGTTAGGACTTTAATTAACTTTAATATCATATATTTAATATAAAATATTTGTTCTTTTATACATAAAAAATATCCAATAAATTTACAATAGAATTTACAATAGACAATACCTTCTGCTCAAAAAGTACTCGGATTTTGTTGTTTGTTAACAACAAAAAAAAATTTTCAAAAAACTTTTATGTTTACATATGGTACAAATTTGAGCGCCATCTGTCATTTAGTTTGTTTACAGTAGCTGTTTATGTGAGACTACCTTAAGTGCATTTATCGATTTTTACTATTGAAAATTCTCGTTGTACGCGATTTTTTGACCAAACACGGCACCACTGTCATCGCTCAGGCACCATATTCGCCAGATCTGGCGCCGTGCGACTTTTTCCTGTTCCCGAAACACAAATTGCCCCTTCGTGGTAAGCGTTTTGAGTCGATTGAATCAGTAAAAGAGAATTCGCCGAAGGAACTAAAAGCTATACCTGTACGGGCCTACGAAAAGTGTATGGAAGATTGGGTTAAGCGTTGAAGGAGATAAAATAAATTTGGAATAAAATTTAAATTTGTGTGTTTTATTTACAAAATTCGGGTACTTTTTGAGCAGAAGGTAGATCTTTGGGAACCGGTTTTCTTAATTTTGAAAAAAATGTAATTTATCGACATATAATATATTTTTAAATTTAAAAACACATTACGCATTTTTCATAACCACGGCGCGAGCGATTTTGTCTTTTTGTAATTAGAACTCTTCTAGATCCTTAATTATAACTTCTTAGTTAGCGTCGACTATGTTTAGGGAGTAGTTGTTACTGGCAATAACCGTAATAAATCCACTGACCATTAAGACTTAAGTGAAAGTATCATAACCTTTATTATTATTTACTGACAACGGGTTAATATATTTATATATGATATTTATATATATTTATATATTATTATATATATTTAGTCCGCTTGTTAATTTGAATTTATCAGAACTTTCAGGTAACAAAGAATCTATCTATATCTACATCTATCTAAATATCTATCAGGAATATATCTGCGTTTAAAAAAGAGCACCCCAAGTAAAATAATTTTAATGCATAAATTCCCAAAATTGCAGAAATTGTACTTTTTATTTTTATTTATTTTTTATACAGAAAACTGCATAAGTCACTTGACGCCAATTTTTCGAAAATAAAAATAAATTATTTTCTATATATACTATAGTATAAAATTTAAATAAATTAGAACTTTTATAAAATTATAAAAGCTTGAGTCTACCCT
This sequence comes from Teleopsis dalmanni, assembly GCF_002237135.1. NCBI lineage: Eukaryota > Metazoa > Arthropoda > Insecta > Diptera > Diopsidae > Teleopsis > Teleopsis dalmanni. Next base: position 47,489,747 of record NC_051846.1, read on the forward strand.
AGTACAGCAGACACATGTCCAGAAACTAAGTCTGGGAGGGTGCTGTCAAATTACTTCATAAGTTCAAAATATTCTTATCATGTTAAATAATCACGATACATTATTAATGAATACACGATTGTATAAATATATTCCTTCATTTCATTTCGAAAGAGATTTTACTTCTAATTCAAGAACTTCAAAAGAGTTACTCTCAGTAAAATATGCTTATAATAATGTATGTATGTAAATAAACACATATAAATTTAACGATATTCCTAACAGAATATAGGGCAACTATGAGCTTTCTTCCAATTGTTTCTATTTTGTTCTTTCTCTTTGAAGTAATCAATCTGACTACGGCTGAACATATCTGCATAACTGAAGAACGATATCTTCCTCGTATGTCTTGAGGATTCCTTTGGAAATTATTTTTATTAATGTGCTAAATAATAAACATTTTTTTCAATCTGCTTAAAATAGCAAAGTAATAATTTTATATAAATTCCGGTTTTGTATGTATGTAATACAAAAACAATCCATTGTATTAGACGCATTCAAATAGTAATTGCAGTCCAAAGAAATTGTATACGGACTATAAAGTAATTAAGAAATTCGAATGTTTGCTTAGACCATTGATGATGAGTACTTGGCAATACTTGAAACAACGTTGTATGGTCAGCCAAATTTCAATAAATTAAATAAATTTTTGTCCTTGTTTTTTCTTTGCAATTCGAATTTAACTTGTCATTCTCGGCAAGTAAAAATTAACATTAAATACATTTTATTTTTCGTTTCAAACTTTTATCACACTCCTCCAATAATTACGATTTAAATATT
>NC_051846.1:47490665-47498018 GCF_002237135.1 Teleopsis dalmanni
GGAGGATGTAATTATGCGTCCATAAAGCGTCTGCTAATGATGATACAACAAAACAAAATGAATGACAATGAATGAATACTCATTACAGTGTTTCCCATTTTACCAATAATTTAATCATAATAATAATAAATCTTACTGTTGTTTTATTGAAGAGTTTGCACTTTTCAGTCATGTACAGTAATTTTTCATTTTGGCTGCCATTATTTCCATTGTTGGCTGCTATTGATGCGATTGTTGATTGTGGCCTCAAGCAAAATTTAGTGTCTGCATACTGCAGTTGCATATATGATTTCAGATATATTTCTTGTTTTTTTTTAAATATTTTTTTTTGTAATATTTTTAGATTTCAAGCTTTCAATCATGTCATACCTTGGAGCTTTTGCGCTTGTCCAATCCATGCGATTACATTATTTGATAATAACCATCATGGAATATCTTATTGTGAACAAAAATTCATTATAACGCTGTTTGGCAGCATTCAAATGTGTGCCTGCTGCATCCATCTTTGCTTGCGGGCAATCAATCTTCAACAGTGGAAACTTCAAGGAAAAAAACTCAACTACATCACATCACAACTTCGTATATCACAAATGAGTAAAAATCGCAAAATTTGTGTGTGGCAATTAAAGTTCGTATGGAAACTCATTAGTTCCATTTGACCCGCTGCACTCGAGTATGTGGTAATGATGATATTTTGCATTTTGTGCATAAATTTTAATGATTCAATTGAATTAGTCGTGGCCAGATGAAGTGTTGACTTCGAATTATTTATTTTGTGGTAGTTGTACATATATTACTTGCTTATTATTATAAAATTATAAATAAGAATGCTCATTGTATAAAAATTAAATTAGCAAAACAAGCAAATATTAATCATTAGTTTAATCCGCAAAATGTATGTTCGAAAGAATATTTTGAGTGATGCTTCACAATAAATCATGACTTGCATTTTAAATTGCATATTAAATTGACATGTAATAAAGCTACTATGGAAAAAAAAAATTAATACATCAAAAATAGTTTGAAGGTCTCTCTGTAAACAAATTTATTGTATTCCTTTTATTTCAATTTATAGCTCTCGTCTTCATTTTTACAGCAGTTTTGGTGCACTTAAAAGTAATAGAAGAGGAAGTTGAGGAGGAAGTCTTAGCTTGGCATCATTGTAACGACAATATTGATGAGTCTCTTATCATTTAAACTTTAGTACCTATCTGTTAACTGTTGTATGATATTAGTCACTATTTTAAGTTAAGAAGATATGTAGAACATCGTTATTAACCGCTTCTTAAGAAAAATATACTATTGTTGAACAATGTTTTTAAATTTTGATATCTAATACCAATTACTTTATTTAAATATATAGTCAAGTAATCGTACTTTATAATATAGTTTATAATACTTTATTAAATATTTATTAATAACTAGCCCATTAATAATTTTATACATAGAAGAATCACACTTTAATAAACAGATTATTCCAAACCATTAAACATAATGTGTTCAAATCAGTGCTAAATTTTTTGGAACTTCGTAACTGCCATTTCTTTCCAGACGCCTATCAAAATGTATACATAAATTCAGTGCCAGTCTGATCAATGACCGTGGAGAGATATGTTATATAGTTGTATAATCTAACTGCAGACCTCATTATATTATATTTGATTTAAATATAATATAATCGATTTAAATAGTAATGCTTATAATTTTACGAAATAATCCATAAGAAACATAAAAATACTACTAAAAATAATATATGAAAATATGTAATTTTCTTAGTATTTCTCTACAGAACACCATTTGGAAATCAAAGAGCACTAGCTTTAAACTTTACGTTTAAACAGTTAAGATCTCTAATTGCATGAGAGTCTCTGATTTTTAGTTTATAACACTAATTATATTAATTTTTGACCACCATAAGTTAATTCTCTATGTACTAGTTGTTGAGTTTATCTGGCCCAATACACGTATTGGTCGCAATATAGAATATTATGTATATACTGTGACGAATTAATATAAAATCTTTTGGAAAATTAAAGAAATATTTACACTGTTTCTACCAATTCAACATAGCACTCAAAACTCCACAATTATAAATATTAATGTATATAATTCATATAATTATATAATATTACTATAGAAATAATAATAATTATTTTAATATTCAATTATAATAATATAATTCAAAACTGCGGTATAATTTTAATAGATGAATGAACGTTAAACTTAGTCTTCAATTTATGCGCAGCTGTTTTCAGTTTTCATTTACGAGTTTTTCAGTTTTTAATGGAGTTCGATATGAAAAATAATTTATATAGAGAAGAAATAAAGACTTCTCTTATTTTAATTTTGCTAGAATTTATTTGAAAAATAAATTTGTCTTGATTTTAACATTTTAATATTTCATATTATTTCCCTTTAAAATTGATAGTATCGTATATATTGCAATGATCCTTAAACCATTACACAAGATTATAATTTGATAATTGCAAACCTCTACTTAAAGATTTAGTTTCTAGATAGTATCGTGAAGACGTGGATTGACCATCATGAATTTGAATTATGCACCAGTGGCCAGTGTAGTTCTCTACAGTGAGCCTTGCAATACTCAGAGGGTTCCCTTCAATGAGTTTCTAAAATCCAGTCTTAATATAATAAGGCTATGATTACCGAGAAGTTACACATAACTAATCTAAGTAGCTTTTATTTATTTTTGCTAAACTAGGAATCAATACCCTGTTTATTTTCTATTCTATTTTATTATTATGTTCAGGCTAGTTGAATCAGTGGACTTGAGCACTTTTACTCTTTATTAACTGCGAGGTTTCTTCATAACTCCTCTCTACGCCTTGACTGGATTATTGTTAATCACTTCATCAGATTACGCAATAATTGACCTCAGATCTGCATACCTCCCCGAGGAGCCTTTAACCATTTTGAGATTCGATAACGCGGTGTTAGTAAGCCTTTCAGTTTTCGCAAATAATTTCAGGGCTCTGTTCTATATATCTTCAGTTTATATAAATGAATAATTTTAAATATATTTGTAAATTTTGAATGGATTAAATTCTCAAATAAAACCTGAGAATTTACTGAAAAAAAACATCAAAATTTTAACAAAATTCAACATAATTTGATTATTAATCAGTGACACCATTTACTCGTAGCTTGTAATATTTATTAATATTTAATTAGCATTTAAAAGATCATCTGCGGAATAACGTGTTATTTACCGCCTTTTAACAAGTTCATCATTAGTGAACATAACATTTCATTTATAATGCCAAAGGACAACTTGACTTTGTAGAACAATGGCACTTACTTATTTATTGACTTGGCGAAAAAAATTGTTTTATAAAATCAAAAACGAGATCACAAGTCACGATAATGATAATTCGCGAACATTTACACGAAAACAAGGAAAAGGTCGACTCAACTCTAGAACTCCAAAACAAAATCGAACGCTTTCGGCGCTATAAAAAAGTTGAACAAAAAGTAACAAAATTTTTAATAAATATAAATTTTTTTAACTATTTTATTTTTTTTCTGTCTTATACTAGATCTCGTACAAGTTGAGCAAACAATGCAAGTGAAAACGTGAAATAGCAAAAGTTTACACAATCCCAAGAAGGAGGTTGGCAATTCAAATCAAATAAAGTGGAACTGAAGTTTTTAATGGAGATTGTACTTTAGTAATTTTATTAGCGATTTGGATATCAATACTAAATTAGCTACTGTATCATGAAAAAAATAATAAAGGAAAAAAATTAACTATGCGAAAAAAAATTTAAAAAAAGAACAAAAAATGCAAAATTAAGGTTAGATTCTTTTTTGTGTTAACTTTACGGAGTGGCAATCGTATAAAAATGTTTTTGTAGAGTGAAATAATATAGTTTGAGAATCACTAGTGGAAAATATTGGTAATTTAATTGATTAAGCTGGGTTATTTTTACATTAACAAATAATATGTGAATACAGGAAATACATAAAATTGCAAAATGTTTCTATTAACTTTTGTCAAAAATATGGCATCACTTTCATTTATGTAATGCTAGCAACTATCCTCTATTAACTCAAAAAAGGCAGTAATCGTACGATTCAGAAAGTAAAGGCAGTAATTAGTAAGTACGAACTATGTATTTTATTCTTGTTTGAAGGAGAAATGATTATAGAGTGTTCCGAGGCAGTTAAATATGTGAATGTTTCGCAAATGATATGTAACTGGAACTTTCTCCCGGAAAACATACTTAGAAAAATCACTCAAATGATCTGGTAGAAATTTATACAGTGAATCCTGAAACCTAAATCCCAACAATTTTTCAGTTGCTTTGTTGTACAATGCAGCTATTGTTAGTGAAACAAATCGCAACAAAGTGCTAATTTAGCTAAATATAATAATCTGCAAAGGCTTGAATGAGTGGTTATGACAAATACTATATATACTTATCCAATAACAACACTGAAGTCGTTACTTCAAAAGGGAGTATTTTCTGTTTAATTATTGTCAGTTAGCAGCCATCAGATTCACCATGGTCGCAGTGTTCCGTTCTGAAGAGAGTGGATTCCATATTTATTTCTATGTTTCTATGTTTTTGTCAACCGACTATTCAATTAAACCGTGTAATATTTAACACCAAACTGTTAACTATTTTATTTAAACAAAGATTACATTTTTTTTGCTTGTTTTTACAAATTTAGCATATATGTATATCCAAACCTAAAAAAATAAAATATAAAGTCGAAGTTCTCCATAACGAGCTCTCGTATAACGAAAACTCCTCTGTAACAACGTTTTTAAAAAATGTGTAATTTTTTTGTTTTTTTTTTTGTTAAAATATTTATATATTTTTCTACAATGAACCTAACATATTTACAGAAAATTTGTCCCTAAATACTAATTTTTTGAAGTATATCCTCAGGGTCCTCAAGATTGATCCGATCAAAAAAAAAAAATCAGGTCATCCAAATACAGATTTGATGACAGAAAAGTTTATTATTTCTGCACAGCTTATAAAAGACAAAAAATTAAAAAGTAGCTCTGGAACTTGTTCTGAGGATGCAAGTATAAGAACTCTGTGGAACAGATAAAACATTGATAAAAAAATATACTCGTTATACCATTCTAACCAAAAACAAAGATTTGGCGTAAAGAAATCAAATTTTCGACAAGTAAAAACCAAAATATAAAAATTACATTAAGACTATTCTGAAGACCAATGATAATGTATGTTTGAAACAGCAATTAGTATATATCTTTCATTAAAAGATGTAGAAATCAAAATCTAAGAAAAATAAAAGTCAATAATGAAGAAATAGTATCTAAGGACAATATTGAATACTTAGGTCTTGCTTTTGATAGAAAATACACTTGGTTAAAGAATATAAGTGTCAAGAGGTTGAATACCAAAATTAATATTCTACTTTATAAGCAAATAATTTGACCTAAACTACTTTATGGCTGTGTTACTTAAGGCAATGTTGCACCATCCACTATTTAAAAACTCCCAACTTATAAGAATATTGTGCTAAGACGTATGCTAAAAGCTCCATTGTACATCAGTAATTAAAACATACAGAAAGTCCTGAGAGTCGAGAGTGTGCAAAAGTATTTCAAAAACTGAACGCTAAAATTTTTCGATTCTCTGGAAGCGCACACTAATTTAGAATTGTACTCTCTCAAATCAAATGCATTATATATTCCGTCAAGAAGATATAATGAGCTTCAAAGTATATGCTTCTATCAAAACATCTGAATAACTTATTATTTTATTATTATATTATATCTTATTACTTATTAATTCAACGAAGCTCTTATAACAGGGGATCATCTAAATATTCAGAGGACACTATCGAGTAAGACAAGACAATATAGTATACATATCACTTGTTTAAAAATGAAATTTTGAAGTTAACATTTCCTGACTATTATATTTTGGAAAAAAATTCTCGTCATAGGACTGAAAAATGTTAAAATATTTATTTTGTAATTTGGCGTGTAAACTGCATATGCCAATCTTCCAAAACAGACCTGCTTAGTCAATGATATATTTAATATATATGTATAATGCTTAAAAAATCTTTTGAATTGTTAATATGACAAGCAAACTAACAGCAATTTTCCTAATTACATATCATATAACAGTTTAACTTAGCCTGCCATTCTGTTATTTTTCGAGTATGTACTTCACTTCTGTTATGTAGCCAAGGGTCGGTAAACTGTTATTATTTGAATTATTTGAAATAAAATTTAGTTTATATATTATGTATATATTACATTAAATAGTACTCAACCGTAATATCTAGTTACTTAAGTGTAAGCTTCCAATTAAACTGCATTTATATGTAAGCAAATTAAAAATAATATATGATTTAAGTGAATTACGAATAGTTGCTGAGAGCCGAGTTGGCTTTACAAAGTCAATAGTTCGTGCTGTTAATATTTTATTTGTGTGGCAAAATTAATGCTTGTAAATGTCAATTTGCCGATAGTGTAAGATTTCGCCAACTTAAAGACTACAGTTTACAGTTTTCAGTTTTCAGTTTGCTGTATTCAGTATTCAGTATTGAGTATTCAGTTTGCTTGGCTTAAATATTATGGCAAAATTTACATGTTAATTTTATTTATTCATTTATTATTACTTGGCAAGATTTCAGTGCACTTTTTGGTATCAAGTTACACTGTTGCACTTTTCGTAATTTTTTTAATATATTATTAAATTCAACTTTTTTATAACTTTATTCTCTTATTAACATTAAAATGTTGATTTTAAATCAAAAAAAAATTGAATATTCGCCCGTGCAATGGTTTTATCCGGCATCGAAGCTTATTGCCTCAGAGCATTAGGCGGGTTATTTGAACTTTTAATGCTTTGGTTCTCGCGTTCGTATAATATGTTTTTTAATTATAAATTTAGAAATCTTTATTTACCGCTACCATCAGTTGGTATTTAAATTTCTGCAAGACATTTTATTCTTTGTATCGGCACGTATAGATTTCAAGATACATGCAACCGCTCAAGAGAACACAAATGAGCCAATATTAATAAAGTCTTATATTCTCCAAGATAAAACTATTAAAAGTGTGTTTCGAAATTGTTAAAATGTTCCCGATAAAATCAATTTTTTTTTGCTAATTTTTTTAAACTAAGATATGGCAAAAACTTTATTATGACTTTTTGGTATTTTTTGAATTTTGTCCAGAATCCAAACACATAATAGTGATTATAATTTTGATAATTTCATTAGATATAAATTTTTTTTTTGTCAAAAATAATTTTGATTTAACTAACATCAATTTAAAGTACCATGTAATTTAAATTAATATAAAAAACTTTGAATTCAGTTGTAGTTTGGCAG
>NC_051846.1:47498118-47507991 GCF_002237135.1 Teleopsis dalmanni
TATTTCTTTGAATTTGTGTGTTTGTGTGTCCATTCAACACTAAATAACGCTTCTTCGTGTTTAACTACTATTGAACGCCCTTTCCTCTTTATTTCCTCTTTACCCAAAAGAAACCAAATTTGGTAAATATAGAAACAAAAAATTGCACTTCACTGATTGCCCTTTCGTCTTGATGCAGCAAAACTATGGAAGCAAAAGTTCGCAAAACAGAAAATTGTCAACATATAAATCACACAAGCAATATGAAATACACACAAACTAGCAATATGAATAGAAAATATAGCAACAATTTCTATACTATATCACACACCTTCTCATATGCACATTCAACAGCTCTTTCGTGTGTTTCGAACACTTAAGATCATTGTGTTATACACAGCTTTCGTTTGTCTTAATTGTTCTACAATTCAAAGCTGATTGTGCTTTTAGCTGGCCACTCGAGCTGGCTACCATAAAATCAAAGGGGTCCATTTTTTTGTTCTGCATTCGTAATCTGTATATTATTTATCTGTGATAAAAAGGAATTCTGCATATAAAAAAATTCTACTTATATTAAAAAAATTCTACATATAAAAAAAAGAATCCTACATATATAAAAAGAATTCTACATATAGTAAAAAAAATTCTATATATATTAAAAAGAATTCTACATAAATAAAAAGAATTCTACATATATTAAAATAATCGCAGTGTCTTCAAAAAACTTTGTTAAAGAATTGTGTCAACTATAGCGAAGATAAAATATTGCATTTATAACATTGAAAAAAAAAACAAATAAAAACAATTACTAAGAGATATTTATCTTTTATTTTCAACACGTTTAACAGTTCTATTTTATTTTAAGAATTTTATATATGACAAATATATACTTAAACTTTTAATATAATTAATTTTAACATCAAACTTGGTTAAAGACACTTTTGTTTCATTGTACGTGAAAAATCTTTTCAATAAAGGCCATTTAATATGTACACAATTGTATATAGAATATACGACATGTGTACACGGTTACATTAATATCTCTTTCTAATTCAATTAGTATTGTACATACAAAAACTTTTAGTGGTGTTAACAAGTATTGTTCAAGTATTATTTATTTTGAAGGATAATAAATAGAAAATGGCACAAAAGCAATGCTTTCTTAGTTCTTTTTTAAATACTTAATATAATTTTCTGTCTCTTCAATTTAATGTGCCAATTTAGAATCGAAAACAAATAATCTGTTACAAAATATATCTTAAAAAAATTTATATTTAATCTTAAATTACGAGTGTTGGAATAGTTTGTTTCTTGTAAAATCGGAATACACTGTTTTGCTACCATGGAATGCTTAAAGGTAAAAACTGATTGTAATATTAATATAAATTTGGCGTCAAATAAAACACTAGATGACAAAAATACATTAAAAAAAGGATATATTTTAATTGACGCAATTTGGTCCCTGATAATGTGTAGGGTTTACATATGTCTGGTGTTACCGAAGTTAATGCCAGACTGAGTGGCACCTTTATTAGAACCGTACTGTAATGAGATAACGTTTTGACCAGCACGTAGTTGTTCATCAGAAAAGTTGCGTACGTTCTTATCAGCTTCCTTTGGGCCAATAGATGGTTTACCGAAATTAGAGGCCTGAAATAATATTTAAAATTTAGTAAATAATATGTTTTTGTTATTTCTTTTTAGAGATAATCACCTTTCTGCCCAATGATTGTAGGCATATGACAACTGAATTCAAATTTTGTCTTTCCCAGAGATCAACACTTTGGAAGGTTTCTTGTGTTGGCACACCAAACTTTTTGGCACATTCTAAGAAAGCTGTAAAGAAAAATAAATTATTTATAAAATTAGCAACATTTTTAATTAAAAAGTTGATTATGCAATTTACGGTCTACTTGTGTCAATCACAAAAAATATCAATAAATATATAAATAATTTACTGATAACAAATTGCATAAAAACAATATTTAAATTGAGTACAGTAATCGCATTACCATTTCAAAAAAGTTATCGTATATTTATATGTAATAAATTTAATTAATATTGTAGGAGTCTATTTTTCTGATCGAAATACTAAATAGGACTGCACTGATTTTTTGATTTTTTCATTCGAACTCACCAGAAATATTTTCCATGCATTTAAATGCCATTTTACTTTCATTGATCTTTTTAACAGATCCAGGTTGTATGCAATTAGCGAGCTTACATAGCAACACACCATCCTTAAGCACTTCAAAAAAGTTATCCATATCGCCGGATGTGTTGATAGGCTCGCTGGTCACATTTTTGATCCATTCCAAACTCTCTTGAGCTAATTCTTCGCTGTACTTAGAGTTTATCTAAAAATAAAATATAAAAACTGATATTAGACAGATTTTATTTTATATATTTTGTATAATTCATTTTATTTTTGGCAGGATAATTACTTTTGCTGAATACATTTTTGGTAAACTTTAAATTTAGAGTGCATTAATCTTAATGAAACAAAAATTTAAAAACTTTAGCGAAAATTTGATATTATAAATTTTCTTGCACTCATAAATAATAATAGAAAAAAAATTCTTATCAGATATGAGTACAAGTATAATGATAAGATTGGAGCTAAAAATTTTCAGAAATTAGATACTGTTAAGTTCAGGCACTCCTGTATGTTTGTCAAAACAAAATAAACAAAAAATAGGGACATTAAAAACTACTTCAATAAAATTATGTATAACTAAAAAATTGATTTGATTGCGATATAAAGTACGCTACTTAATTGGTAAAAAAACATTTATTTTATAAGATAATATAGAATATAACACAACTCTCAATAAGATGCCGTTTCAGTTAAATTCCAGAGATAAAAATAAATGACGTAATTTGGTATGGTACATACATACACCTTAGCGCTTTTAGTTATTAGATTGATAACAGTTAACTAAGTTTTACATGCTCATCTGGCAGATAGCACAGTTATTGCTTATTTAAGATTTTTTTACGAAAAGCTTTACACAGATACAAAAATTGTTGTTGTAATTGATAACAATTATATTATAACAATTGTATTAGTGACTAAAATAAAACATCACGGTTAGTAAATATTGAAATACATTGGCTGGAGTCGTGAGATCATTCACTTTTTTAAAAATGATGTCAATGTGTCAAAATTCAGCTGCGATACCGCATACATATACATTACGTACAAATGTACTACAACTCTTAATTTTTTATATATAATTAATAATTTTATTGTTGTTACTGCTGTTTCTTATTGTTGTTGCTGCTGGCTGAACGTGTTAAAATGTGAAGATTACAAAGAAATTTTCCGTTTTTTATCGCTTTGAATTTTAATTGAAATATTAAAGTTCAACGCTATTGTTCCATATTTTTATTTTTATTTAATTTGAATTGTTTAAATATATTTTTTAATCTGTAATTTATTACTTAATATACACAAATGAACAATATTAAATAAAAAATCAAAGTGACCATAAAGAGTAATGATTACGTGTTTTAATTAATCACGCTATTTCATTAAAACCCTGTGGTAAGCTAGCAAGCAAGCAAGCTAGCACTGACTGCCTCACCCCTAAAAGTGTGTTGTGAAATATGTGTATGCATGCATATATGTATGTCATACATATATATAAAATATTTGTTTGTTTAGCAAATAACATAAACAATAGTAAAATAAAAATAAAAACAATATACAAAAATTTAAGTAAAAAGTAACCTTAGAACAATTTATTTATCGCATTCGTTCGCAATTTGGTTTTTGGTTTCTCAACTTTCGTGGAAGTGATTACGTGTACGATTGCAAATATGCCGGTATATATACATATATTAGTATAAACATTTGCTTATAGTTATATATTAGCATTTATTTCTGAAGGTACTTTTGTTGCAATGAAAACGAAATTGATTTTTTCCCCTGAATAAGTCCCGTCCCCACTGCTTATATTGTAATTTGCTGATTTGTGAATTTTTTATTCTACTCGGAAATGCCTGTCTACAGTTATTAGACTAATTAAGCTTAAATGACATTTCATCTATGTCAGTCTGTCTCTGTTTGTTTGTCTGCTAATAGTAAATTTGCACAATTATTTATTTATTTGTTGCTAATAGCAATGCCGTTTTGTCTTCTAAGTTTAAATTTTTGATAGCTAGATTTCACCAAATTTAGTATATCAATTTTTGATTAACATATGTATAAGCTGAAACACCATATATGGTTAAAAAAAAAAACTTAACCTACATATTCAAAATTATATATAACTTTTATAAATTGTTTAAATACATTTATAATGAATTTAGGTGATTGCACAAAATTAAATTTATTGCTACTGATTTTAACTTTTGTAAACAATTTCAATATACATATATATAAAATATTTGAAGATAATGTATATAATTTAATCGATATAATGATATAATTTAATCAATATAATTATATAATTAAATCGATATAATGATATAGTTTTATCGATATAAAGACATAAATAGTCGATATTTTTAATAGAATTATATCTTTGACGTTTCGAAGTTTTTCTGACTCCTTTCTCAAGACAGGTTCTTCAAATAAAAGTTATTAAACATTGACGACAAAATATAAAATATATTGAAAAATTTTAATATTGAGTTTTGTTTTATATATTTTTATTATTAACATAAGTAAATTATTATAAGTAAATAATCAAGAACAATGATTCTTAAAATCAATTTTTATATAGTTTAAAAAATAGGGGATAATAATTTATTCTATTATTTAAATAGAAAATAGGAGCCTTATTTTAATATTTTTATTATATTAAAAACAATTTTGTTATATACACATTATGTATTAAATATATCTAACGTCAGTAGTAGTCCTCCAAAAAATGAATTTTTTATCAGAGAGTGTGTACAGTAAATATTTTACTATACATTTAACTTCAGCAGTAATGTTCCAATAAATAGACTTTTTATCAGAAAGAGAGTGCATCATATATCTAACCTCTAGATAAAGTTAATGTAAAATCCGGTTTTCGTCACGGATGAATCTTTTATGTTCTTAATGAAGAATTATTTGATGTAGTAGGTGAAGTTAGTGTTATTCATTAACAGTACTTATTAACAATTTAATTTTTGTATGTTATACTGCCAGGGATCGTATGTTTCAGTAAGAAAAGAAGAGCTTTGTCAAACGACGAAAACTAGAATACTTTATTTATATTCCGGCGTATTGAGACAACTACGGTTTACTTAAATGGATCATAGAAAGCAAATTTGCAGGGTTGGCAATGAAAAATATCCTGTATGGAATAGTTCTTGGTTGTTGGTTGTTTTAAAAAATGAAAATATTTCTACCAAGTATTGTATTGTGATTCGCTTTGCTTTTAATGTACTTTTGGCTACTCTCGATTCTCAAGTCCTTGTCTGTATCTTCATTGCTAATAAGTCATCAAGCTTTGAGCATACTTTTTTAATACAATATTCTGATAAATTTGGATTTTTCTAGTTATGGTTGAAGCAGTAAAATTCTGATCAATTTTAAGTTTTTGATGACGAATGAAGCATAGTACCGAACTACCATAGTAGTTTAGATTTACTTGCTTATAAAACAGAGTTTTATTTTTTCAATGCTAATTATTTAAAGAAAATAATAATTTGTAAAATAGAATAATTTTGATGAGGGCTTAGAGAGTTAATTAGAATTAACCTTAAAGTGTTTAGAAAAAAATGCGAACATACAAGTCAAGTACGGCTTTGGGTCAGTTGGCTAATCAACGCTGACTCTGAGCCTTGAATTTGGCAGGGCATGAGTTCAATTCCTGGTATTTGCAGTCTCAAAAAATGATTTACGAATAATTTAATACAAGAAATAATTACAAGACTACCGATGGGATGATGGTTTTTTGGCAATACTTGAAAAAGCTGCATGGTTGGTTTTAAAAGAAAAATAATTTTTGTTGTTGTAGTTCACTACTTTTCGAAACCTCTCTATTAGAAGTAACCTCAATCTAACTTTCTCACATGTGCTTTTGTAATTTTATTTGTAATTCTTAATAGCTTTTAATTATATGTATTAGCAAATGTCAATACAACACAAATATATAAAAAAGAATTAGTATATTTATCATTTTTAAACCCCGTTATTAAAGCCATCCATTAAAGTGGCACAAGTGTGAAATTCTCTTTTCATTGACGAATTTATCTGGCAGATAATTAAGCTTAGAAAATTAAAGTTTTGTAAGTCAAACAGAAATTGCATTCAACCATTAAACTTTTACGCTACTTTGTCAAAACTGTTATTTATGTCAAGAAATTATTATTTTGCAAATTAAGTTCTTTTAAATTATATAGCGCGAATAATAATAATAAAAAAGAACGATTAAAATATTGAAGACCCAACGGCTTTGAATACAAGAAACCGTTGAAGTCAAAAGAGATACAAATTTTTTTGTGGAATATTGCTAAGCAAACAAACTGAAAGATGCTACAAAATATTTAAATTTAAAATTATATATTCATAATGGTATTTGTAAATTATAAAATACAAAATTTATATATAAATTAAAAAGCAGTTGAGTAGAATAGATGAATAGAGATAGATACCAGAATAGCAACATAACCGATCTATTGATTGACAAATTACAAAATTATTCGTCGTAGTTAAATGCGACGCCTCCGGCTGACAGAAATGACTTTAATAAATTTTAAGATATATAATTTATGTATAAAAGCATAGATAGAAATGTAAAAATTCATATATATTCATACACGTATATTTATATGGATAGAGAATGTATAGCTTTTGAAGAAATTTTAATGACAAAATATTTTTATAAAAATCTTCAAGAGTTCGTATAAAACCGCCAAATATGGTAAGGAAATGAGCAGTAATGAAGGAAGAAAAAATATCTTAGAGTAAATAATCACATATTTGCAAAATAATTTTTTTTTTGTTAAAATTCTTTTTTTTTTTGTGAGTCATTAAATACTGACGAGGTCAATTGCTTGTTCAGTTAAATGTTAAAAAAAAAATAAAAATAAAATTTGTTTCTAGAAACAAAGTACAAAATGTGGTTTCCACTTGTTGCTGTGATGATATTTATAATAATATATTTAAAATTTATATTGCTTTTGGAAGTTTCCATATATTTCATAGAAAGGAAGTTTTCTTATCGTTTCAATAGTTGTGCAAATGTTTGGATTTCTGTCAAGTTTAATGTTTAAATTTTAAAGAAATAATCATTAACTACAAAAGCTTATTTCGCCGCTTAGTAGAAAATATATAAAGTGATTTAAACAATATTGATTTTATATACCTTTAGAGATATATTTTAATTATTAACAATTTATATTTTTTTATAAACGGATTTCTCTATATAAATATATTTCAACAATTTTATTAAGCATCTCTGTATATAAATACATATGTATATATTATGTATAATATATATAAATTTATATACATTTATACAGGTAATGATAGGCATAAATCATTAACATATACATAGTGTATAGTTTCGCAATATATGAATAAGGTAGCATTAAAATTAAACCCACCCAAAAGATGTTTAGATCAGGAAAAATTAAAAACCCTATTGGGATTTATTTCAAGCATACCCAGCATTCTAACCAAGCGAAATCCATATCGAAAATAAAAGAAAGTAATAGGTACGACATTGCTATGCGTTTCTACAATCTCTGCAATATATTACGATATTATTACTATAGTAGAACCTTTAAGCTTTAACATGATATACCATAGAATGGAGAACAGTTAAAGAGTGTTTTGATCCTGTTCTTTATATAAAACTTGAGATTAAAGATATTGTAATTGTTCTAATAATATTTGATTAAAGTTAAAGTTTTCATTTACCAATCAATAAGCTTACACTTGATCCAATAAACAACTTCTCAATTTAAAGCTTAGATTATTAAATCTTCTATTAAGAATCAGCATATGAAAACAGTAATTTTTATATATTAAATATAAATCTCATATAAATAAACAAAGTTCATAATAGCTGAACATAAAATCATTGTTAGTTACGGTCAAGAACCTTAACGACCTCAATTGAATGTGTAGTGTTTTAAATATTTCAGATGCTGGTTATATTGTATATATATACATGAAATCAATAATAATGTAGAAAGTAAAAATTTAGACAGAGTTAAAAATTATTGTAAATTTCTCAAAAAATTTATTTTTGAAAGAGAAGGAAAGACATTTTGGGAAGGATATCTAACATAAGAAAATTTATCTATTTATTCTTCAAATCTAAACCACAGCTAGTGCTTTGGTTAATGTCACAAAAAAACTTGGTTACTTGTGAAAAAAACACGATTAGTCATTGTTTCTAATTTGACAGATACGACTTCAAAGTCTGGCAGTTGCAGTCCAAACAAATTGTATACGGATTATAATCTAATTAAAAATTTCGAATATTTTGAATAAATGAACTATAATTTTTATTGTTGTCTTTTTATTTCCATTCGAACACTTCTAACGTTTAATTAGTTTCTTTTCGTCAGAAGACGCGTCACTTTCGACAAAAAAAAATTAACGTTAGAAAATTTATCTATTTATTTGCAGCAAGTTTGCTGGAGGCACAAAACTCTATTTTTTTAATATTAAAAGAAATGTATTAATATTTTAAACTGAACTTTAATTCATAATTGCCAGAAACTTAGATGTTTCCTAAACTCGTTGAAAAATCAAAAAATAATTTAATGTCGCATAGTGTTTTTGAAACCGCAATTCTGAATGGAGAGTCATCATTTCTATCATTTAACTAGGTTAAAAACCAACTCAAGATACTATTATGATACCATGTATTTCTATGATTTATCTATGTTATAAACCAACTCAAGATACTGTTGTGATACTATATATTGCTATGATTTATCTATGTTATAAACCAACTCAAGATGCTGTTCTGATACGATGTATTTCTATCATTTATTTATGTTAGGAACCAACTCAAGATGTTGTTCTGATACCTGATGTATTTCTATCACTTATCTACGTTATAAACCAACTTAACCGATGGGTTGAAGTGTAGGTATAGTTGTTTTATTCAACTTAAATTTTAAGTTTTAACTTTTTATAAATTTTTTAAATAAAAACATAACAACGTTCGCAGTATATAGTTAGTTTTTGATATCAATACAAAAAAAATTATAATATACATAATATATTTCTAGCATCTTCTAAACATGTTCAATATGGTATATTAAAAGCGTTTGCACACCCACAATGTTAAATAAATTATTATGATTTTTATAAGACGAATATTTTTTCAAATATGTATATATGCATCCACTTCAGTTCTCTGGTGGATTTTAAAATTTCACTTTTTGACATTTTCGGTTGTAGGTGTTTGAATTATACTCTCACGAGAAGATAACAAAACCCGTTAGGAACAGAAAAAAAATTAATATATTTTAATTTTCAACTTTTTATTTAATATTTTATGATGGGGGCATGAGCATTAAGAAGGCAGTTAGGCAATGGCAATTAATTTAACTGCCACCATTTGTGATAGGAATGCTTATTACCTCTTGTCACGCACTTTCAAATTTAAGCTAATCATTTTATACCCGTCTTCCGTTTGTCTTTAAGAGCTTAGCTCATAAAAACCACAAATATTATTTTTACAAATTTATTATAAAATACTTAAAAAAAAGTATGTACATCATCATAAGCAACATTTTTGTATTGGGTCATCATGCTATTGTCCACAGTCATTGAAGTTAATGAAATTGTGTCATAATTAGGTCGGAAGCAATAAGTCCGCCAGCCGTACGCCTGTCAACCGTCATAATGGGTGCCTAAAATATATTTTGTTGTTCCTTTGTTGCAATGCTTATTATTCTTGTTGAATTGCGAGTCTTCTATGCTCATAC
>NC_051846.1:47508091-47519232 GCF_002237135.1 Teleopsis dalmanni
AGGGTGAAAACTTTCACTTTTACTTTCACATGCAAAAGCACACATTTTTCTTAAGGGAAATTTTTTCATACTCATATGTGTTATACATATGTTTGCTGGGGGTGGGAACCAAATGTTATAAGGCAAGGCTGTGTGTACTCATATGAGTTGGCGTTCTAGATCCTTTTGGGGTAAGAAAATAACCTCACGTGACATTTATTAATATCGAATTTTAACAAAAATGTTTTATATTACATTCTTTTTTGAGTAATTTCAAATGGACAGATATTTTCGAGTATATTTAAGAAAAATGTTCTCACAGTAAGTTAAATAGCAAATGTTGTAAATTAGAAGAATGTACTCGTATTATAGATATTGTAAAGTTATGTATGTTTTTTACAACAAACGAAAATTTGAAAAAAATCAATTTTTAGTGGTTTCGTATGGCGTCTGGGTACAATCAATAAAAACGTGATAATTTTCCCAAATAAATTTTTCTTGTACCTGCCTACACATTTAACCAGGTTCATCATTAAAATTGATTCTTTCCAAGAAATGCGCAAGCGCAATATTACATGTATTTCACTAACGAGCCTTTGTACAGGTTATATTTCTAGTGGTTGGATCTGTCCGTCTCCTGTAGTAGCTTGGCTGTTTGATTTTCACTGCAGTTGTAGTGCAACATGTGCTGCATTTGCAATGAATGAAAATTTTTATAGTTTGATTGAGTGAACATACGTAATTCTGTGTGTCAGGTGAGCATTATACGCAATGCGCGTCACGCTTCCGATGCGCTTGTAACTACTATGTATGCAGCCAGGAGATGTCTTGTACGGGCACGACAGCAACAAGACACCTCAACAACCTGTTATGTCTACTGCGGCTGTTGCTGTGGCACGATCCTGAGCATTAAATCTTTACATGCTAATAAAGGATTTTATTTTAATTTAAAATTAAAATGCATTTACAACATATTGGCACTGAGAGAGATAGATGGGCGTGTTCGTAATGTACAATGTGAAAAACCGGAAGTCTAGAAATATTTAATGAGTATACAAAACCTGTAAAATTGTTTCTATTAATTTTCTATTAATAACGAACGACGATGGGAGTATCTTGGTAATGCATAAAATTTTTTTCACATTTCGATTTTAATCTTTGTAAAATATTACGTACTGAAAGAATTATTCGAAGTGGGTAAGATTTGAAAATTCTTTTATTGATTAAAAATTAATTTTTGTTTAGTTTCTGAATAAAACAGAGTTTCTTTACAAAGCATAGAGAATCATTAAAAAATATGTACATATTTGTATTGAAACCATGTATCAGGTATTAAATGACAAGATACTGCGCTATATTGTAATCACCAAAAATATAATCAAATTTTTATGCCCAATAGTAGGGATTCCGTTTGGAATAGAAAATATTCTAAAAGTGACGAAATTTGAAAATACAAAAATTGGATTTATTTAAAACAAGTGATTTTTTTTATCGCATAAATGTTTTCAAAGGGTTCTTCAGAAATGTTTATTTAAAACAAGTTTAAATCAGCGTTACACTTCGGAGACTAGAGAGCAATCGAAATATGTTAAAAGATTGAAAAGAGAAAAAAAGCTTTGAAAAAATCATAGGCTGTGCTGTAAACCGAGATATGTAGCAGTCATAAATTGATATTTTACAGAATACAGTTAGAAAGAATTTAAAAAATTAAAAAAGCTGAATCAACGTTGGGAAAAGTGTATAAAAATCTAAACATTTCCTTTTCATATCAGGCATACAACTTTGTGATTCTATCTCACATGGTGTTAATTCACAAATTAAGATTAGATACCATTTATATTCTCTACTGATTAATATATTATGTTGCTAGCTTTACGAAAAACTTAAAAAAGGTAATTTTTTACTAAATAGATGTGCTAATTATTATGGGTGTAAGATGAGTAATATATATATATATATAATAAGTTGATGTTGCTGTGTGAAGCATTTAATTTTTAATATTTGATATATAAACAAATAACATATGATTTACTTAATTTGGGACAGTATAAACACTTTCGAAATGAATTGTATTTCATTTTCACGAAATTAAGGAAATTCGGCTGTCAAAACATAGTATTACTTTAGTCTATATTTTTGATGAATGATATTTTTGATAACATCGGCATATGTATCAGTTTATGAATTAATATATCTATTTAATAGTATTTAAATTGCTTGTCGTTACGTTTAAGAAAAGTTTAAGTACGCCAAGCGTTTACAATTATTTAATTTATCAGCCTTAACTAAGTCGTTTTAATATACTATATATATTTTTCCCATTCCCACATAGCTAGGTTATTTATTTTTGGTTTAAAAATAAATTATGTAAATAGTAAGACATTTTAATTTTTATTAACAACGGCGATTAAAATTAAATTTTATTGCAATATTATTTTTACAGCTTTAAACTTAGTGTATTTAGCAATATTTACTAGTCTTAGCCGAAATTTTAATCCATCAATACAAGGTTTTCTGCATAATTCCTATTCAAAATTTTCTTGCAAATAGACTTTTGGTTGCAATAAAAACAAATAATAAAAGCGAACATAATTGAGTAATAAATTAATTCTTTAAAAGTGATTTGACGTTCGCTTTATCCGTCGTATCTCTAATAATAAGCGGTTCGATATTAAGATATCCATGCATAACAATTATGACAATTAAATTAATGTTCAGCGATTACTTTTAATGTTACTCCATTAAAAATATAAAATAAATAATATATAAACTCCATATGACGTCTGAATAAATATGCGAAAATATTTAATTGCATTGGGAGATTTTCATTGTATTTTATTATTCTCATGAATTTAGTTAGTTTGTGTTTTAAATATTTTTCTAATCATAGATTAACTAACCAGTAAACTAACAACTTAATTAGATTTTATCTCCCTGGTAAAGCAAATACACAGCAACAAAAATGATCATTAAATGGCAAAAGCAAGTACCGGGCAGTGCTGGGGCAGTCGCTGTACAACAGTAGCAACAATAAAATGTTTGTTTTAAGTCATAAACTGCAGATACAAATTTTAGTTAAACAGTAATTTTCGCGCTTGATTTGAGCTTCAACTCTGCGTTAAGATAACCTTCAGGTGTTTGCAAGTAAATGAAATTGCCACCAATTGAAAATGC
Organism: Teleopsis dalmanni; assembly: GCF_002237135.1. NCBI lineage: Eukaryota > Metazoa > Arthropoda > Insecta > Diptera > Diopsidae > Teleopsis > Teleopsis dalmanni. The sequence continues at coordinate 47,511,245 of NC_051846.1, forward strand.
AACTCAAACTCATTAACACTCAGAGTTTTGATTAAACCTATTTAATTTTAGTTTTTTAATATAATTTTAAGTAAACGATCCATGAATAACTAACTTAATTGTAAGGGGTTCGAGCGAAAATTAAAATGAATTTATTTTAGAATTCGCTATTATCGCTGTTTGTTGAAGGTCCAGGAAATCTGAAGGTCCAAGAGCAATCAAACTCATTCTTAATAAATCTGTTGTAAAAGAATAATTTCCAAGTTCAATTTTGAGATAAAATACGTTTTAAAGAATATTATACAAAACATTCATAATTTGTATTTAATTAAGTGTACTTTTTTTTAAAATATATTCAGTCCAATATAACATACCTTGTGCACAAGATATAAATAGATAGATATATAGATAGATACTTCTTTATTATTCAATTTCAAAATTTTTTAATATGAGTAAGTATTATGCCTTAAGTCTATAAACATTGGGCTTGATAGTCGTCTGACGGAGGTATTGGTTTTATATAAATTTACGTTCTTGCTTGAAACTATTTACAATTCAAAAAAGAAAATATGCAGAATTCAAATAAATCGTTAATGTTTTAAATATTAATTAAAAATTATAAATTCGTTTATAATTAGTTTTCTGTATTTCAAAGCACTATTAATATAGTTAATCAATCTTTTCCAATCAGGGTCATTTTCTCCATTAAGCACATTTTCCATAAAGATTGTCTTTCAAAACAAATTCGTCTAAAAGGTCCTAATGTACAACTAATGGACAACGGCCTAAGAAGTGCTGTATGTTTTCCGTTTCATTGCGGTTGTACAGTGTAGTTTCTATTGTATTTGCCTTCTAAATAAATTAAGTTGCACTTCGCTTTAAAAATCCACATTCTATGAGCACGACTGAAGCTTTCTTTAAAATACTGAGTCCCTAAATTATGGTCCAGGTATTTATAAATTCGACTTTAACTTCTTAATGTTTTTCGTTACATTTTCTTCCAGTTTTCCGCGATTTAATTATATGAAATTATTGTTTTTCCATGCTTGGCTTATTGTTTTATCATTCCAAACTAGGCTTGCCTTATTTCCCAAAACGTTTAGTCTCTCTTACATAGAAAATATTTGAAGTTATCACATAAAATAAAGAAACCATCAATCAATTAAAACTTATTTTGTGGCCTTCAAAGTAGCTGCCAACGTAATTCAACTTGCCCAAATCCTTTACACATTTTTTCCGCTGAGAAAGATATGGACTTCAACACCATTATCAACTTTTTTATATGACCAGAATCTACTCGAAACATTTTTCTGAAACGGATGAAAACACAATAGGTATTTCACATTAATATTGCATGATAATTTTGAGTTTGTCAAAAATGTATATATGGTATATATTACAAAAATATTGATATATGTCAAAAATCCGACAGCTTATAAAGTACTGACAATTTTACTTCAGTGATGAGGCATATATACACACACAAAATTTTGGCATATATATAGATATGTTATATAGATATGTTACACATTATGTCCTAATTTGGCGTTATTGTACGAAAAATTTCTAGAACGTGTAATATTCCGTATTGGTGATTTGAATTCGTCATCAAAGTTATGACGTTTGTCATCACTTTAAAGAATTCTGAAACTCACGACGCTTAGTAAATGAATATCTGTCAAGGTACGATTAAACTATTACCAGCTGTGTGTCAATTTGTCATCAAAAATTAACTCAAAAAGAACTAGTAATTGATATAAAAATTTATTTAAAATTTATGTGTTTCCTTGCGTTTATTATTTTCTTAACTACATCTTGAAAGACCCTGTGTGAGCTTATTTAGATTTTAATTGATTTAGAATGATTTATTATATTTCAATTTTAACTAAGATTACAAAGCACTTTATATTTTATTAAGGCAATAAAAGCTTAAAAATGTAAGTTTCAGAATTTTAAAAATAAATAAGTATAAAATTGTAACACTATCGAAATAGGACAAATACTGGGGTAATTTTAACAGTATGGTACATGTTAATAATGACCTCACAGCGTTGCCAAAACGGTGGCTCACTTTCACTGATATCGAAATTCTGTTGGCACTAAAACTAACGTTGTGTAAACGCACTTACTTATGTTCGTATTTACTTAGACTTGCATTGCTTTATAGAATAGAATAGATTTTGGCTGAGTTCAGTAACCTCCAACTTGATCGACAGCTGATTGTCTATAATTGGTAGTACCCACTCTGATTGTATGTAACCTAATTTTTGCAGTAATGATAAGAACCTTGACTACTGCGCTTTTGACGTGGTCAGTTTAGTTTCCAAGAACGAGTACTTTTCATTTGATTATATGTATATTGTTGGCAATTTTGTTGAAAAGTTAGTCAATCATTAATATATATGCCAGTTGGTAAGAGAAGAGCAGAATTACACTGTATTGTTACAAAAATATTTGTAAATATACACATATAGGTATATTTGTTAGGTACAGGATATTAAAATTACATAAAAACATTTTTTTAATTAGTTTTCTAGTAAGTTAATTGTTTTAAATTTAATGTACAGTTTTTATGTAGTACAAAAAATCATTTAAAACTAATTTAAGTTTAAACTATCGATCTTTGATCCTTGAAAACTCATGACTTTTCCACGAACTTGTTTTTATAGCGTATTGCGCTATCTTAATATAAGTAGGCGCAAGCGAATTTCTTGTATTTAGTATAGAAATCCGCGGTAGTCATTATCGATATCGTGATTTAATTGATTAAATAAACGCATTTATAAAATAAGTGCAGATACTTTTCAAGCGATTAAATACTATAGTACCAATCGATTTGCTCCCATTAACATTCAATAAAATCGAGATAAATCAAATAAAAAACAGTAAAATTAAATCGTTATGCTAATTGCTTTTTATCAGCGAAATCTTATTTACCAAATATATATCATTATTCGACATTGTAAATCAGATACTGCCGCACTTCGACTTTGTATGCAATTTAAATCTGCAAACCAGCATTCGAAATGGCAAAAAGTGCAATTTTCCAAATAATAACAAAACGTATGGACGTACCGCGAAATCGTAATAATGCCCAAGTGCAACCTACTAAACAACTTTCATTTTGTTAATGCAGCACGTACGTTCGATATGAATGGGACCCCTCGGACCTAAACAATGACAAACTGCAATTCTGATCAGCATTCAGGTAACAAAAGCCTCAACATAGCCACTGAGCGTGCACATGAAATTAATAAGTTGAATTAATAAAATAGAAGAAAAAATTTAATAAAATTAAAAAGTTAAACAAACTTAAATAAAAAACGATGAAAACAAACGTCGACTACTAATTAAGTTGAAGTCCGTATAATTAAATTAACGTCTTATTGACTTAGCGCCAGTTGACAGTCAAATGACATTAGCAGCGGCACGCAGCACTAACAACTAACCCAGCCTACACTTTTTCCAATCCGCAACCTTAGAACCGAACGGGCACATTTAAGACCGGCCGCTGTGCCGGATTAATACTTGGCGCAATATTAGCTGCTATCAATGTTGATATTTTGTACATTTATTGTTTCTCTGTGCTTGGCATTTGTTGCTTCAGTTGCTCGATAGATGCATAACCCACCGCCGGGCCGCCATCACAATCGCTAACGTCACTAAGCGTGACAGTTTTAAATTAACGTATTAAATTAATGTCAGTTCAACATGAAATGCTTAGAAATGTACGAGTATTGCTTCTATAAAAAATTCTACTTCGTTTTAGTTCTTCAATTAAACTTATTAATGCCGACTTTTAAACTCATCTGGAGTTTTAATTCAGAGACGGGCATGTTTGCTTAACATAAGGCACAACATTTTACGATTATTTTAAACTAAAACTTTAGTTTAATAAAATTTTGAAGTAGAATTTTGATAAATTTTATTTAAACTTCAAGAAACAGTTTTAGAAATGATAAACTGTACACAGCTACTCGTATATCCCTGAACGAATACAAGCAAACTAAGACATCACATTGCTCCAGTTCCACATTTAAGAGAGATATTTATATAAGTATTGTAAAATTGCATTTGTAAAACACTTTTTAAGGTTAATAACTGATATGACTGGATTCTATTGCATTCAAACAGAATAATTTTAAATTAAGCAGCATAGTCGTTAAGCGTTTGCTTCCAAATAATCTCTTTTTATCCGAATTCTGGAGACAATAAATCAAATCCGAAAAGAACAATAATGTCCCAAAAAGGACAATATGGTTTATATTACACATATGAGCATATATATAACTATATCATTTATGAATGGATTCAGTCAATTTCATTCAATGAAATATATCAAATTTTCATTTCACTGAAGTTAAAACTGAAGAAGTTTAAAATTCAAAAAGCACTTCTAAAACAAAATTTCAAAAAGTTTCACAAAAACGATGATATATCATATAATAGATCTATTAAAATTCTGTATGTGTTATTTGGAATTAGTTTTTTGTATCCAACACATCCCTTTAATTGTGTAGGGGGAGCTGTTTACCTTTCACTGAATTTGAAGATATCGACTCTTGTCGATTATACTGAACAGTTCATTGAACTGTGAACACAATCATAGTGTTCCCGGCTTGAGTTGGTATATACTTATTTGTTCATAAATAGAACATATACTTATATCATATGCGAGTCCGAAAAATCGGTGTAATATTATTGCATATAATATAGGCCCACAATTAGCAAGATCTTATGGCAATGATGAAAATTTATGCACTAATTGCGGTCTTTTAAATATCAAATTTTGATTTAAGTTTATTCTTCATAAAGATTCTCTTATTAATAGCACTGCCTCGTTTAATGAAACAAAATGGAAATTGAAGCTCATCACTGTTTGATTTTAAATAAGTACAGAAAAATATTATAAGCACAAAGCCTGTGCTTATATAAATATACATACATACATACTATGTTAATGTCGCGGACTAGCTCAAACGGCTCATTGTTCCAATTAACTCGAAATTCGTTACCAACGTGAAAGGGATCATAGCTCTTCTGAGTAATTTTTCTTTCCATTCCACCTAACTTTTATTATCACTGTTGGTTATTGTCCAAGCGTTTGCACCATACACTAAGATATACTTGATAAAAGACGTCTAAATCTTGATTTTTGTAGATTGAAAGAAGGCTTTATTTCTCAATTGCTTATTTAGCCTGATGTAACATTTATTCGCAAAATCGATTCTTCGTTGAATCTTTGCGCTGACGTGATTTGTGATGTTTACGCTGGTTCCCAAATAAACAATGTCTTCCACAACTTCGAACTTAAAGTCGTTAACAGTGACGTGAATCCCAAACCGCTCAGAAAATTTGTTTGTTAACAGAAAGGGCTGTGTTTTTTCTGCATTTAGAACCAGACCCACTTGCTTTGCTTAATTTTTCAAGTTTAAAAAGACGAACAGACGGCATGAGTGTTTAGTATAATTATATCAATACGTCAACATACGCAAGGAACATCACACTTTTGTAAACTATTGTGCAAGTGCAGTTCAAATTTGCTTCTCGGATTATCGTTTCAAATATTAAATTCAAGGAATCAAACTATAAGGAGTCAACCCGTCTGACACATCGGGTTGACTGAACCCGTCGGAAACATCGGATTGATGAACAAATTTGGCCATTAAAATTACACAGAACAGTGCCCATCGCGCATTGCGGCAGAGGGATTGTCTATATTATTTAATCATTAAATGGTCAAATGGTCCGTAATGACTATAAAATGATACCTTTTGTAGTCAAATTCGTCATATGCTCCAGTATATGATCGATGACTATGATGTCATCTAAGTAGGCAAACGCATGTGGCTCCATGTCTGGTCCAATTACTGCGTCTAAAGCCCTCTGAAAGATTGTTGGCGCCGAATGCAATCCGAATGACATTACTTGGAATTGGTGCAATCCCCGTCCTGGCATCGTGAAAGCCGTATATATCTTACTATTTTCCGCCATAGGTATTTCCCAGTATCCACTTTTAAGATACAAGCTGCTGATGTATTTCGCATCTCGTAGTTGATCTAGAATATGTTGGATTCGTGGTATTGCGTATGCGTGCATTTATCTGTCGATAATCTACTATTGAAAATATAGATTGAAGAATAAAAACGGAGATGGCAATGTCAACAGTTTTTATTCTGACAGATAAAAACTTGTATGCTATACATATATTATTTTATATATTGTTGTTATATTGTAATATTGTTAAATAGTTTTGCTTTCTTTTTTATATTATGATTGTTACCACAATAAAAGTAAGCAATCATAAAAAACCATTATCTATGCATAAGCGCCAACTATCATCTTTCTTTTTCACGAGCTCCACTGGGGAACTATATGGGCTAGTGGGCAGTAGCGAGGCGTCAGCTTTTTGGCAAGGTGTTCACAATTTAATCAAAACAGAATTCCAACTATAACGTATTCCCCCTACTTCTAAGTTTTGTCCTTTCCACAAGCAAATAGCGTACAAGACCAATAAAACAATTTATTTAAATGTTCGCAGCCTGTGATCCACTGGTTTTTATTTACCATAAAGCTATAGCTGTAGGAAAACGACGACTTACCATAGATTTCGACATTTTTACAACAGGTATCAAATTCTTCATATCTGGAGTTGGTTTATTCATTTTATGAATTAAAATCTTTTTTTCAGAAGATCGTTTAAAAAAAGATATTTGAATCAAATCTTTAATCACACATTAATTCATTTCTAAATATTATTTTTCACTTCAAATTTCTTTAATTTTTTTCTTTACTTTTACCATTTGCTAGTATTAAATTGCAATAATGACTTTGTTATTGATTTATTTCCAACCTCTATATAAGAGAAAGAAACTCTCATGCATTCATTTACTCTTTTACTTTGTATTTACAATGCCCGGTTCAGTTTTTATACTGAACCATTTCCCCATATAAAACACCAACCGTGACTTTGATTGTATTTGCACGCTTTGTATAAACTTTTGGTTCAGTTTAGTGGAATGATCCTCTCGTCAAATGTAAAGCGATTTTCGCTCAGTTATTTCTTTTCTCTTTTGTATTTACTTTGCATAACATTGGAAGTGCACTTTTTTTATTGAACTGCTTGCACGCATTAATTTAAGAGTTAAGATTATTTTACGTACATATATTTGTTTGTATGTTTTGTGTTGTGTATTCAATATTGAACATAGTCCCAATGTGAATGTTATTTCATTTGCATGCTTTGTAACAACGCGGTGCAGTTTTAATTTTGAACCTTAGTATATTTTAAGAGGAATGTGTTTTCTCTTTTATTAATTGTAAGTAATGTTGGGTGTAACTAACACATGTGTGATTTTGTTTGTATTCTACGTTTTGTGTTTATGTTAATCTGTTTGGAAAAGCTATTATAAAAAATGTTAAGTAGCAATATAGCCAGATTATTTACCTAATAAAAAAAATCTAAAAAGGAAGCTTTGTTAAGGTGTTCAGTGAACACTCTGAACCATTCGACGCCTCGCCTCTGCTAGTGGGGCTTTTTTTATATCCCCTCTCAAGGAGTTAATCAATTTCCTTATTAATTATTTTCTGTAGTGCAAGATTCTTTGGATAGTATCGCTGCCTAATTTTTGAATTGAAAATCTACACAAATCACTGACATAATTATTCAATATAATTTAACCAAATTTGTTGTGTTATAAAAGTTCCTTTAATATGTTAAAATTGATTACAAATAGAACAGGGACAAAAGTTGTGCTGAAATTTACCAAGTGCAATAAGATACTTCTTTGTATGTATACTACCTAATAAGTTTAATATTATAAGCAAACGTCGATACAAGAGGTGGATAAAATAACTTCTACTCCTAGGAAATTCAACATTAAAATGTTTAAACCTTGTTAGTAGAATGTGGATCACTAATTAAAAATAGTTTTTATTAAGCTTAATGAGAATTATAAAGAACAACTTATGTACATATATCTATTTTGGTTAGTATCAAAAAATATTGA
>NC_051846.1:47519332-47531121 GCF_002237135.1 Teleopsis dalmanni
AAATGTTTGATCTCGTATCTATCTAATTGTGGGATACCTTTGTTTGAAAACCGGTAAGTGAACAATAAACAAATTGAATTATTGTAGCAGTTGGTGACCAGAGTGCAAACTAGACTCTTAATTACTCAATAACTAACAGTTCTCACTAAACTATATTATTAATCCCAATAACTGTAGTAAGATTGTTAAAGATATAATAAAACCATAAAAGACAAGTTTTAGTTGATATTTATTTGATTTGGTTTTTTGTTTTTAGTCTACAGGAGGATGGAATTGTGATGGGAGGGGATGGTTTCTGGATAAAAGACGCAGAGCTAGATGTCATACCCATTGTGGAGCTGAGTCGATTTATAATAGAATATGTGATAAGGACATGTTTTATAATAAAAATATCTTTTCTTCGCGAAAAATAAAAATTTTGTAACCATTTTGAGATTCCATTATGGATTGTTGAGCTTTGACTGTGGACATGTGATTCCCCGTCTGCAACGCTTGTTTAGAACCTTTTGTTTTTTGAACTACACGAGTTATTTTGTGTATGTTAAAGTTTCAATTAATTAATTTAGAGATTTGTAACAAATATTAAGTAAATGAGCTTAAAACTTTGATTTATTTAACTGTCACAGTAAAAATTAGCTGTTGTGATTAAGTTATCATTCTTTTATAATGATTTGACTGCACTCTGGAGAGCTTCTGATTGGAAGCTATAACTTATGGGAGAGTGTATAGCTAATGATCACAAACTTGCTCTAATAATGTGAAATCGATATCAATTTTAAATTTCCAAAATTGCTAAATGGAAAAGTTGGAAAAATGTATTAATACACTAAGCAGTATAACGAAAACAGAAGGCACTATTACCTCCAGCTCAAAAAGTACTCGGATTTTGTAAATAAAACACACAAATTTCAATTTTATTCCAAATTTATTTTATCTCCCTCAAAAAATGCTACTTATGAAGCGATACATATATGGCAACGCTTAACCCAAACTTCCATACACTTTTCGTAGACCCGTGCAGGTATGGCTTTTAGTTTCTACAGCGAATTCTCTTTTACCGATTCAATCGACTCAAAACGGTTACCATGACAAGGCAATTTGAGTTTCGGGACCAGGAAAAAGTCACACGGCGCCAGATCTGGCGAATATGGTGCCTGAGCGATGACAGTACACCCTTTCTTGCCATATGGTGTACCAACATAACATAACATGTTATGTACTAACATAACAAAAGGTCTATTACTTAAGGAGTAGTTAACAAAGAACAAAATCCGGATACTTTTTGAGCAGAAGGTACTATTAATTGTATTACAGTTTTCTAGTAAATAGTTGACACAATTGTATGGACTAATATAACTTACATTAGAAGAAGTTAATACTCTCAATTTCATTTTATGTTTAAATTAATCAAATAAATCGATCACAATTCATATATAAAATATTTTTTTAGAGTCACAGCTGGGTGTGTTGGAGTTTTTGTATAATTTTTTTTTAAAAATTAGTTCTACGATCATGCGGCATTTGTTTTTATTTATTTTGAATAAAAATTGAAACTTAGGAAAATGAACAAAACTAATTGAAATTTTCTTGCAATTGGTTGAAGGGTGTGGAAAGTACATCAAGTAAATATACAAAGTACAAAGTAAAATATAATAAAAATCTTTTTCAAACATTAAATACTATTAAATTCAAAATAATAAAAACAAATCTGAAATCTGGAATTTAAGCAAAAAAATAAAAACAAACAAAATGGGAAATCAACGCAGCATATCTGTTTGTTGTGTTCGCTTCACGGTTCGCTTACAAATATTAACCTATGAGATATTTTAGTTTTTCTGAACTTTTCATATTCAAATTTCAGTGCTTTTTCTTGTTGGTTTTTGCTTTTGTAATTCTAATTTTTTGCTTTATTGCTGTTTAAAACGCGAATCCATCAGCCTCAGTTGAATGGCATTTCGTTGATGTCATCACAGTTTGTCAGTCATCATTTCAGTTTGGAAAAGTTGACGTACTTCTTTGCTCGACTGAAAATATTAGCGCGGCAATACCGAAAGTAAAACAAAAAAAAAAAACAAATTCGCACAACAAAATTTTTGCCGCCACTGCCTCTGCTACTGCCTGCAATTGGTTTCATTGTTGTTGTTGTTGGTGCTGTTGTTGGTGCTGTTGTTGTTGTTATGATGTATATTTGTTGTTATTGCTAATATGGGCAAATATTGCTGTTGCTGATTGTCTGCTTAAATGGAAGAAATTATACAACAAAATGAGACAAAATGCGGCGAAAAAACAAAAAAAAAAAATAGTACCCGGCACAATTTTGATTTATGAGTAAAAAATTGAATTAAATGCATAAAGAGTGGAAAAGCAAAACACAAAATATAGAAAAATAAATAAAAATAGAGATACAAAACAGAGGTACAAAAATAAATATGCAACAATTGCATTTAAAAGAGGAAGCAAAATTGTTTAAATAAACGTAATGAAGATGCGGCGAAATAAAAAAAAAAAACTTGGGTTTTGTTGTTGTTGTCATTGCTGATGACATCGTCATCAATGCAGATGAACAGTGTCGCTGCTGCCGTGTACAAGATCGCACTCACTTCAGTATTGCAGTTCCATCTTCTTGGCTGCAAGACCAAATCAAATGTTACCAGTAAGTTGCTATGACAAGTCACCAACACTTGTATTTGCTGATTAGTTAAGTAACAACTTAAACAAAAATTTGATAAAATTTTTAAAAGTATCTGAAGTAGCTGAAAAATGCTGTTGAAACATTCAAAATCTCAGTCAAAGTTGGTTGAAAGTAATTGAATATGCATTGCTGGCAACGCAGAACCGATAAAATATTTACTGCCAATTGATCTGCCACTTTGAATGAACAGCAACATTAAGTTTTGCAACAGCTTCGAAATCGTAACAGCATCAACATAAATAGCTACAACAACAACAACAGCAGCAATAAAATCTGCTATAACTGCGTGCTATAAAAACCCAGTTTAGAATGCTTCAAGATTTGCAGTTAAGTACGTAATGGCAGCAATTGTTGCTTCCTTGGAAAGGCAATGGACATTATATGCTGTAGTTAAACATAGCATTTAAGTATATGCACTTTGGCATGTTGCAATGTCTACTGCAGCAAAATCTGCTGTTGCTGTTGCGGCCATGCTGCATGTGCCAAAAGCTTATAAACTGCAATGCAATTAGAGGCAGAAAAGTTGTTGCTGTTGCTGCATGCAATTTATGCGTTGCACTCACTTTTTACTTTCAGTACCGAGCGTATGTGGTTACCTAGCTGTTTAGTTGCTCCTGGTTTAATCTTTATATTAGAAAATATTAAAAAGACGAACTATGAAGAATTTATCATTCTCTATAATGTTAAACATGATCTATCGATACTTGTCGTTATCCACAAAGCTATACATGTACACGCATGTTGAATTGAAATGTGGGCCTAAGTTTAGAAACTGATTTTTCTTAGAGTTGAAACAGTTCATATGACCACTATTGTGTTCTACAATAGTCTTAGCAAAAGTCTAAGCATTTAAAGAAGTAACTAGTTATCTAATTAGACATGTGATAACGAAAGCTATACTAAATATATACTTGTATAGCCAAACAGCCACTAAATCAATGGTCAACGGCACTTAGATCAAAGGTCACTGAGGGTAGCCTAGCAGTTTTATATGAAATCTGTACCGTTTTTAGGGTATACTTAATATGGATAGATAAAAAAAAAGTAGATATGAACTTACCCAATTAAACACGACAAGACACTTTTAAAGTCGTAGTTCGAATAAACAGGTATGTATTTGAACACATCTCTTCAATGAACATTGCAGAAGCTGTGAAGATGACAAATAAAAAGAAAAAGTATAACTTTTTTTCTGTAGCTGCGCAAATTTAATTAGAATCGGGGAATGTTTCTACTGCAAATAGATGTATTTAGCACTACAGAGGCTCCAGACATAGGTATTCCGAAAGTTTATAAAGACAAGTCGTGTTTACTGGCGAGCACAGGAAAAGTGATCAAAGAAATAAATCCTTCCCATTGACGATATAAAATAAAGATAATACAATTCTAATATATTTTATAAATTAGAATTAATACAAACTAGAAACTGTTATAATGAAATATTAGAAGCATTGAAGAAATTGTTCAATTTTTAGTAATATTTATGAAAATAGTGAAAGAGTTGGTGTCAGAGCGAGAAACACACATACACATAGTTTTATACATAATACGTGTATATAAATAAAATTGATGTTCTTTCTTAAATACCTACATATAAAAAATGCATCAAATTTAAATAAAACTTGCAAAAGAAAAATTTTCCAGTACTATATATCTCCTTCTTCTCTCGTAGCAGAATCCAGGCTAAGCCTGTGTCCCTACTTTTTGGATTCTGTTTTGTGCACCATAAACATCGCCATCGTCGATAAATATCTGCTTCCTAGGAAGCAGAAGATATTGATGAAAGTAAATTATTAAATGTAAGTTAGTAGTCTTGAGTCTGTTGGTATTAGCACTCTTATTTTGCATGTCGACGCATATAAGCAGTATATCAGCTGCTTCAGTTGTTAGATCGTTTAATTTACTTTGCAAATGTTTATTACTATATGGAAGTGGGGGCAATATCATGAACGGGATATTGATTTTTGTAATAATTCTTTAGTGACCAAAGCAGTAGAACAAAGGATGGAGTCAATTATAATGGCAAACAATGAGAGAGCGTAGACAACCCTGCTTAATATCAATTTGACATTTGAAAGATTTTCCTTTCTGGCTACCAAGTTCAACACGTGCTGTACAGTTAGTTTTCAAGTTATGTTAAGCCTTATATAGTTTTTGAGGACCTCTATATTTCTAGCTCAAACGCTATTGCAATCAAATGTTATTTAAAGCTTTTGCAAAGTCGAATAAAATATGGTGCTGTTTTAAGTAATACTCGCTGCATTGTTGGACTTAAGCTGTTTATGTGGTTGATGTAAAAACGTTTTCAGCTTGTTATTTGCGCAATCAGTCATCAAAGGGTTTAATTGTACTATTTAAAATATTCAAACCTCAACTAATTTCTAAGAACTTTGATTCTTCAGTTCTCTCATACTCTCAAATATCATGTCTTCGGTTCGTTTAAACTTGTAAAAATAGAAAAATTTTCTTATGCTGATTATACTTATATTTTTCTTTTTCATCGTAGTCAATATAATATAATATAATTTATAAATACCATATCAATAACGTTCGTGTACTATGTTTAAATAAATTCATGTCGAGATGCTTGTATGCTTTTTTCATTAAATAATGATCCAATAAGGCTTATAGTTGTGCAACAGCCCAACATGTGGTTGTTTTGCACAAAAATTAATTAATTCAAAATGTATTATGAGACTGGTATTAAGGTTTCTATCACCAGCTTTTTTATAAATTTGTACCATTTAAACTAATCCATAGGACTAAGTCGAGAATATCTAATATAATATCGCTACTAATGAGACACTATTTATCTACGCTCGAGAAGGAGATACTGGAGCACCTGTTATGTCTAGTCTTAACCAGATTCAAACTTAAACATTTGGATGAGTTATTTTTGAAATAACTTAGCTATATTTTTTACATTGGTCAGATACACAATACTCTATGAATACGTCCGGCTGGTTCTATGTTCATCTTTCTACTCACAATTATGAGGAATTTGTAATTTAAAAAGCTTTCTAAAGAAGGACTCGACCATCTCACTACTTCACCTATCCATTTATGTTAATACAATCGTTCAGGAAGGCATCATATCAAACATTTCTTATTTTATTATTTTCTGAACGTACTATTTTTACTAACATAACATATAACCTCTATTATGATTATATTTATGTATCTTATATGAAACAATTTCATTTTGAACTTGTTTTTATATAATTTTTTTATTTTATTTTAAATTTTAATTCGAGTTTGTTTACAATTTTTCATCAATTTAGTTTTAATCAATTATTTTATATGCAGACATGTTTATACGAAAAATTTGCATGGCAATGAGTTTTTATCAGCAAAAAATAATATTGATGAGTCAACTAAAATTTAAAAAGCATTTTCTTATGTAAATGTTTGAGATATTATTAATTCGAATTTTTAATAGTTTTTCATTTTTTAATAAAATGAAATAAATTATACAATAATTCTTATAGCATTCTGGAAATTTTTATTGATTTTATAATCCAATTAAACTAAAATGTTTAATAAAAGTATTTTGAGTCAAGTAGTTATGATATACAACATATTATTATTTTATGTATAATCTTTATAATTATTTGATAAATATTTCACAGTTATCGGTTTAGTAAAATTTTGGACTATTATATTTTTATAACGAAATATTTTCATAATTGTTTAAAAAATTTAAATAGATGACATTATATACTTCTATAAAATTATTTATTCTAACTAAAGAATGAAAATGGTTTTAAAACTATTTCCTGTAAACGAAATATGTCAGCAGGGTTGCTCATAACAGGTAATACCATAACTTATGCTATAATATTAGTTTTTTCTAAGATATCATTATAAGCAGACCTTTTCTATGATTTACTAGTTTTTTTATTACTTTTCTGTTTGGTAACGCTTTTCAATTTAGTTAATAGTCTTGTGAGATCCATTGAATTATCAGTAAAGTTATTTGTACTTAGATATTTTAGAATCTTTTCAGATTCATTTATATTCATAATATTCATTTGCGTCACGATATACTTTCTAATCAGTTATTCCTTTCTAAGATTCATGGATGTTCATAACACAATTTCGTTTTTATTCTACAATATATTTAGTAAAAATCAGTTATCACCTAGGACTTTTAGACCTTTGTAATATTAATATTGTAATTCTTATAATAACTTGTTTATTTAATATCGCTTTCTTAGATTTATTGACTCTCATAATATTTTTTTTTCTCATATTTTTGACTCTCATGATATATTTTCTATGTCCATCACAATTATAATATTGTAATACTTATGGTATCTTGTCTATTTAATATTCTTTTCTGTTACAAAATCTTTTTAAATAAATGATCATTTTCAGTGACTCGGAATTTGTTGTGACCTGAGATACCTTTTTAAATCAGCTGAATTGTTCTGAGATATATTGAAGATTTTGTTGATTTCTTTTGTTTATAATAAGTTTTTCAGAGATTCACAATATCTTTTTGCTCAAAGATACCTTTATAATAATTCGGAGATTTACTGGTCTCTATATTCCTATATAACTTATTTTTTAAAATTAATATATATAAAATTAATACATATTTTGAAATTCTTTCATTTTCATAGAACGCTTTTACCTTATCAGTACCCTCTTTTGAAATTTATTGATCTTCAAAATAGTTTTTTGTTCCATGATATTTTTTTACTCTCCTAAAGCTCATTAATATTTAAAATACTTTTTTATTCTACAATATCATTTTAAATAAGTCAGAACCTTTTGAGAATGATTGATTCTAATGATCTGTTTTTGATCTAAGATATGATTTCTAACCAGTTACCATCATTAGAGGTTCATTAGTTTTCTAATATGTTTGTGACGAAAGATATATTACCTAATCAGTTCACTTCTTTTAAGATTTATTTATCCTTTCACTAGTTTTTTTTTTTGATAATATATTCTGTAGTTAGATATCGCCTTCTAAGACTTATAAAACCCTTTTGTCCTAAAATATCTATTTGATCAGTTATCTTCTTCTGTGCTTCAATGATTTTCTTAAATTATTTCCATTCATCTCATCTATTCATCTATTTTATCATCTATTATCATCTGTATTATAGTGCAGTAAATATCAGCTATTGCCAATTATTTTTTTGCAGTTCTGTATAGAAAATAATTTACAAAATTAATATATATAATAAATTATAATTGATTAATATTTTTTTAAATTGTCACTTTGTATGGAATTTTTTACATAACCCTTAGCTGTACTTAACCCAAACTCATTATATATGTAATTCTTTAGAAACCCTTTGCATTTCTAATCTTAAATCGGTAATTAAAGCTTTAAATACCTTAGTAATGAGTGATAATTATAAATAGAATATTACCAGTGCTTAATTGCTGATTGCAAACTGCTGAGGCAAGCATTCCAAACAATCTCTTGCGGTGCCGCCGAAGCAGATAAAAAGTGTTTTAAACTTAATTGATAGTACATGAGTAAAGTATCACGTTATTCTAATAAATTTCCAATAGATCGTTGGCAAAACTGTGCCGGGCAGAGAGCGGTACACAGTACATTTTACAATATTATCATTTTGTTTCGTAAGAGAACAGCACAGACAAGTTGGAACCAATGCCAATTATTTTGTTGATAAGTGAAATATGGGAACTGTTTCTGTGTATTAAATGAATGCCAGTGCAAATCTGTTGAATGCGCTGCAGTGCCGTATCGAAAAGCATTTTTTACTGCTCGAAATCGCATTACTGGAACGCATTTAGAAAAATGGGTTTTCATGTGGAAGTTTCCGCTTAATTGAGGGTTTTTGCATGGCTAAAATGATTCATTTGCAAAAAAAAGAGTATTAAAAGTTAATAACAATAATTGTAACAAATTATTTTTATTTTATTTGAGATATATTTTAAAAGACGTGATCGTATGTGAACTGCACCACGTAGGAGAGTTTATTGGTCTCAGTATGAATCACGTCGTTTCTTTAAATTTATATAAATTAATAATAATACTATTGATAAAAAAAATTATGTGATATGGTGGCTATTATTTACTATCTAAACAAATACGTATACTTAAAATACGTATGTACTCCCATAATTTTTTAATAAGAAATTCTCTTAACAGATTCAAACGAACAGGATTAATGAATAATTAATTCGTTTTATTCATTTCCAAATAATAAAATTAATTTTTTACCGATAAATATTAATATTTTTAGAATACATTTATTTATTTATTGATCTTGCACTACTTTTGTACATTTTTGTTCTCGTACAAAATAAGTGATTTATCAAATCTTCTCAATCCGTAGGTTTTTATTTTGAATCATTATAAATTATATTTAATTTTAGTTTTTTATTAACTAATCTTACAGACATCTGAACACAAATGTGTAATAAAAAGAAAAGACAGTTTAATACTTTTTAGATAGTTTTTTAATACATCAACTATTACCCGGTTAGATTAGATTTAAACGTAAAATTGTTGCGATTGACTCTGCGTCAATCTTATTTGTATTACCGTAGATCATAGGTTTCATTACCCTAGCAATTTTTATTTAAGATATCGCTCCCCCTAGTTAATTACTTTCTTAAAGAGCTTCTGTGATACGTGTTTGATTCAAGTGCTACCAGGATTTCTGTAACCAATTTCTTATGTTAAGGAATCAATCTCAGTTTTGGATAGTTCTTTGGGGTTCTTAAAAAAAGGGTTTCAAAATGCAGAGCATTTTTACAGTAGCTAAGAACTTGAAAGTTTCTAATTTGTTTTTTTTTTGTGAATGGAAAATCGTTAAATTAGAACTTTAAGTCTCTGCGCATGTCTACTTTTCGATAATATTAAGCGAGAATGGTTAAAATATTGCTGATGTCAGTCTTAGCCAAGTTAGGTTAATTACTAAATGCATGAAAATTCTTTAGCTGTAATATACAATTTATTAATTAATCTGAAACTCAAATCATTTCAATTAAAAAATATTATAGTTAATTTATTGAAATTTGACTGACCAATGCTGTTTCGAGTAATGCCAAGTACTTACCATTATAAAATTTTTGTTGTTGCCTTTTCATTTCTATTCGAACCATTTTTTTTAATACTTTCTCTTCGTTATAAGACGCATCACTCTGGGCATAAAAAAATTTATATTAATAAACTTTATATTAGATAGACACAGCGTCTTAGAGAGTTTAAAAATTTCTCAATTATATATATTATTTAGTCGCAAAGACAATACATGAAAATCTACTCGAATCTGAATTTCAGTATGTATTTAACCTTGTTGGAATGACTGATATGCACACAAGTAGTCTGGTATGTAGGTAGACCTATTTAAATTCGATTCCTCATTCTAATCAAAAATATAAAAAACAAACTCTATTGCGCAGGTATTCGTTGTCATACACAGTCAAATATTATTTATATTTCTTAACTAATGAAAAATAATGCGATTAGAAATATTATCAACCCGAGAAGAGATAGAAGCTTACATTACGAAATGTTTCGTTGCAGATGGTTTACGTAGTTCTCACAGCTATTAATAGAATTTTATATAGTTTTTGTTTTCACGGTACACTGCAACGTTCCACTGACTTATGTGACCTCTAATAACTTCAGGCATGTCATTTGAATAGTTATAAGTTCAATTAATTAATATAAGTATTTCTTCAAAACTCAAGCACTTTGAAGTCTTTATATTCTCTCTGAATGTCCTGAATTGAACAGAAGCAGACTTATTCATCTAAAGAACAGACTTGTTGCTCCTCATAACATATTGAACAACATAAAACTGTCAAAGGTGTTTAACTTTATTAAAGTTCCAAAGATCATTTGAAATAACAAGGGTTAGTACAATAGATTATATTCGTCGCGAAATATATTATTCCCTCCTTAATTTATAATAATATTTAGATTTGTATCAATTATGTATTTACTTTTCTTAAACCTTGAGTAAAATATGTACACTTGGTCATTAGGATTAAGTAGATTTTTAGAATAGATATATTTATATACATATATATATATATATACATATATGACAAATACAGTAATTTTAGTTATTAATTTAATAATTTGATTTATATTTCTTAACAGCATTTGCTATAAGATTTATGTAATAAAATACACGTTTTCGTGTTATTTAAATATAGAATATATAGAATTATAAAGTTTGATTCTATATATATCTATAATTTTATACTTTTTCTTATTTATAGTGCAAGTTCATTTACAAATCTATGAAGTGAATGAGGAAAAATGCTATGAAAATAATAATAAAAATCGCTTTTCTCGCAACACCCGATAAACTTTAATAGTTAAAGTGTGTTTTTAATTTGTATAAATTTGTGTGTTTATGGCTATGAATGAATTTGAATAAATATGCAATTTTTTTATATACTAGCGCTATATATTAAAAAGTTGTTCTATTTTAATAAATTTGCAGTTTTTCAAATATATCTGGCGCCATTGAGATTGGCATAGTACCTAAACCTGATCGAAGTGTCTGAATATGCGCTGCATACAATTAACAAATTTTTTTTTCACTAACAATTAAGCAATAATTTTTATATAAAATTTAGTTTTCTTGATTTTTGCATTAAGGTATTTAAAAAAAAATTAATATTTAAACTATTTTTGCCTTAGCACTTGAAGAGGTTTTAATCGTTGGGTGAAGATTATTTTTGATGTGTATAAATTGTTGTGAAATATATTTAGAAATTTTTTTACAAATAATCAAGAACTTATATTTAATATTTTAATTTTAATTTGAAAGTTTATTTTTAATTTTGAGTTTTACGCGATCCGTTGCGTGTGTTTCTGAAGTACAGACCAGCGGCATTTGCGGCCAATAAAACTCAGAAAAAACAAGCACGTAATCAAAATTTCTTAATGAACAACCGCCCAGAAATGCACGTAAGCAAAGATGAGATTTTATAGTTGTATGAATTGTTATTTTTTTTCTTAAAATAAATTTTTAAAATTCAAATGCAAATATATTAACTGATCTGATATATAAATTTATATATAGAATTGTATGACGAATATTATTATCTAAATGATTGCGTTCACATAACTTGATGTATTAATATC
>NC_051846.1:47531221-47701079 GCF_002237135.1 Teleopsis dalmanni
ATAAAAAAATTCCCAATATTAATGGTATGAACTTGATATTAACTGGCAAATAAATATGTTAAGCTTAAAAATTTCTGTAGAAAGCGAATATTAAGAGTAGAAAGCTATTGATAAAATTTTACCATTTTAATTTAACGTTTAGCATCATTCTTACATGTTCAAAAAGTATTTGTTTTAATTCTTATTTAGTTATTTATAATAAATTGAAGGAATATAAGATAGTTTTGTTTAAGAAGTGCATAGTTGTGTTATAACCACACATTCAGAAATGGGATTCAAACTTTTTGAACCAATTTAAAGAACTGACGAAGGATAATGTTATTGTAAGGTCTATACTTAACTTACATAAACATAAGTTCTGAATTGTTTTGAAGTTTCTTTATATTGGAAGAGCTCAGTTGCTTTCTTTTCATCTTCTTGCCTTCAGTTTCTATATTCCTAGTTAAAGAGAATATATAATTCTCCAGTGTATGTGCTGGTACTTCAATCCTAATGCTGCACGTTAGATTATCATTTTCGATAAATTATATCTTAGCTATATAGGGATTTTCTCAGTATACATTGGCTTTCCGTCCATGTTCGACCAGTAGTAAAACATGAGTTTAAATTTGCTTGTTTTTTAATAAGATTAGTATATATAACTCTACTGAGAATGCTTCTAACACTTGCCTTGTTTATCAACAATATCATTTTATTGTATTCCCTTGTGTCCTAGAGTTTAAATAAATGATAATGTGTATTTGTTATTCATTGAACTCAGTGGAATTTAATAGTGCTTCACGTTTTTTGATATTAATAATTGTTAATGGGTGGACAAAATGAGAATAGCGGTTCTACTATCAAAAACATTTGCAATTTGTTGATTTCGTTAGGTTAACCAAACTGAAATTCCAAACGGTTCAATAATTTAATATTTGAACTGCATTGCGACTTTGTGTAAACACTATTAAGTCTAGTTTAAATGTTGTCAATGTTACCAATTATTTGATATGAATGTGTTGTTTTCATTTTAATTAGTTTAGACCAAAAAGTTTTTTGAGAACCCATCAAAATTAATTTACAAAAAATGGAAAACATATCAATATATCTACTCTTCATTCCAAACGATGTAGTTTAGATTTTCCAAACATTTTAGTTTCAGTAAGTAGGCCCATCTCAAAGGATTACGATTGATAAAAAGACTGTAGCTCAAGTGTCAGTGTTATCGGTATAGAACTTCCAAAAGAAAAAGAGTTTAGTGGTTTAATGAAATAAAACAAATTTTTTGACTACTGATTTTATATTTTATATTTGATTTTATAATTATGTGATTTTGAATATAGTAATTAGACCTGCCAAATAATCTTATCGCGAAAAATATAATCGCGATCTTATATTGTAAATGAGTAGTCTTGATTAACATTCCCATACATAGTACATGTATACGATTAAATTTAATAGAATTTATTTTTAACATTAAGAGCATTTAAGATAATCTTTGTTGTAAAGTTCATGAAGTTAAAAAAAAAACTAATTTTATTGAAAATAATATTTATATAGATAGACCGAAACTCAAATCTTTCCAATTATGCCAATTTGGAAAAAAGTATTTGAAACGATTTTTTATTTTCTGTTGCTTAAAATTTAATTTTCTTATAATTAATTGAATGCAATTTGCTTAACAAAAGTAGATATTTTTGAATACAAAAATAAGTTTGAAATTAATAAAATTGATGTTTTCTAATAATTCAGTCAACGGTTTTCGCTTATTTGATTTCATTTGTTTGTTTAATTTGTAGTTTAAATGTTTTGAATCAAGATTAACGACTGCTCCTCAGGTGACTACCGAAGGCACATGCTTCATCCAATTCTGGATTTGCTTACTATATGAATACTAGTTGCTCCCTCCCTATTTTAGTGGCAATCGCAATCACCAGCACAGCAGGATCTTACTCAGCATCTCTGGTGGACCAGCTGTGCTGAAATCTTTAACAAATTTAATGAATTCGTTTGTTGAGCCAAAGGTGCGTAATGTAAACTTTGATGCTCCGCATGGAATAGCTAAATGTTCAAATGCAGCTTAAGTAATTACCGTATTCATATATCTGACATTTGAAAAATTTCATTACATCGCTGTATGTACAATATATATAAGAAACTTTGTAGTTACTCTTTGGGATTGGTATTGGCAGAAATGGGTGTGGAGTAGTCAAGCAGTTTGTGATAAAAATTCATTATTTGATGACATTTGACACTAAATTGTACATATTTTAGTTTTAATTCATTTTAATATTCAATATGTATTATTTTATTAATACTTTTTTTAATTTTCTAACCGTTTCTTCTATATCATAAAACGTTTTTTAGGTATTACTTATTGATTTTTATAAATTAGATACTTTTGTGTTTGAAAAAGTTTATTAAAGATAAGAAATTTTAATTTTATTATTTCATTTATATTATAATTTAAAATGAAATTCCTAATAAAGTGAGTTTAAACTGTTGTATGAAGAATTTATACCTAAAAACAACTTAAATATATATCCACTACTTGAAATTTTAAATTTTAATTAGTGCTATATGTGTTTATACATATTAAATTTTTCTGTAGATTTTTAAACTGAAGAAAAATCTATTGTAGAGTTTAATGATGTGCCGTATGACCACATTTGATTAAGTACAATTTGTTTAAGAGAAAATACCATTTTTTGAGAAAAATAAAAATATGGTTCTATGACTACACTTTAGAAAGCAAAAGCTTTCAAAATGCAATATATATATGGTCCAATGTATAATGGTATATTTGAATACCATATTTAATTCTTCAATTAGTATATTAATCTGGTGAATTGTTGAACATTATTTTCTTAACGCAAAGTCGAATTATTGATTCAAGTTTAATAATATTGATAGGACGCTGTAAGAATAACATCTGAAACATTTTAGAGAGAACCGGAGAATTGCATTATATGATTTCACATTTTCTACTGGTTTTAGTACCATACTATATTTAATTCAGTTACTTTTCATTGTACAGGGAATAAATTTTTTATCAATTAAGTGTTAAAGTGTTAAGTATTAAAGAGCGTACAATCTTTTAATGAGATCTTGAAGTCCGTACAGATTGATAAATGAAACACTCAATATTTTGGTCTGAAGTATAACCACCACAGTCCTTTCATTACAATGAATAGATGAGTATTACACAGCATGACTCAACTGAGCTGTGTTGTCTGGGTAATACAAATTATTTTGAAATCATGTGTAGGTTCAGGAAGGCATATGACATTAGATGTCACTGATGTTGGAGAAGCCGCTGTGTATAATATAAATGGAATATGATGCAGTGCTAATATTAATATATTAATTTTTATAAAATATATTAATATATATATTACATTACATTTATATTAATATATTAATGCTTGTCGTCATGCCGTTATGTCTTAACTGTATAGTCTGGTAAGCGGCAGCATCAATTACACACCTCAATCAATCAACAACACACGCTAGTTCCGAAAGACACTTATTAGATTGGACTATGTCGATTTATGGAAGTCAAAGAAGTATGTCTACTTTAATATTATATGACATTCCATTTTTGACATTTTGTTATTATCTTATACTGCACTGTTTAAATATTAGTGGAAATATATCACATTTATTACAGATTTTTTATGGAAATAATGTTAATTATTAATTAATGCAATTAAGAAAGGCAAATTCAATCTTTGAAATTTAGAGGTTCAGGCATCAATAAAATATCAAAGGAATCTTTTTTTTTCAGTGTAGAAAAATGTTTATCTAATGTGGAAATTAACTTAAGAAAATTATATCTTAAATAATTTTGGTTTATTCATGAGTTCATTAAATTTAAGTATAACACAAAATTGACATGTTGGTTTTTTGTTCGATAAATCAATTTCTGAATTGAAGTCTATGGGCTTGCATTGTAAGCTTACATCGAATAAATCCTATTGTTTGGGGATAAAAGTATTATGTCTACGAAACTGAAATACTTCAACAATACATGTCTGATACGCCTGTAATGCAGCCACGAAATTGTGCCTATCTCACAACTCGTATCATTAGATAAAACCGAAAACGCAAAAAATGATTTCCTTCATAATTTGGAATCATTTTGAAATCGTTTTGAAATCACACAATGAAGGCGGTATACAAAACGGAAAAACGTACAAATTCACTTACATATTACATACAATGTTGTTATAATGATGTGGGAGAGGCAGAGGTGAGGTGTTCGCAAATGCTCTGTGCATTACAATTTGTTGCATGGAGTAGTTGAGGTCGGTATCTTGGCACTGTGATTGACATTAGGCGCTGCGAATTACAACATTTGCCAAAACAGTAAAATAAAAGCGTTATTAATTTCATTTAATTCACTGCAGCACGGCAATTTCAGTTGTGGGAGTTTATCTTTTTCTCTCATATGCGGTATTTTGAAATTGTTGATTTTATTTATTTTTGCCATTAAATGCATTATTTGCTGATTCTAATGTGTGTTGAATTAATCAAATTCGGTGAATTTGAATTGTGCTCACAAATTTATGGTAGTCAATGGAGCCGCTCGTGGGTTAAGCGATGGTAAATGAAATATTCGTGGTCGTATACAATTTATATTAATATAATAATATTATTTATTGTATTATTGTTGCCGATTTTATTATTGGTTTGTTGTTGGTTTGTTGCTGTGAGGTTTACCAATTGTATCAAAACTGTAATTAAATTGTTGCACTACAAATATGCAGCACAACGTGCTGTGGTTCATATGCATATTGACATAAAGCATTCTTGTGTAATGCGCACATTTTGACATTCCAAATGAGTTAAAATGCAATTTCAATTAACAAGAAGCAATGCATATCACATCATACCAATGGATTGGGCAACTGTAAAACATCAAATGATGCTATCACCGATACATCATAAAATATTCACCGATGCCTATCAATTCAATTGGTTCACTTGCTGTCAGCTCCGCTAGCCCCTGTCACAGTTTGTGTACTTTTGCAAATTAAGTTAGATGCAGCAGACCATGCCAGGCCGGGTATTTTGCTCGTTTTGTTGGTTTTTGATGTTATCCTGTTGCTATTTGAGCTAACGCCAGAGCCAAAGCCAAATCCGAAGGCAGCGCCAATGCCAAAGGCTATGGTCGATACAGATAACTCATACGTTTTGGTGTGAATATTAACTGCGTTTATGGGTGCTGTGGTGCGCCACAAACATGCAATCAAAATGTTTTTTTCCAGCTGTGCAACCGTAAACTAAATGAATGAGTACTTAAAATATTTTGAAATTCGATTGTGCGTCTAAATTTTGCGGTCGTAAGTAAATTAATTTTCAAATGTCTACTTTCGTACACCACAACATTAAACTAATTTTATATGCCACGTTTCCATTGGTTTCAATACAATTCCGATTATATTTTGAATTAATTTTGTGTTTGTTTTTGTTTTTTATTTATAAAATTTCAGCAAATTGTTTCGCAAACACAAATGATGTGGATTTCAGATTTGCTACTTTACTTAATTAAGTTATTAAATTGAAATTTAAATATGCTGACTTGTTAAGAGTGCTACAACATGTGTATATTCTTTATTTTGTGTTAGATAATGAAAGAAGTGTATCATATATCATGTATCATAGTATAACAAAATCCTGTCAAAAAATTCAAAATTTGATTTTTCCAAAACTGTAATAAAGCCTGTACTAACGCATGCAATTATATATAATTATATAGTTTCAAAAATTCAGAAATTAAATTAAGACAAAATATAAATAAATTAGATAAAATATTAGAAAACTTAAAAAAAATATTTGACATTGTGTTTCAAAGTATAAAACGCCTACTTCAAGGCAATGTCCCGCCACAAGGCCTATAGATTTACTGAAGTAAAAACCGCTAAACAAGTGATTTTTAGTATTCTTATAACCGTACAGAAAATTTTTAGTACTGCCTTTTTAGTACTTTTTAGTATATTTAATTAGAAATTAAATGGTTTGGTTATAATCTGAAGGACAGATTATATAGTAAAATTTATCAACAACCTACTAAACAAGAAGTCACAAGCAACTGGAGAAATGGAGCAAGAATTGGCTAAAATTACACTACAGTAATAATAATGATATTATTATATTATATATCAGTACTAGTTTAAAATCATTATGCAGTTACAATTGAATGAGATGTATCATAAGTACATGTACACCAACCCTACTTAGATCTTGGCATTAAATTTTATATATAAATACGCGATTAATGCACAAAATGTGTTAGTGAACAAAGAATAATCGATTTAATCATTTGCAGAAATGAAATCATGCAATTAATTTTGTTTATAATTTGTTGGTAAATATTGGATTATATAAAAAGAACCCACGGTTATTCTTCACTAGATGGTGTTGATATATAATATATTAAAGATGTCGGTATCTTTTAAATAATAATGTGACAAGCATCTTTTGCATTTCTTACAAATAAGAAAGTAATTATCTCAATATTATTTTAGCCATTATTCCATTATCAGTTAACCGATCTAGTAAGCGTGAAGTATTAAAAAGTAGTACTTCAAGCAAAACTTCTTATTGGGGTTTCATTTGTTGCAAAGCTCTAAAAGACCTTATTGATTTAATATTCGCCTTGTGTACTTCGCTATTACTTTTTTTGTCTATTTAATATGACTCATATCGTTGCGCACTATCGATATATCCAATATCAACTTTTTTAATTGGGGTATTGAGGTCGTGAGTTCGTATCAATGTTTTTTAACATTAAGCTTAATGTAAAATAAATGAGGTAATGGAATTTAGTTAGGAAATTAAAGATTTACATATACCGTCAATTGTGAAAGTGTTTAACTTATATTAATTTGAACCAGCTTAGTTGCATAAATATAAATACATTTTTAACTCGTATCAAAACTATCAGTATTTTACAATAAAATATAATGGAAATGCGATTCAAAAGCTGCTGAACCGTTTTAAGAATTCACATAAACACGATCCTAAACTTAAATTTGCAAATTTTTATTCCATATACTTTTCATAATGAGTGTGTTTCACTAAAACAACTTTATTCGGTACTGTATTTTGTGCCATATTAACATCGTCATCTAGGTAACGATGTCATTTAGGTAACCTTATGATATATGATATGGGCCTAGGTCATTTAGGCGGATTCTTACAGCAGTCTATTCGCTTTATTGAATACAATATATATTTTTTTATTTTGCAATTAAAACCATTTCTAAATTTCTTCCTTCTCAAATGTCTTTTGCTTACCGATCGACAAAAAAAATTATTTTTTTTAAATAACCTTCTAATATATATATATAAAGATTCTTATATATATAAGATTCTTATATATAAAGAATCTTTATATATATATAAAGATTCGAGTGGTCAAAAATCTTTCTTATACTTTCTGAATATCATTATATGGATACAATATTTTTAAAGTGATGTCAATGTGCTAATTTATTAGTTTTTAGAAAAACTGAAGTAGGTGAATTGCAAGGAATTGTTGGGAATACCAAATATATTATCACTTTTCATATTAATTATATGTTATTTACGTATATATATCCGAAATGCAGTATTGCGTTTTGCCAAGCACTAACTTCAACTTTAAAAATTCTTCAAAGAGGGCAAAATATTGCCTTAAGAAAACTGGTTAACGCCCCATGGTACATAAGAGGAGCGGATATCCACAGATATCTGAGAGTCGATTCAGTCGAAAAATACATTAAAGATCGTGCTCTGAAACTGTTCAATATAATTGACAGTCACAATAATCCAACTCTCAGCATCCTAAAAATACAGCGAAATTTGATAAACACAGGCAGATACAAAGACATCGGATTCATCATATTATAAAGCCCCGTATTCAGTTATTCTTAGTGTGACTTAAAACTGTCCACAGATAAAATAGAGTAAAGGTGCTGATTCACCAACTCAGACATCTGAATATCAGAATATCCGAAATGCACTTCCAGATACTAACTTTTTTACTTTTTTTTTCTAATTGTGATGTAAATAAGAAGTGAATTCTTTGAATAAGCAATGACTTTAGTCAAATTAATTATAATACAACTATGTTGTAAACGCAGTAGCCATGTTTTAATTTATTTTTATTATAAATCTGATAAACATTTCTGCAGTTTAGAAGTTAATTAAATATTGTTCCTTAGTTTATTATTTATTTATTAAATTGTGTTTCTTTTATTAGCTACGTAAAAAAATTATAATTGCATAGCACTTAAAACAGTTTTCTTTGTTTAAGTTTTAAATTGAATTTATAGCTTCCAAGCAGAAAAAAATTTAATTAAATAATGTAAAAATTAGTAACACATAAAATGATGTCAGTTCACAAAAATTCTTAAGTTTATTGTTCATAAGACAAACACACAGAAGTGCAGCTTATCACTATTAAAAAATATTTATTCTCAACAAAACTAGCCAATGACATTTGTCAACTTTTTCATTTATTAATTTTTTTCTGTTTTTTAATTTACATAATATTATTTTTATTTAGTTGTAGACAATAGCAGACCTTTTTATATTTGAATACTTTGTTAAATAATTTCCATAATTATTATTTAATTAATTTTAATAATCAATTTAAATTGCGCCCCATTAAGTATTTCGGTCAGCTTGTTATCTGATAACATTGGCCTACCACAGCTTTTGATAACAAATTATTTTCATTAAAATTATGCGATTAATTTTGCATCATCCGAGAAGAAAAACACGCCCATCTCATTCCAAGTGTGGACATAGTAAAATAAAATAAAAAAAATTAATATAAAACAAAATTTAATAAAAAAAAATTGATAATTTAAATGCGTTTTAATGAATGCCCAAAGTTGTAATTAGAAATACTCATAGTTTTAACAAATATTTTAAGATTCCTTTAACAAGTTTTAAAGATTAAGATATTTATATTTAAGCAATATTTAAAACATTCATGTGTTTTAGAATTTTTTCTTAAGATAATATAGCAAAAGGCACGTTCTAAAGTAAATGAAACATTTTATAAATACCTTCGTGAATTTGGGCTTAACAAACTATGTATTGACGGGGTTTTCTGCCTTGTGATCCCATAAGTAAACGTAAACCTAATATCATTCTAATTTCAACTTTAATGGTCATCGGCAAAATCGACAGAATTTTTAAAGATAATAAAGATTATCTGCATTTTCCGAAGTTCATTTTTAAAATGTTAAGAGCTTAAAAATTGTCACCATAAACACAATCTTCTGTATAACTTCACAAAAGTCATATAGTCATACAGTCATATAGTGACAATTTGGATGATCTTGCTACCGAATTCCTATCACGTAAAATAAATTTTTAGCACTAATAAGCTTAAAAATGACGTTTCGTGTGACTTGTTCTGACACTGTTCTGTTAAAACCACACATCTTTTAAGTGCATATCTTGAAGTAGTCTCCATCAGAAATATGGTTTTTATCACCTCTTTATTATTTGTAAAAGGTATGGAACTATTATACCACCAGACCAAGTGACTACTAGTGCATGCAATGATATCTCGAGAGTTATTTTTATTAACACACATTTGCAATTATGTTTGTTAATATTATACACTAAGTTAAAGTATCATGTGGTGCGAATGGAAGAAAGTGCTCCGGCTAGAAAGGTATTTGATTCAGTACCCGCAGGTGGAAAACGAGGTAGAGGACGTCCGCATCTTCGGTGAAAGGACCACGTGACCAACGATTTGGGGGCGCTCGGTACTACCAACTGGTGTCAGAAAGCAACTAATCGGGCTGACTGGCGGAGGCTACTCGACGCGGCCAAGGACGACACATGTCTGTAATGGCCAACTACGTAAGTAAGTAAGTTAAAGTATGAGCCTCCTCTCTGGAGCAAATTCAGTACAAGAAATGATCATTCAAACCTTGTTATTTACATACTTGTTTAATGGTTACACGTTCAATGGTTACTATGCCATGTACATTAAGACTGAAAAGTTTTCGGAAATTCTCATTTAAAATTCGCGCGCTGTATATTTTTCGATATTTTAAGTTTATGTAGTTTGGCAGCACTGTCCTTAATTACTATGCCAAAAATGAGCTCGATCTGTCAGACAGTTCGTTTACGGCAGCTGTTGAAACCAGTTCACCTCAGTAGTGCGTTGCGAAATGTCTTCGACGGTCGTACGACCGTCCTGGAAGGCTTTGTACCACTCATAAACTTGAGTTTTCGATAAAACTGATTCCCCATAAGCCTTTTGTAGCATTCGCAACGATTCTGCACACGAAATTTCGTTCGAAACACAAAATTTGATGCAAACTCTTTGTTCAATATTTTTTTCCATTGTTTTTTTCGCAACGCCCTACTGAGGTGAACTGGTTTCAACAGCTGCCGTAAACGAACTGTCTGACAGATCGCGCTCATTTTTGGCATAGTAATTAAGGACAGTGCTGCCAAACTACATAAACTTAAAATATCGGAAAATATACAGCGCGCGAATTTTAAATGAGAATTTCCGAAAACTTTTCGGTCTTAATGTATATTGTAAAATGGTAAACCCTAAATAAAACGCTTGATGTTTTGAAAAACAATTTCATTTGACAATTAAACAGTGTTTTCAAATCAGAATGTTAGGTCAAAGAACAATAAATTGAGGTTTTTCTCACCAGTTTTAAATATTTTAGTATAACATTTAATTAAATTAATTAAAATTTTATCGGAATTCAAGAATCCAATCTCATTATTTGAATTTAGAATTGCATAAGGTAGAGATAATTGATCTTATAATATAAACTATAAGAAAATGAATGGTTTCTAATCAGAAATTCACTCTTCTTGGGATAGAGATTAGAATATGATTAACATAACTAGTTGCAAGCGGGTTTTATTTGTGACATTTGACAAGAGGTATGATCTGATATCATGATGTCTTGATGCCTGAAACATTTTGGCCTTAGCGTTTCGATTAGTTTTTCTGAAAAGCGTTGTGGTACTCGTAATTGTGACAATCACCTAAAGATGCGCAAACTTAGAATTAACATTTGTGTTTTTGCAAAATGTGAATTTGTATTTCTAATGTGAAAGCCAAAGAACTTGAAAAAGTATTAGATTAGTTTCGCTTGTTATCCGGAGAAAATTTTGGCTAATGTGCTACTCTTTTTAAAGCACCGGCGAAATTTGTTCCTATATAGATGTCATATATAGATTATGCCACTATCATCATGGTTACTACTTAGTACATCACGAAATGTTAAAAGATTTTGATCAGAATACAATCACATTTATTCAATTTCAAATTTATGTCCAGCAAAAATATCTTTACTATAATTATTTTCTACCATATATTATGGTATAGTCTTCGTCGTCTTCTAAGTATCTTTTCTGCTGCAAACGTTGTCTGAGATGATTATTATTTGTGTTTTGTCAACAGTTTTGAGAAAAAGTGGTAGGGTCTGATATTTAATCACTATTA
The DNA here is from genome assembly GCF_002237135.1 of Teleopsis dalmanni. Lineage (NCBI taxonomy): Eukaryota > Metazoa > Arthropoda > Insecta > Diptera > Diopsidae > Teleopsis > Teleopsis dalmanni. The sequence continues at coordinate 47,542,689 of NC_051846.1, forward strand.
GATTTTTAAGTCACAATATTATTTATCTGCCTAGATTGATCTTTCTTTATATACAATTATTAGTAAGTTATTATTATAAAATTTTTTATTAAAAAAATATATAATTTTATTTTGTAACTCAGGAATTATTTCTTAAGTGAAATTGTAAATAGGAATTAATGAGTTATAAAGTAAATCCCAATATTAACATATTCTGTTTAGTTCATATTCCGAAGAGATTTATAATGTAATTTATTTGTATACTTATAGGGCAATTTATTATTTCGAACTATTTTTTATAGAATTAATTTGGTTTTATAGGGATCTTGCGTCCTGAAAATTTTTTTTGGAGATTCTTCTAATGTGCATTCTAACTGATTTTAGTTGTTCTAAAAGGGATGAAATGACGTGAAATTTTTATGCGCAATTTGATTTACAGATGAAAAAAATTTATGTAAATTTAAATTTGATTCTGATTTGAATGAAATTGAAAAAGTAAAAATACCACAAACAAAAACTATTAAGAAAAAACCAAAGGGTTGAATGGAACGAATGTTCAAGTATTTGTCACACAATTTTTTTTTTAAAAAATTTTTTATAATTATTTTTTTAATAATACCGAATAAAAGACCTTTTGAATATGTGCATATGTCATTTCAAATAAAAATCATTTAATATTTTTTCTCAAAAAAAAAAGAAAAATTATTTCAAAACTACCAAAAAAATGCGCTGCAGTTGGTAACTCAAATTAATTGAAAATTACGTACGCGTCGAATATTAAGCAAGCAATTTACGCAGACGCGCTGACAGGATAACACATAATATCAAATTGAGAGCTGTAAAGTATAGCAAAAAATAAAATTTTTACAAAAAAAAATAAAAAAGTTACAAAAATATAGAAAAAAAATTAAAAAATACTAAAAATTATTCATAAAAAATTATGTCTCCGCACTTAAATAAGAACATTAAAACAAAAGGTTCATTCAAACAATGCAAGCCGCCGCTTTGGACTGGCACAGGATGAAGCGCTCAGCAGTGGCGCGTTGCAGTTATTAATTTAATGTGCATTCCTTATACTTTATACACACGAGTATTTCTGCACTCACTCTTACTGTGAAAATCATCAAGAGCCTTGTCTACCTTCCTTCCCTCGTAGGTATTGACAGTTGGTTGCATTTGCTGTGAAGATATTGAGCAAATATGACGATTGTACGAACCAACATGGCTCATTGTGTGCACTGCAGTGGCAGCGTGGCTTAACCCTTTTGCCATGCATTGTGCCGTCATAATTAATAAGAAAAATCCCTTTTCAATTTGACAAAGTGCATTTGTCATTGCATTTAATTTGTGCAAAGTGTTTGCGGCTTACTCGGTGTGAAGAATAGAATGGCGCTGGTGCCTGTGCCGGCGCTGGAGCACATGGTCCGCAATTCAAAATGCTCGCAGGCTGCAGGATTCGAGTGAAGCGTTTGTCTTTAATTGAATTCAATTTTCTCATGATTCAGTGCATATGGCCGACGTAAGTGTAAGTTAGTAGTGATAGACTGTATAGAAAGTCTTCGTGTGCAGCACATCCTTTTAATTGCGGTAAAGGGTTTATTATTGGCCTACAAGACTTTAATGCAAACGCATTTGTTGACAGCTGTCAAAGTTTTTACAGACATTATTTTAAAATTTATTTATATTTTTTCTTCTGTTTGAAATTTTTATTCTGCTTTTATGTACTGTAAAAGGAGGAAACTCCAGTAAAAAGTGTAAAAATAATGCGTTAATTAAGTTCGAAATACAGAAACAAAAACCAACATTGCTCGCATATGCAGTTTTTTATGTGATAAACAAAAAATCGTATGACTTCCGTAAAATTTTAAACGGAAACGGATAATGATGAGTTCGCAGAGTTTGTTTAATGTTTTTCTGTTGGTCTTTTGCTCTTAATTTTGTTTGTTTTTTTTTGTTGAATTGGCAATGCCTAGCACAGCACATCCGCTTCAATAAGCGCCTTTGGCTAATAATTGATTGCCAACGCCAATGTCGCTATCGAAGCCGCTGTTTTGGATGTTTTGCTTGAAATAGCAAAATGCAACCATTAATGCCAGTAACAGCAGCAATAGCAACTGCTGCAACTTTAACATCAGTAATAGCAACAATTTCAGTAGTTCTATACATATACACCTGCATATACGAACATATGTACGATATGTACGTCTTTTTTTACGGTAAGAAAGCCTAAAAAGCCAAATGCTCACAAAATCAAGCACTTTACATAGATGAGATTTTCAATTTGGCTTCGTTGTTTGCGTATTAAATTTGCATGGAAATCTGTCTATATTGACCAAGAATGGCCAAAGCAAACTTTTAACCCACCGACCAATCTAACATGCTGTGCTGACTTTGGCTTGTTTAAGGCATCAACGCTCACACCACAGCGCACACGCTTTGTTGGACATTGGCTATTTGGTGTTGCCTCGTCACTTCACCCAGCACTTTGCGCATTTTAAATGCGTTTCCACTGCCATTCCATTTGCTATCAATGGTACGCGTTCATTATTCCTGTCAATGCACTCTAATATGAAATGTGCAGCTATCGATGAGCTTCATCGTTAAAGCAATCTGTTTAACTGCACATTTGCACAAATGCCGGCATACTAGGCATTGCCATTGGACAGGTGTGTGTACACATGTAAGCATGTAATCATTTGTTGGATTTTATATGCTTTTAGAATGCAAAGTAAACATTTCATTTGGCTACATTTCACCAATGACTTCAACACTGTCGCAGCAATAACAGCAACGCCAGCTGAAACCGTTTCAGAGCACTGGTCGCTGCTGCTGCTGTTACATTTGCCAATGACAGGCTGGAATGTCATCGATGCGATATCAGGATCAACATCGATATCAGACTTATGGCAAATACTGTTAAAACTGCTTATTTGCTTGTGTAAATTTTTATTAAGTCATAATTAAATTAAAAAAGCAACAAAAAAAAAAACAAATAAAAATTTCTAATTGCAAATTAACATTGGGAGAGGTCGATACTTTTTATGTTAACAGTACTTTATTTGTACTAAAAATTTAAGTCCCTGTCATACTGCAGTGTAATTTCTCAGATCAGAAGATAACTGAAAAAATAATGTAATCAAAATAGGAGAAAATTATTATATATACAGAATATCAGGTTTCAAATTAAACAAAATTCTTATCAGAGATAATAAAGTAACTGTAAATATATTTTATTTAAATATAAATTAAGATGTTAAATAATCAAGATGTTAATACATATAGCAGATCAATACTTCTATATAATTCCATAAAAAATGTTAAACTGTCTTGTTAATAATACGATGTTTATTATGAAGATAATTATTGGCATATAAGCAAAAAAAAAATATAATCTGTTCTCTAAAAATATTATTATAGTAACAAGAGTAAAAGCTTTGTTAAAGGAATATTTTAGGATAACAAATTTAAGTAGATTAGCATATTTAAATAAAGAAGAAATTTTAGTGCAGTTCCTTTGGAAAAGAAATGGAACCTATAAAAATAAAAATTGTTTGACATTTTTCAAAATAGTTAGCACAGAAGAGGTTCCTAAAGGAAACAAATGATCTGTTTTTTTATTCCAACCTATTGCTTGTACGATATATTTCAATAGAAATATTGGTCGGAAAAAATTGCAATATATAGTAAATTCATAATACACCAAGTCATACTGTCATTCACTTCTAAACATAAAAACGATGTATCTTGTAATTATAGCGGAAATACTAAGCACTATTCTTAACATTTAATATATTTTAATAAAATTGTAAAATTAATTTTCAGGGGAAGTCCAATTGGTACAAACTTCATGAATTTGTATATTTCTCTTAACCAAACCTACAGAAATAAAAAAGTAGACAAAACTGTAAACTTCCTTTACAAATTCTCTGATAATAGGATTTCATTACGGAAGTCTGTGAGTCAATAAGCTTTGTTGACATTTCTGGTTATCATAATCTCGAATACGTAAACTAACATATGATACATCCAATTCTTATAATTGTCTTATTTCGGATAATTTAATTTGATTAATATCTCGGAGTGCGTCTTTAACACTAGAACCAAGTACTTTTTGACAGCATTGTTTTAGTGATATGGGACAAACATAATTATCATTCACCGCATCATACGTTTTGCTTAAGGGCAGTCATTTTACAATTATTATGTATGATAGGATGCTCCAATAACACCTTTTTCATTTCGAACCTTTTTTAATTATAAGGTTTATTTTTCAATTGATAGGTATGTAAAAAAAAATGTCACATCTATCGCTGTAAAAATCCCCAAGTAATTGTGAAAAGACATTTGTATTAATAAAAAGTTAATGTTATGTTAAGCCTTTTCCGAGTTAGTGGATCTGGACACTTTTACTCTATAATAGCTCATTGACTAATTTGAGTATTTCTTATCATTTTCGTGATTATTCAATGATTGATCTAAGATCTGCGTACCACCCCATGCGGTTAGTGATTACTCTGAGAATAGATAGTTAATGTAAAGTAAAGTATTTTGCTTGGAGATGTGTTAAGTCTTTACTTAACATAACAAATATGTGACACAAACCATGAATTCCAATCGCTATAGCCACTTGACTACTAATATCTTTTTGGTATGAAAAAAAAATTTGGATGTTGAAGATACGTGGTGTGAAGAAAATGGTGTTACGCAACACAAATTTGCTTTGAGAGAAATTTTTTACATTTTAAAGTTTTGGAGATGTGAAACTACACAAATAGCTTTATGCGAACAATCCTCAAGTTAACAGCGCTTTTAAATCTAACATTCGTCATTTTATAGCCAGCGAACCTCAAGAGAGTGAAAGATGTCCTGTGGAGAACATAAGACTAACATGTTATATTAGCTTAATGGCTCGATCCAAATTATATATTAATATAAATATTTGATTATAATCTCAACAATAGTCTGTTTTATTTTTATTTAAATGGGTAGACCAATATGATAAATTGAATAATTTGAGTTAGAATTTAGTTCTTCTAATTTAAATTCCTGATATAAATCTCTTCAATATGACAATCATGGTCAACCACTCCGATAAACTCATAAATTTTAAATATCATCTTTTAGAAAGTAAGCCCATAAGGATTCATAAAGATTGTCAAACTTATGGTATATATAATTATTTAGTTTGTATATGTATATTTTATTATAATGTCTTCCGCTTGGAAATTAAAAATTATTCTCTTTTAAAAAAAAAAAATTAAATTATTTTATTTTTAATTTTGTAAAAAATGAACTCACACATTTTGTTTGATTATTTTTTGTAAATAAAATATAATAATCAGGTTTAGTTAATTTATTGAGTGATGTGCAAAAAAGAAATTATTTTAAAATTACTACAATATTTCTGTGTAATTTGCTCATAGTTGAGTTGAGATCAAAGCTACGCGGATTCATTGATTGATGCAGTTCACTGAGGTGTTTTGATTAACGTGAAAAGAATTGCTCTTGTTGTTATCGCTAAACTCGGTTCGGCGAGATCAAAGGCGTCTCACAGTGAGTTGAAAGAAAATTGTCGTGATTTTTTATAATCTTTTATGGAACACGTTTTTTTCTAAATGCAATACCCTACCATTTATTCGATTAGGCATATTAATTTAAGTAACCGCATTGTAATAAAATTAGTACATGCAATTATATTGAATATATGCATTTATATTAATTCGTTAAATTTAATTATTATATTAGAAGATTATTAATACTAATGTACTACGTAAAGTATACTATATAAGAAAGATATTGCCATATCTACTTTTTAAGGTGTCTCTAATGTAAATCTTTATCTCTTTATTGATTTATGAGGCATATAAATAAAAAATAAAATAAAAAAAAATAAGTTGTGTTTTGCACAGGTTTCTGGAAAGCTAGCTATAAAGATTTGTAGAAATCGTTTACACTGATTGACAATTTGTGTTGAATTATTATTAAAAATTATTTTTATAAATAAAATATATACAATGAGAAAGTTTCCATTTGGGATAGAAAGTTGGTAATAGGGGAGAATGTTGATTACTAAAATTAATATTTATATTATAATATTATTAATATATAAAACATATTTTATTCGATAATACTTCTATTTGTATTTAACATAATTTCAGAAACCTAATTAAGCCTCACTTCAATGCAGTCTAAGTTTTAATATCCTTCATCCTTCATCCCTCATCTGTTCACCATAGACGCTCATAGTTTTTAATAAATAAAATATATTTTTAAAACTATATTGAATTGTTCTCCCGTACAGAAGGTCTTTATTATAGATAGTATTATTTGTATACAAATGAAATAAAACAATGTCTATAGTGTTTGAGCAACGCGGTCCAGAGCGATCATATTCCCCAAACATGTATTTTTTGCTTTTTCATATTTAATAAATTTTAAAATGTACTGCAATTATTTGAAATGTTAAGTAGGCGGATTAACAATTTTTAATAATGTTAAATACTTATTAGAAAATAAATTTTAATAATAGATGAGATCATATTCTTAAGTATTAAAAACAATAAATATTTTTACTAACCACTTGCATTTGTATGGAACTTGCAAAGCATTTGCAATTTATTTCAATTACTTTTTTCTTTTCATTTAATAATTTTTTCTAAAATTATAATTTAAAATAATATTTTTAAAAATATTAGTATTCTTCATAATTAATATTTTGTATTGAGTCCCGTTCAAGATTCAATTACGTTCCCTGGCACACTTTGCCGTGCCATACCCCACCAACAAGCAAAATTATACATGTTAGGCAGTTAGCACAATTGCAAATATTAGCAAATAACTTAGCTGGTACGTGATAAGGGGTTAAGCAAATATGCATGGAAGCGCTGAAGAAATTCATTCCAAGCTTTGTACACAGCAGACGCCTAACTCATAGCCTCTGCACCGAACGGACGTAATTTCAATAATCTCTGAAGACCTTTGTACAAAGTTGCATGCCTTGCGTTGCGTGTTGGGTGATAGGTAATGACTGATGGGATATGGGTGGCTCCCTGTGTATGACTAATGGCTTAGGCAATGGCTGTGTAAGTAAAGTAAAGGTTTCGCATACGTGGCTTGTGTAGGCCTGCACCCAAAATGATTTTGCAACTATGTAGTTTAATCAAAATATCTTTAAATCTTGTATATTGCATTGCAATCGAAATCGATGAATGCAACACTGGAGCGTAAATTGAATATTGGGAGGAAATGAATAAAGAATTCCATTTTATACTACATAAATTAGGTAACTTAAATTATTAAATTTATTTTAATTGTACGGGAACATAAACAAGAAATACTTATTAATTGCTTATACCTATGTTTCAAGGAAGTAGAAAGTAATGGATTTACTTTGTAGTAATTAGAATTTCTCTCAATTATACTGTGGAAAAATACATAGATTGTGTAGATATATATTTAAACCTATAATTTAATAACATTTAGAAGTAATTAAATGATACCAGTAATTCAGTATCTTTAAAATATCGAAATATTTCAAAATAATTTATAAGTGTTTTTTCTTGTCCAATTCTAAAACAACGTTAAAATAAAAAGATGATTTTCAAAATTTTTAATTACATTTTTTGTCAATACATGGATTCATTTTTAACACCAATTTTTTGACAAAAGGAGACCACCTATTATACTAATATAAACATGTTCTTATATACTTTATAATAATACATACTATAATAATAATAAAGTACGAGTATATTATATTATTGTAATACTAATATATTTTACTTTATTGTAATACTTTATTTAAACTTAATCCTAAAACTAAAACTTTGACATATTTGATAAACCTAAAATCTAAAACTTCTTTAACCTGCTTCTAAATTAGCTATTGTTCAGATACTTTTGTTTGATTTTCGAACTACCTCTTTTTAAAAGAAACTTTGAGATACTGATGAATGAAGTAGTTTATTACATTGAGTATATTTCTATGTGATTTTGATTATCAATGCAATGGTCCGACGCTGTATAGTGTACACCCAGAGAGGTTTAACCATTGCATTACATAGCAAAACTTTGTTCCCATAACTTAATTATGAGCTGCACAGCCGATACATTTTTCCCATCACATAGTGTCTTAGAACTGAAATTAAAGTTTGGTGGTTTTGTTAGCGCATTATTTTTATCATAACTATTTTGTCTCATTTTCGTCAAATTTCTTGTATTCGCTTAAAGTTATCTCTTTGCTGCTTTTTATGAGACTAGCTCAGATTCGGTAAGACTTATAAATTTTTAATATTTTATATTAATTGAACACTTTCTCGAATAGGGTTTCCATATCTTAATTAGCATTGTGGCAGTAATAGATTATTGCAGAAACAGAGTGAAATTGATGTTTACGGTGCAATATCCAAACAACACTCGCCTTTAATTTAATCACTTATTTCATAAAATATGAAAAAGGGAGCAAAGGAATTATTCTGAACTAGTCAGAACTGCACCAGAAACTGCTTTTACACACCCTCAACCCTTTTGTGGGTTAAACTGGTGCAAAACAAGTAATCAAGGACAAGAAAAATTTTTTGTGGCTGGTGTACTGGAAAGATTTCTCAGGACTTAGACAAAACAAAGCACTGATCTACGGTTTGATCCTACATAAACATTCTTAAATTCTTAAAAGGTAATTTAAGTTTGATAACGAGTTTCATTTCGGGTCATTTTATACGGGTCATCATATGTTTCATCATGATAATATCACGTTAGTCATATCCTTGACGACTTCGAACATATTGACGAAATTTGGTTGAGAAGTTGTAATGCATCTACAGTATAGCTGAAATTGTGCATCGTTTGTCTACCATTCATTTCGGTCACAACATAAAATGGTTTCTTAATAGAAAAAAATTGGTCGATCGAAAAGCCACTGAAAATTTTTTCGCTAAGTTTTTCGCCAATAAACCGAAATCTATGTCTATGGAATTATGAAAATATCCGAAAAATCGGAACCGATCATAAAAATTTATGGCTAATATATACTTTATTGAATTTGACTTTTAATAAAGAAAACTTTTGCTATAAAATTTACCAAAAAAATATATTACCACATATACTCATATCTGCTCGATTTCATATTAAGAGTAAGAGATCATGATGTCAATAGTGGACAATGATCGAATCAAAATATGAGTGCTGCGAAGAAAACCTAACAATCTAAATCAAGACACGTGCAGTAAACATCAGATCATATCACTCGAAGTAAGTTACAAACAAAAATATAAATTTTATGTAGAACCTAGATGCGTTTTCAAATAAAAACACGTTTATCATAACAAGACTGAGCACACATAGAAAGATAATCGCACCGTTCCAAATGTGATCACGATGAAAGTTCTTCATATGCAACTAATTTTTCAACTTGCAGTCAACATGTCATGTCAGAAGTAATTAAGCGATTATGTGTTCGAGAATACGAAACTAAACTTTTTAACCATAAGAAAATATTTTCTTATTTCTCGAACTTAAGCCACTTTAATACCACATCAAAGTTGATTTCAAGTTTTTAATTTTTTGCTTTACTCTTGAGTATTAAAATGAATAATTCCTAACAAAATGTTTACAAGAGCCAAATGATAACTTAATGACAGACAACAGTCGTTTGATTGCGTTCGGCTTAGAGTAGAAGAACTTTCACATATCTAAATGGTCACTTGCCTAATCCAAGCTACAACAGTACATTCTTTGAATGTAATGTATACATACAATATATATAAAATGAAACTGTTTGAACAGTGAGGTAATGAACTATGTTTAATGCAAATGGTTTTATGAAAAGCAGAAACTCATATCTGCAACATTGTAGAGATAATTACCATCTTGTCGGTAAATTATTAATTCCATTTTTTCAGTTTTAATTAAAATTACAACAATTTAAAATAACTTTAAGTATAGATATAAGTTTGTTCCATCGCTTAAATATATAGACAGCTTAAACTACTAAATATTATAACCACTTTTAAATATGTAAATCAGTTATACTTTAATCTGATTTATCTGGAAAGTTACTTTAGGGTTTTTCCTTATCCATAAATTATACATTTAGTGTACCGCCATACTGTTGTTAGGAAACCGTCTTTAGGTGGTTATTCTTTTTTATAAATTTAATTTTCGTAAAAATTTGAAGGAAAATATGTGACAATGATACATGTATATGAAAAATACTTCATTTTGAAACAGTTTTTAGCAAAAATCTCAGTAAATATGATCGACAAGCCACTGCACTCACCTCGCACTGACGAATGTGACTTTTTTTCATTCCAGAAGCTTAAATTATCATTTCAAAAAAAGAAGCAAAAAAGAAAATTTTTTAATGAATTTAATATTTTGTCTTAATCAGTTTGCGAAAAATGGAAGATTGAAATCAGCGTGGATATGATTGTATTGAACTCAATGGAGCCCACTTTTAGTGCGACGAATTTTGCGTGTTTTATATAGAAACTCTAGACACTTTGTATATACGTATATTTTTATATTGTAGTGTGAAATATATAAAAACCGTCCATATATAGAATTTAATTTCATTTAAAAGTCAATTACGACTAAAGTAACTATTTACTTAATAGAAACTAGTGTTTTTACTAACGACGTTTTCCAAACAGCAAAATTCTATTATTTCAAATTAATTTCATTATTTGTTGACCGTACAGCTGCTTCGAATATTGCCCAATACCTCAGCAGTGACCTTTTTCAAAATATTTCTTGCCTTTAGTTATTCGTAAATAGTTTTTGGGCCTTTAAGTACCAAGAGTAGAATTTGTATCCTGCGAAATTTGAAGGTAAGAGTCAGTATTATTTAGCTTGTTGACCTAAAGCCCTGCATGACTGGTGAGCATTATAGTTTTGTTAATTTGCTGTGAGAGTTCATTAACAAATTAAATTTCTGCTTTATATTAAATGATTTTATTTTATGTTCTCAAATATGGTCTCCAAAGAAATAATAATTTTAAAATTCAATAATTAAAAATAACTAAAATTAATTGAATTATTCTATCGCTGAACTTCTTCGTTAATGAACTTTCGCACCAAATTAACAAAACTCCAAGTTACAAGACAGTAGGTAAATTATTATTAATTCTGAGCTATAAGTTTGGCATTTTCAGAGTGTTTGAATTTAAGGATTTTTGACTACTTAGCATTTTTGTTGCTCCTACGACACGTACTTAATACTTGAGTCAATATATGTAATAGTGCGTAGTTTCTAAATGGTATGTCAAACTTTCTTTTCGCTTTTTGGTTTTTTGAAAAGTTAACTTTAATTAAAACACGAAACATTACTAACTCTATCTTCGTTTATTCACAAAAAATGTCGCATATTGATCAAGTAATGTAAAACCAAGAATTGTAATAAAATGTTTCGTATAGCTACTGAATCTTGAGCATCATATATCTCGGTATTGGGTTTTTGAACGCATAGATATTGAAGCGTACGAGCTAGTAGATGATATGATCAGAAAGATATATAAATAGGGTTGATAACTCAATACAAAAATTTAGGGGTGAACAAAATACAAGCATTAATTGCGAAGATTATAAGGTTCTTAGGCCCAATACCCATTATCAAATAGAGAAAGCATAAAAATCTTGTGGTTTTCAACAAATCTGTAGTTCGTGTGGTTTTTCGAGTGTAAGAAGGGTACTGTGTTATTGCATCGATGGTTCAACGGTGATTTATTCCGACAAGTAGACTATGTATAGAATGTGGAACTATTATATTTATCACTCACGATTTTGTTCAGGAAGACAGAAGAAGGGATTTGAGTGTATGAAAGATTATTTTTTCATTAGCTCGGCAAAGTTTTCTTGTTTATTCCGACTAGTGTAATGTAGAAATTATTAATAATTTTCTATGTCTTGGTCCAGGACTTTAGAGAAAGCGATTTCATTGTCTGAAATATATTTTTTTATTGGTCTGGATGGAAAAAGAAACGAACACTTATCGAATCTTTTTAATTTGTTATCTTCCAATATTCAATATTTTGTTGATGATAATACAGGGTGTTATTATAGTAACAGTGATTAGTCCATCCAGACTCCTTTTGCCAACTATGAGATCATCATAACAATCAATATGACATAACTATATATGGATGTGTTGTTATTTATTTTTTAACATGTTATTTAAATCGAACGTAACCTAATCTGTGCATACTAAGCAGCAGAAATAATTAAAAAATAAGTTTTTGTATATAATTTCTGTATATACAAACAAAAATATTACAAAAATATTTCAAAACTATTTTGTGCACTAATAGATTTATTTCAAATGAAAAGTTATGGAGAATAACGCACTAAACAAACGTAAATAGTGAGATAAGAAGAAAGAAGTGTATGGTTGATTTAGACATACGCTGCGTAAGTCTTATGAACATATCGCGCATGTTGCACTTTCTTGGAGTCCCCAGGGGACTAGGTGCAGAGGCAGACCAGCAATGACCTGGAGCAGGACTGTTCAGCAGAAGACGGGCAAATCGTCTAACGAGTTGAGTGCAATAGCAGAAAATAGAAAGCAGTGGAAGACTTTTGTAGACTTCTTAAGCTCCTAATGGTGTATGGAAATAATAATAATAATAGATTTTTCAATATATTGTCGGAAATATAATATATTTGATATGTAACGATGATATACTGTTGGTTATTAAAATATAGTCCAGAATCGCTTATAATACTAATTTAATATTTCAATATAGCAGTGTAGCACTTCGTAATTTATTTAAAATTTAAAGTCTCTGCTATGTGAAATTGAGCTGGACTAAATTTTGTTTGCTAACTCAAGTGTCAAATTGATTATCACGTGAGTTATAAAAACATTAAACCGAATATTAATTTTATAATGAAAGAATATTCCGTGCTTTAAAAAGGCCTTGTTTGCTTAAAATTTTGAATTTTTGTAATAAAAGGGTACAGGATAAGAATGTGCCTCTCGGTCCGCATAAGCAGTTTATATCGATGTGCACTTATGCTGTCAGTGCAGCAGTCGGTGAAGTGGTTATTTGGCAACATGATTGTTAAATATGCGATTACGTGTGTTACGTACACACATGTGCGATGCGAAGAGCATATTTGCTTTGCTAACCCATTTTATGAAAAATATACCGTTTGTTCGCATAATTTACTATCGCACCCATTAAATCGATTATAAAACGCAAAGTAGGAAGAAGAAGCAGTGAAGCGAGCGCTTACACTTCCAAATCGTATATTAACTGCACAATTGCAGTGCGATTGGTGCGCGACTGCAGCCAAAAATTGCAAGTTGCAACAGAAATCGAAGTGACCAATGCTTGACGGTTTCTTCGCATAAACACGAACAGAAGCACGAAGAGTAAATGCTGTAGCAGCAGCAGCAGCAGCAGAAGCAGCAACAGCAGTGAAAGGTGTGTGCGCTTACTCACACTGCGTTTGCTTTTGTTGTTTATAAGCTTAAAACAGTGTTTGCTTTTTGTTGTTTGTAAAATTTGCTCGCATGTACGGCACGTTTATTTGTTCACATGTCAGGATGAAAGGTGTAGATAAAACGCAATTATATGCGATTATCACGAGAATGTTGAAATTATGAAATATATAATTTACAGTTAGGCAGGCAAGTGCAAAAGAAATTAGGCCCTAATTTCACTCTTGTGCTATTCTTCGCCACAACAACACAACGACAACGACAACGACAACGGAGCTGATATAGTTGTTGTAATTTTTGTTCTTATTATTTATGCATAATTCAAAAAGCTGTTTTTGTTGTTTGGCCTTTCGCGTATCACGTGTACGGGAAGAGTGCAAGAAGAAATTTCAAAAACTAGGAGAAAATGGTTAAGGGTGTGTGCCAAACCATAAAAATGTTGTTAAACATGAACGCTGAGCAAACAAAATTGATTTGCAAATTGCTGTGAACGCACATTCGACGCAGTGCACACGTTGTTGGCGAAATTACTTGTTGGCTGCTAAATTGCTAAATTGTTAAACTGCTAAAGATGCAAAAATATTATGACACTTAAAAATGCACCGAAAGTGAATGAACATATAAGCCATGCACAAAAAAAAAGGTACCAGCTTTCCAAAATTGACAGTTTTTAGTTGAAGTTCGTTTTACAAACCCATTACCTTTTCAGGATGATTTGAAATAATTACATGTCTGTTTAATTTCTACAGGAACCGCAATAATAAAATTAAAGACGTAATATGTGAGTACGATAGCGCAATATGTCAGTGGGAAATTCACTTTGGATATTGTTAGCGCCATCTAACAGCTCAATCAAAAGAAATTTTTCCTACTTTAATAAAATTGGAAATGCGTTTGTAGTGAAAATGTTTTGGGAAATGTAAGACTCGAATTGAATAATAAGCTGATCATCTGAATATATTGCAAACAATCATGCAGCCTATCTTCAAAACTACACTTAAAGTGAGGCCATATAATTTTCAAGAAACACAAAATTTGAACTAAGGTCGAACGATATGTTCCAAGAAATACAACTACGTTTTGGACTCAATAGATCAATTGATCTCTTGTGGTTGTAGGAACGCTCATATTTCAAGTATGTAATATCGAACTCCTAGTGGTTACATAGCTTAACTGTGAATTGCTACAATCAGTCAAAAACTACAGATCGTGTTAGTTATACGTGGTTACTGAACTTGGAAGCATTCGAAAGCATGCAAGAGAGTTCACGAGGAAACTAAAGACCAACTTTAGTAACTTTTTAGTGCACTATATCGATTGTTGACAGTTACATAATTTAAATACGCATAATAAAGTCGCACATAATATATGGCCTTTAAACATACAAATTGCTATAAGCAGTCAAGAGCCACAGATTATGATAGTTTATGCGGCCACTGAATCTAAAGGTCGGTGGTGTCTTTAAATCGTATCAGTGAGATTAATCAAAATGCCTGCCGCAAAAAAAAAATAATGGAAGATATTCTAAAGCCATGGACAACCAAACGTTTTGATAAGGATGACTGGAAGTTTTAACGGAAATTCTGCACTATAACATAAAGCATCAGATACAATTCTACTTGCTTCTCAGTTTGTGGCATTTTATAGATTAAAGTAAACAAACTGATGACAATTCTACAATTACGAACTTTTTTTTTTCTAGCTGAACATTTGAAAAATTTATAATCAAGAAAATAATAGGATGTCCAAGATATTCGCGATTCTTTTACAGCTATGTTCGCTTTTAATTTGTCCTTTTCTGAAGTTTATATGTAACTTCTACATTAAAGTAAGTGTGAATTATAAGATTGGCTTCCATAAGGTACGCTGTATGATCTTTAATATATTATTTTTGATATTATTTAAAGATTCATTGATCCTGAACACATCAAAGTTAACGCTATCCTTAACCTTAGCAGAAACGATATTAAACTTTACACTGAACTTCTTACCACATGAAGAATATAGATGCGGTAGCAAGTGCTTCCTGGACAATTCTAGTTTAGATTTTAAAGTATTTGATGTGCTATAATTTTCGTATTCGATTAGAACAGTACACATAAGTAAATTGGCATTGTTTCACGATAATGCGCTGTCTCATCGCTCAATACTTGTGACCGATTTTTTGATTAAAAATTGCCATATAAAAAGCTTGTACTAATATTTTGATAGGATGACATTCTTGGCCGATGAGCCGAAAAATGTATTCGTCTTGCTTTCAGACTGTTTAAATCGTTGTCAGTAGTAAAAAAAGTACTTCTTTGATTAAATTTCATTGGTTTTTAACGGTGATACGTATTGTAGTTTTTATTTTTAAAAAGTGATTTAGAAAATATTAAATATATTTAAGAGGAAAATTTTGAATGAGTTTTCTTTTTCATACAAAATTTTTTTTCTAACTGAATTTCATCGGCCGTGCCAGTGTCGAAAACCAGTAGCAATTCAAATACAGAAAACACAGCATAGCAAGGTACGGTTGGCAGCAAACCGAGTACGTTTGTTGTGTATCTGGCTGTTTGTCTGTTTGTTTGTTTGTTTGCATGTTTGTTTGTTTGTTTATTCGCATGTTGACAAACATACTCGAGCTTAATAAACTGAACATTGTAAATAAAGTTAAAATCATAAAAATATTTGTTTTCGTATGAACATTACAGAGCATCAACTCGTTCGTTATCAAAACTTGCGTTTGCAGTTCAGGACATGAAGCTCTGGAATGAATGACTAACAAACTTGGTTAATTTGTGTATAGAAAAAGTGTCAGAAATAAAAATAAAAATTTAATTGAATAATGTATGAAACTAAGCTAACAAGCTGGAAGGCACTGTGGTACTAGACGACGTGCCTGACTGCAGTTGAAACTCGCATTTAGGCATTTTAGCATGTTATGACGATGCTTGACTATGACAAGCTGGTCATTTTGAGTGGCAGTGACTAAATTGTTTGTCAGTAATATGTGAAGTATACCAGGAGCACCACAATATACATACACATTCCAACACAATATATGTTTATATGGCAGAACTACGATTATTGCAAGTTGGTAAAAATAAGGCAGAATTTATGTTGTAGCTAAGCACTTCCTACTCACTTCCTTTTCGACTGTTTTAGCTCAAAAATGCGAACCCTTCGAGTTCATTGGCATTTCGCACAGCCTGGCGTTTATATAATTCAATTTTTTTCTTTGAAATTTTATTTTACAGAATTTGTGTTTCTATTTACTTTTTAATAAAAATCCGCACTTTTTTTAAATTGTTCGTAGTCTTATTAAGTCAGGTAGGTCGTTGGTTGGACCTGTCATCTGTTGCTGAAATGTGCGAACAAAAGGTTAATGACACATTTGACGAGTTCATGCCATGACAGCTAACAGTTGTTTTCCCGCTTATGTATGTTGTTTTTTCCTTGACCATTATGTATATTTGTTACATAATAAATAAATGAATAAATATGCGAAAAGCAAACAACTCAACTACCAAACAAGCGAACAAATGAACAAAAGCGCAAATTTAAGGCGGAAGCATTATCAAACAATCAAATTTCAATCCAAATTTTTTGGCAACCTAGCAGATACCTTACCGTATTATATGGAATTCGTTATGATATTTTTATGTAAATTAATCATGACCATTTTGAGATGCTGAACTCTTTATTGGGGACACGTAGCGGCCTGGTGTACACCTTCTTGCCTATGCTAAGCGCATTAGGAATGTTCTTTTTTCCTTGCAATTTGTTTTTGTGGCATTAATTTTAAGTAGAATATCTGAAGTGAAAAAAATACAAAAAAAAAAAAATAAAAAAAAAATAAAACTAAAAAAAAAACGAAATAAACTTAAAATAGAGAACCAACAAAAAAAATTCCAACTTGTCAAGCCATTCACTGGTGTACCCACATTTGTTACTTATGGATTAGCATAAATTCTTTTCTGTTTTTTCAACTAAATACTTCTGTTTATATTATATATCAGATACTTATACAATATCTTGTACCGCTTAATAATACAAGTACGCAACATTTTGTGAAACTTGACAGCGTCGTCACAAAGTCTACCTTGACAGCGGAAAACACACATAACTACAAGTATCTAAGTATCTACAGTACAAATAACGAAAAAAAGTATCTAAAAAAATGTATAGGAAATAAAAATAAACCAACTACAATGGCAATAAGAACAATAACAACACAACAACAACAAGAACAAAAACAAACAGCGGACTGAAAATAAACATTAAATCAAAAAGAAAAAAAAATGAGCTATGTTATGTAAATAAATAGTAAATACAGTACTCGACTTTATTATTATTGTTGTTGTTGTTGCTATTGTTGTTGTATCTTTGCTTTATTATATTTCAGTTTTTATTCATATTTTTTGTTTCAGTATCTTTAAGTATCTGCTTTTATTATTTATAACCAAGAATACGTTTTTCCCACTGCATTTGTGTTTGTGTATCTATACGAGTGTGTGTATATGTGTGCGTTAGCGTTTATCAGCGCATAGACAAAGTTCCATGAATCGGTTTCACTGACACAAATAAGCAGAACCGAGAGCGAATTTCTTCCTCTTTCGCAACGAATGAGTACGTTTAGTTTTCATCTAACACAATGTATGTGGGCTTAGTTGGCCTAAAAAGTTGATACCATAGATACTTGTACTGGCATATGCAGTCAACTAATTATTAACAAAAGTCCAAGCCGGGTAACACACCCAAGTCCAACCTTTTGTTTGTTGTTTGGAAAATAGAAGCGCACATAAGCTTATTTTTGTTTATTAAATTAACTAAAATGTCAAATGGAATAAAGATTAAAAAATAAAAAATTGTACGCATAGGAGTGTTGTCTTTACTGTTCTCATAATTTCATAGTCGCATAAGTACCGGCCCGTCTGAGTAACAAACAAAAAAATTAAATAAAATAAAATTGGGGCACGCCTCTCTGGCAATATTTAGTTAAATTAAAAAAAAATTTATGTTTTTCAATCATTGAGAAAAAATCATATAAATAGGTCACAAAAAGAATTTGGAATAAATGAGTTTTATTTCACTGTTAAATTTAATCAAGGCCCAGTGCATTAAAAACTGTATGCAAATAAAATCATTGCAAAAGTTATTTAAAAGCTTAAAATTAGTTTTTAAAGTATAAAACAGATTTAAAGAAATATCATTTAGTTACAGCTACATAAATATTATAAAGGTAAATTAAAGTATGTCCATTATACATTAGTAGGTTGTTGCACTGACAAGGTACGAGTGTTAGTAATAAATTCAATTTTTATAGTTTCGAACAGTTTCTTGAAAAAGATTCATCTTACATCCTTAAAAAATGATAGGATATAACTAAGAAGTCACTAATTAATTAAAAACAGTTTTTTAATTTTCAATGTTCATTTCATTCTTCTAAGTAGTTTAATCATTCTTTGATTTTATATACTTACGACACTGGAGTTTCCAGTTTGAGAAACACTGCAGGACTGTCTCTTAAGGTATGCTCTAGAGTTAGTTCTGCAATTTCACAGAACATTTTTAAAAAAAAATTATTTTTGCGTTTTAGAAATAAAAAAAGTTACAGGGCACCATATCCGGAGAAAGGAGTGTTTTCGGCATGTAGTGATATTATATACCATCGCAAACTATTGTATAACAATTTTCGAATAGCGAATTTTTGAAATAAATTTCATTGTCATTAGTTTCATTATCAGGATATTTGGGAAAATTGATTTTTAGAAACCTATCTTGTGGAAATTTTAATATAACGTAGCATGTTACTGTTCATTTTTATGTATTCTCATCATTGGAAGACGTCGTACTGCGCCCAGACCGCGTTTTATTTACAATATCTTCGTAACATTTCTGAAAGTGTATGAACCATTCATAAATTCAATACGTTGGGCCTTGTTGTTGTAGAAGAGTTCACAGAGAATATGAATACATAGAGTCCTGATATTTTCCTTAATTATTTGAAAAAGTGATAAAATAAATATTTTATGTAAAACGATTTTATTGTTTATAGCCTGTGGTTTTTGAAATCATAATACAATTTTCACCAGAGATGTTAATTCATATATCTTTAATAAAGATATATAATAAATTATATGTGATACGATGTAAAGATATTTTATATATTGTTATGCTGACTTATTTTTATTTAATTATAATCAATAAATGGATGAGGGTATACGTAGTGCTTGCATTTCTTTGAATTGAATTTGAAATTCTGAATTGATCAAATTTAATTCCTGAATTGATTCGTCAAAATTTCAATAATGTTAACAAGCTGTTTTGTCTATTTTTGGTGTTATTTTTGTAAAGTTCCTCTTGAAGTTTTATTTTTACTATTTGTTTTGCCTTTTTTGGTGTTGTTAGCTAGCACTTTAATTTATGCATATTTGCTTTATTGCTTTATGTTCTTGGAAATAATAGAATTTGTGAGCAGGTTCTCAATAAGCATTTAGAGCGAATGCTTCTTTAACCGTCCTTCAAAATTTTTTTCAAAATAAAATGTGTTATTGAAAGGTAAAATCTAAATATGTTTAGGAAAGCAAAGAACTAAATTGAATGCATTATTGTGAAATAAAGGATATAATCTTCATATACTCTTTTTTGTTTTTATAATTTATTATATCTATTCCCGTATATTTTGAAATAGGCATCCAGAATTTTAAATAGTGAGTTGTGAAAATTAAATTGTGCAATATATAAATTCTGTTATAAATTAAGGTAGGAGTTACAGTATATTCAATAAAACTTAATCTAAAATTATACTTTTGACTAGTGAATCATGATAAAGTTATTCGGACATAATCTAAGATTTCTATGACAATTTATTATGATACTAAAACCAACACACTTTGCGGGGCCAAAGTGAGCTAGCTCTTGTTAAATGTACTGCTACAGATATTGACCATCTACAAGTACTACGAGTAGTATATGGAGTACCTATATGGCAGATTATATATTTCGAATTTTGTAACTCATAAATTAGGCAATTATTCCTTAGCAATTAAAGTCGGAAACTATAGAGTTATTAAAACAGTAAAACACTTTAAATCTTTGGTTGCATTGTAATATGTTTGAAATACCTAAAAATTTTAAATTTAAATTTTTATACAAAATTTATTTAAGAATATCGTTTTTCGTAGTTAAAATTTAACAAATCTAAATATATTAATTGTTTCTATGTCTCCGGTAGTCACAAATAAATTTGTTTGGAATTCATTTAGGAAATGTGCAACATTGCACATTTGAACTGCATTCGATATGCTAATTATTCCACATTGGTATGCTACAACTTGTAGAGGTAGGCAAAGTCAAAGGCATTCATCACATTTCTTGGCGCAGACTTTGCACATACGAGACAGTGCTCGTGTATGTTTTTACTTTATTTTATTGACTAATGCACTACAATTTAATATAAAATCGAAAGGAAAAAGACCGTCGCTGAACTTATAAGCGGCAAGTATCTAGATTAATGCTACTAAATCTGCTTACCGTAAAACTTTTCAATGTACTAAAAATATGTGAATTCTGCCTGCTAAACTAAATTTTAACGATGAGCTTATGAAAGGCTTCAGCAGGGCGGCATACACCAAAGGGAAATGTTAGCCAGGTAGGAAATACAATAACACAGTCAGAATACAAGTACAATAAGCCAGTTAATGGGGTTATTACTATTAAACGTATTTACGTGTGAATTTTGAGACGTCCGCAATTTTTGACTAAAAATATTAATGAATGTTTAGTACAAATATTTAAAAATGTCTCTCACATCTATTATAATACAATTACCATGAAATAGAATAAATAGTTTATAATATAATGCCACTTTTATTATATTTGAAAATGTAATTTAGTAATTGTATTTATATAAATTTCCTTAATCCCAATATACTAAAGTGATGTATGTTAAGATCAACAATTTTTCTAATAAAAAATAGTAAAGCATGCAGGCGTGTTTATTGCATTCGCATCCAAGAAACTAAAAAACTGTATATAACTGCTTAGGTTGTTTTTCTATATAGAATTGTTTAAAGTAAATATTTAGATTCTGTATGATTAAAAATCCTTTTATATCATTTGATGTAATATATGTTGATAATACATATCTATCCTCTTAGGTAGGGTATACTTTCATGAGAGTAGATTACAATATCGTTACTTGAATATTCTGCATTAAATCGCATTCTGTAATTTTTTTTCCAGGGTGCGGAAACCGATTGTGATTTCCAAAAATTCTTGGTAGTTACTAATAATGAAAAATAGTTTAGGTAAATCTGTTACAAACAAGCTATCTTACCACTGCAAATGATATCAAATGATATTTTGACATATTTCACATTGATCTTTTCAGTGTAATTTGTAAGTCAAAGTTAGTCAATGTGGTCAGAGTTACAACTAAACGATGATTCTAGATACTATTCGCGTTAAAAAGAGATTTCAATACGTTAATGCAAAACAAAAAATTTACTTGTTAAATAAAAACATTAAATAAATATTTAAATAAAAACGTTTAAAACAGAATGTATTATACAAACTACGTTTATAATGGACTTATAGGTTTAATTTTTCCTTAAATTTTAATTTTTAAATTTTGTCATTAGTGATGTCCAGCTAGTAATTCTTAATATTCCCGCTGATTGTATAAAATAATTATTTCACCAGCGATCCAGGATATACAAATACATATCTTTTCCAGTACATGCTTTATAAAAGCACTTTTTCGTTACAGTATTAAATTTGTTGGTAAGACAACATTTTCAATATTGTTGTGTAAACATTTATGGCTCAATTGTATAATGAAAAAAAAAATAATTTTTTTTTCGTAATAATCATGATTATTTTTAAATCTTACTAGTGTTACAGAGAACTTATTTTTGAATTCATATTTACCTGTGATTGTTATCCAAGGAAGATGTTAATTTGGAACTGCTTATATTTTTAAATATATAAATTAAGAATTTATAAGTATACAAAATTAATTTGTACACAACGAGATAATATTTCACTCAAATAAGAAAAAAGAAAATACTTTGTTTTGACATTTAAATATATTTTCTATGAGAATTTCTTGAAATAAATTTTCAAAAATTAGCAAAAAAAATTCAATTTAATTTAAAAATAATTTTGTGGTAAGATAATGATTTTCAAATAAAGTTAAATGCGGAAAATTAATGTGCGAAAAATGCCAACGAAACATTGACAAACGCTCTTAGATACTAAATCACAAAGGAATTTAAATAAATTATAAATAAGAAATTGTATAAAATTAACCATTATATATGATAAATGCCCGACATACACATTCGTGTTCGCACTTAAAGAAAAACAAAGTGGAAAACATTTTTAATGAATTTTCCAAACGAAAATGTACAAAAGTAGAAAATAAAAAAAAATTAATGAATAAAATGAGATACATTGATTATGAATTATTACTCCAACATCTGCGCAGAAATAGATATGTCTTAAAAATAATAAAAATAATAATAAAAATGTTAAGATATAAATTAAATGTATATATGTTAATTTAAAATATTTATAGTAATTTTATTCAGATAACAGTTTGTGAATATATATTGGCATTGATATATTGTATAAAATCAGATTACGAACAAATATATTCTATCTTAAAATATCTGAATTTATCAAAAAACATTAAAAAATACGATTAATTATTAAAGTAGACCTCATCGAATGCAATCCAAGTATACCAGCACTTGATCTGCTAACTGAAGTATGAAGTGTTAACTCCTGTGATTTTTTTCTTATGGTCACAATCATTTCAAATGTATTTCGTGAAGTGATAACTTTAGTTTTGAGAATAGAAAAAAGTTACGCTTAGTTCCATGTAACTAGAATACGGTGTTTGGTAATTCACATCTATGAAAAAAAAGTAAAAGTAAAAAAAGTGAAACTGACAATATAAATCCATATATTTAAAATATATTTATAATATATTATGTGAATATAGAATATAAGATGTAAGATGTTTCCACGTGACATCTTACAATGTTAAGTTCTTTTGATGTAATTTTTGATTGTTTTCATCACTTAACTTACAATAACGCGGCCATAAGTAGGAGGGTGTTATTTTTAAGGGTTTTAACATTTGGAGATTATTTGTATAAAAACTATATTTTGAATATTTTAACAAAACAAAAATATACAGTTACGATAAATCACGTTATCAATCACCCACTAATCACTATCAATCATCAACTTATCAATCATGATCATCCACCAGTTTATCAATCATTATCAATCATCAATTAATTAACCAGGATCAACCGCCAATTGATCATGTAATTTGCTGTCCAATTTACATTACCAAGACTGAAATAACATTTCACGATAATTTTTTTTGTTTGTAGACATATCTACGAGTATAAGCTGAGTAAAGAATTTCAACTCTAATTAAAATTCGATTAGAAAAATCTTAGTCCCAACACTGTTGTTCTAGTATCCAATCAGCGTTTTCATTTGCGTTTTAAATTATAAATTCAGAATACTTTTTACACAGCGCGTATTACAACTCTCATATCATATCATTCCCTACTGAAGTGGGGGATTAGCCGAAATAGACCACAAAATGACTTGGATCATTTTTCGTCCTTTCATTCTCAGAAGTCATTATTAAGTTAAAGCCAAAGTGGCTTCCGTTCGCATAACTACATCTGTTGTTATTGCTATCAGCTCATTTAGCTTGAAGTTGGCCAAGTCATCTCCAACCTAATAGTGTCCCAAGACAGTCATCCTCCTGCTTGCAAGTGCTGGATATTGGCAGAATATAAGCACCAATGTCTCCTTTCTTTTCTAGACAGATTCTGCAAGTGTCTTCTTCAACAAGAGTTATCTTTTTGGGGTGATGTTTGGAGTTTCCATGTCCAGTAATCAATGAGGTCAGCTAACTTAGGGTACTCCGCGGACAGCTAAGCATTTTTATTTATTATAAATCTTAAAGTAATCGTTAAAATTAAGTGCAAAAATTACTTTTCCAATTATTGAAGCGTAAATTTATTTAAATTTGAAATAAAACAAATTTTTACATATTCTGCATGCAAACAGTCATATTTGATTAGTTAATAAA
Organism: Teleopsis dalmanni; assembly: GCF_002237135.1. NCBI lineage: Eukaryota > Metazoa > Arthropoda > Insecta > Diptera > Diopsidae > Teleopsis > Teleopsis dalmanni. The sequence continues at coordinate 47,567,216 of NC_051846.1, forward strand.
AAATCAAAAACAAATTAATAAAATTAAAAATTCATAAATTCAAATAATTTTCCTACATTAAATTTCACATCAATCATAATCAAATTAATCCAAATTCACATGCTCACCGGCAACTACTTGATGCAGATAAGACCAAGTCATTTCTGTACTCGTAGAACGTATGTAAAATTGTTTTTTTTTCTTAGTCGCATTTAAATAGATGAAATGTGTGATTTAGTTGGACAAAGTTTGTTAAATCTGTTTTACATACACACACTTCATAATTGAAGTTGTTCACCTGTTCTGTGAACGGCATAAACGCGTACTACATTCGGTTCAGAGACGCAGTCGACTCGAAACTGACAAAGTCTGCGGATATATTTTGACCCAATGGTGGGAAACTAATTAACACGAAACGAGTGTTTTCATATAATAAATACGCTTGTATTTGGAAAAACGTTACATGCTAAACACATAAATAAACTCTTTAATTAAAAGATTTTAACTCCGTTTTTTATATTTTTTACATGTGAAAATGCCTGCTAAATACGGCGGCCGCATTCGTTTCCATGAGCGTTTGTAGCAGTTGTAAATTGTGGAGATACGTTTGGAGTATCATTAGTTAAACGATTAAGAGTGATATATGTAACGTTTAACGAATTTGAATATGTTTTTTTTATCAGTCTGCTTAGTTTGTTAACTTTTATTGTATCCGCACACAAATGTTAAAAGTATCGCACGATACCAATTCATACTTTATTCAAATATTTACATTTCAGGTGATTCATAGACAATAACTCACATTTATACTCGCATTGATTGTCTGTTTGCGTATGTGAGTATTGATAAAAGAAAAGAAAAAAATAAAATTTATATAATCATTTTGTATAATAATAGTATGCATATGTTTTCTGAAAAATAACAGATTTCCTTCCTTTTATAATTTTTTCATTAAACATATAAAATTAATTAATAACAGATAAAACAGACAATTTCTAAGAAAAATACACATGACGCTTATCGAATAATTTTTTTTTATCAAAAACAGAAAAATTATTAAAAATTCGAAATTAGAAACTGGCCTATCAGATTACATAAAATAAACTGAAAAAATATATATAAATGACATTGAATATATTAAAATTATGAAGAAATCTATACAACGATCCTTACAGATACACTATTAAGAGCTGATAAAATGGGAATTATATATATATAGTTTCATTGCATTACATTTTTTAGTGTCTGCACTCAGCTCCAAGCCCATTTAGAATATATACAGTCTATTAGTACTGATTACTCATTAAACAATTGCTATGCATATTACAGTAAAAAGCATTATGGATCAAAACTGTTGAGATTAGGCATAGAATTAATTTTGTAAATAAAATTCACTAAAGTTTTCTCATCTTCTTTTCCAAAAATAGATAAGTAGGTAATATGTCTTGTACAGTATTTATATATACTTAGGTATATATTACTGAGATCTTTTGTCTTAAAAGATTTGTTTTCGCCAGAAATTAATTTGTTTTTGCTTCATTTATCCATTAGCTCCGCTTGCTTGTTTTAATTTAAAAAAAGTCTGTACTGACGATGTGATTATGCAATCCAACAATAAAAAGGCATGTCGTCAAACTGGAGGACACTTTTGTATTAAGTCATGCTAGGGCAGTATAAATGTGCTACTCGAATTATAGTTTTCTTCATAAAATTTAAAATTCTATATGATAGGAGTCAAATTGTCTGCATTGTTTACAGGGTTGTTGCATATAGCACATACACTTAATGAATATAAGAAACCAAATAAAGACTACTTCCAGTGACAAAAGTTTCTGTTTTTCGATCACAGTATAGAAGCAAAAAGTTTATATGTATGGATTTGTTGTTCTTAAGTACTTCTAAAATTAGGTTCACTTGAAATATCTTGCTCTTGCAGCCAGAGGTCATCAACGTTGATGCTGAAATCATAATGTACACCTGATCGTGCGTTTTCAATGCTTACAATAATTGAATCTTATATAGTCGTGATCCAAATTTCTGAAATATAATCTTTCAAAGGGTGGATGGGCAGCAACCGAGCTCATGTGAATAATGTCAAATTGGTGATTTAGGCTATTCCTTAATATTGGGATATTTTTATCTGTGTGTACTCTGCGCACTTTTAGTTATAAGAGTAAAAAAGTATATGTCGTACGTATTTTATTTTATGAATAGTCAATTCAATATGTTGGTTTAGTTCATCAAAAATTAGAGAAGACTCCTTTTGATGTTTTTTGTCAAGCACTGATTTTGGAAACAATTTTCTATAATTTGGGGAAATAAGTCCTCACATAGCGATTTTTCAAACAACTATTTATGCAAAAATGTTGTTAGTTTTTTGAATATTGCCACCTTATGGTACATAATCACTTTTTATATTTTATTTAATGTGAAATGTATAATATATTAGTAAATATCTAATATCATTATTAATTTGAAATATACTTAAAAAATCTGTTAAACTTTATTTATTTATGTGTATTGCATAATCTCCGAAATAAATTTTAACGAGATTTCAAGTTAAAACGTTTTTTATCTATAAAAAATAAATAATGTAAATTGTTGTTGTGCTAATCAAGTTCCTACACAGAATTAACTTCAGTCATTAGGTACATTTGACGGTTGAAACCTTTCTTGGTGCACACGATAAGAGCTTAATGGATCAGATTATGATGTAGCAACCATAAACAGATTGTTTATTCAAATTTATGCAAGACTGACCATCGGCTTGCATTTGCTTGTTATATTTCATGTTGCAGCAAAATGTAACACATTACACTGATATCACACTTTATGCAACGGCTGACTGGCCTATCTGCCAAAACGTCTGTTACCTTTTCGGATTGCGAAGCCGTTGAGGTGCAAAAGTAAAAGAAGTGATTTATATGGACCATTCTATTAGACATTCATGCGCACATGCACTTCACTTTGGAAATGGAAATCTGTGTACAGAAGTGAGAGGAAACTTTGAAACTCCAAAATAAACAAACCAAAATGCCAAGAAAAATATATAATAACACAGAAAACTAAATAAAAAAACGTGTATTACCAACAAAACAATAAACAAACAAATAAACGAAAAAACACAAAAACTTTTCAACACTTCGCCAAATCGTTAGAAAAAGTGATTATTTTTGAATATATAACTTCAACCCAGTATAACTATATAGATGTACGCGGTGTTTGTACTATATATGGATGTACAGTATATGATAGAATCTATGCCGAAATGTTTTGGTGTTGGAACTATTAAAAGTTCGACTGTGAATTACGGACATTTGTTCATTTGTTACGTTGCCGCCAAAAGAGGTGGAATGGCGTAAATTTGCATTATTGCGGAAATGTTGGAATTCGTTCGAACCAAATAATTATGAATCGGTCTTGAACGTGTAGCAATCAAACAAAAAACTCAAAGCATATTTTCAATATACAAACTTATTGAGTACTTGAGAGCATAATAAAAATATTATTCCGGCAAATGTGCCTTATGTGCACATTATGCGATTATTTCGCTAATGAGCACACAATTATTTACACCAGCATCCATGTATCTACGTATCTACGTATTAACCAAATGTGATATTTACTCGGCGTTACACACTAAAGCACTTGGTTTTACAGATACTCGTAGTCGTACTTGTACCTAAAAATAATTTGCGATTTGGTGAATGTTAAATATGTTTTTTCGCAATTTCTTAATTTATTGTACGTACTTTTATTATTCATTAGATAAAAATGTGTGAAAACGTGAGTGTACTTACTACACAAAAAAAATGGTTATAAAAAAATGCATATTGTAAATGGAAAATCAAACATGAACGTACAAGTTCTTGTTGAAATACTAAAAAAATGTTTGGAAAACAGATACGCGTATGACCAATGATAATAAATGTACAACTTGAGTTTTCTTATCTCAATTTTAATCTTAAACATACGATCATTAAATTATCATTCATAAATAATGGGTCTTTATACTTAAAGCTTAATATTAATAATAATTTTATGTGAATTTATTTTTATTTTAAATTGTATTTCTCTCTCTGGTTGGTGAAAAGTTCATGAGTTTTTGGAATTGGTGGAGCAAGATCAATACGCAAGCTATTAGAAGATGGCAGTGGCACACAACATCAATTTCATGAAAATTTGGAATTATTTAAAAAGAGCAGGCTGTGAAGAGACTTTCGGTGCTTAGGTTCCACAAAAATTAACTAAAAAAAATTGTAAACGCATTAAAATTGCACCAGTTTTGAAGCAAATCATTACGGTCGATGAAAAATAGATTTAATAGGATAATAACCAATACAAGCGTTTATGATCAAAAGCCGGTGACTTTCAACGAACGATCCAAAGCCTGGTTTGGAGGCAAACAAAGATATGTGGAGTGTTTGCTAAGTGTGAAAGCTTGTAATTGTCTATTACAAGCTGCTTCAACTTGCTTTATTGTTTATATCTGTCCATTATGGTCCATTATGATAATGCGATGTCTTATACATCTTTCATAATTCGGAAAAATTGAAGGAACTCTTCTTTTGAAACCAAAGAAAGTACCACAAAGATTTTTTAAATTTTGCTAATTAAATTGCTGTTATGTTAGTAACTTTTGTTACAGGTTTTCTTAATGAGCTTTTATTAAAAGACTAAAGTCAAAAATTATGCGCTGTCTCATGTATGAACTGAAATGATAAATTTGAAACCAAAAAGTCAATTCTCAAAAAATTCCCTTATATACTATTTTCAATAATGTACTTTGATGGCTTTACCTTTTCTTGCCATGAGAATGTTTAAATGTTTAGAATAGTAAAAATTAATGCAGGACAAAAAGCGATTTGTGTGGATAGCAATATAGCAAATTACTCTTCCTGAGAAGAGTCTTTGGGTATATGAATATTTTAGTAAGCATTGGAAAAGGCTACGTATCAGCGTGGGAGAGCATTAACTTGTTTCACAAAGTACTGTTTTTGTAGGTTGTAAAAAACTTTTCTTGAAATAGATAGTTAATTCGCCTACATAGAGTCCATTCAAAAGCAAAAAATGTATATACAAATATGTATACATATATATATTGAATTAGATGTTTATCTAATTAATTAGAAAAAATGTTAAAATTACAAAGTTGAATTACCCTGTTCGTGAAACTTCTACGCAAGCAATGATTAATTTGTTAACCAGCCAGTGAAGTTTATCTAACCTTATAAACGACCAATAAATTATTTTCATAAAAATATTTTTTTTTGTTTTATTATTATTAGTAATCGCATGAGGCTCGCTTTATTGATATGAAATAATAATGATGGGCCGATAAGATAGATACATTAAAATGCATTCGATACTCTTCAATTACTACAAACATCATATCAATTTCTATTTCGAAAGTTTTAATATAAATTTAAGCCTTATGAAGAAAAAACACTTTCATTAAAACTAACATAAAAACTTAATATTTATAACAAAAAAAAATATAAAAATAAAAAATTACATATTGAAATTTATTTAGCTTAAACGATATGTTAACGAAATATGTATTTCCGCCTAAATTTTTTGATTCCAATATGAGACACATTTAGGCCAGTGAACCCAGATGTACCACCTTAAAATCTTCACTGCAAAATATTCACATTCATTTACATGTAGGCTTAAACATTTGTTACCACATTTGTGTTTAAGAAAACAATATTTTACTATAATAAATACAATATTTAAAAAATTAGCTTCAACGCTTTTTCTTTATGAATTTTAAAAAGCAATTAACATAAAGGGTTAAATAGATTAACAAGTAAACAGACGAAAATATAAACAAATTTATACAATCCAAGCGACAACCAACAACAAATAACCGGCAACCGTCATGCAAACGCATATAGGTAGGCCGTCGTTCAGACCTACGGACCTGAAGACGAACTTATACGTATAATTTTATGAACGCATAAACCACGCATTTTTATGTTCTCGTGTAAAGTTTCTTGGTTCATTTATTTACATATTTTTTTTCGCTTTGTAAAAGTCGTGTATCCGTAAGATACTAGAAGCGAACGTGCGTGTAGGTACCAAATATGGATTTATGAAAATAAAAATGTGAAAATAATAATAATTTTATATCAATTCTCCATCTTCGTCTTATTACACAATATTTTATCTCTACGGCAATGTCTGTAAATACCACAGCTAAAACGAAAAATATTTATATATATAAATTTTATAATAAAAATATATATAAAAATTTAGTAAAGGCAAAGATTACGAAAAATTCAAATAAAAAACTAATGGTAATAAAATTTTTATATAAATTTTATATATTTAATAACTGCTTATAGTAAAAAATAATTTATTTATATTTGTTTAGTTCCTTAATTGCGCTGTTTGAAGGCTTGAAAGGTAGACTGCACCTTTGATTTCTTATGTAATGTATATGTGTGTATCTAATAATAATAATAAAAAGATGCTGTATTTTTATTGTTTTCTGGTTATTCATGAATTATATTCTTTTTCCCTCGTCAGCTGAAAATAACTCACAGGATTGTCGATGTATTCTGTCTGCAGATAGTTTCTTATATCTTATAAATTATATTCGTTTGGTGTACGAGTGAAGTTATGTTATAGGTTAACTCCTTCGTGTCATTTAACTGAACATTTAATGTAATTGCAATTATAAAGTTATTCCAATCACCTTATACATAAACATATTAATTTTTTATTGTTTTGGTTGTGCTTATATACCCTGTATTAAGCAGACCATTCCTAAATGTTTGATCTCGTATCTATCTAATTGTGGGATACCTTTGTTTGAAAACCCGTAAGTGAACAATAAACAAATTGAATTATTGTAGCAGTTGGTGACCAAAGTGCAAACTAGACTCTTAATTACTCAATAACTAACAGTTCTCACTAAACTATATTATTAATCCCAATAAGTGTAGTAAGATTGTTAAAGATATAATAAAACCATAAAAGACAAGTTTTAGTTGATATTTATTTGATTTGGTTTTTTGTTTTGGAATTGTGATGGGAGGGGATGGTTTCTGGATAAAAGACGCAGAGCTAGATGTCATACTCATTGTGGAGCTGAGTCGATTTATAATAGAATATGCGATAAGGACATGTGTTATAATAAAAATATATTTTCTTCGCTAGAAATAAAATTTTTTGATGCAACATTTTGAGATTCTATTATGGATTGTTGAGCTTTGACTGTGGACATGTGATTCCCCGTCTGCAACGCTTGTTTAGAACCTTTTGTTTTTTGAATAATTTTTTTCATTTTCGGAAAGTACTTAGTATTAGTTTCTCTTTTAGAGGTAACTGGTTTGTGATATAGCTTCCAATTAAATTATTAAGATCTGTTATACGAATTGCACGAGTTATTGTGTGTATGTTAAAGTTTGAATTAATTAATTTAGAGATTTGTAACAAATGAGCTTAAGACTTTGATAATTATTTAACTGTTAGAGTAAAAATAACTGTTGTGGTTAAGTTTACATTCTTTTACAATGATTTGACTGCACTCTGGAGAGCTTCTGATTGGAAGCCAAATAGTAATAAAGCTTCCAACTGCTATGATAAATTTAATAATAAAGGTTTAACTAATAACTTATGGGAGAGTGTATAGCTAATGATCAAAAACTTGCTCTAATAATGTGAAAACGATATCAACTTTAAATTTCCAAAACGACTTTTATTACTAAATGGAAAAGTTGGAAAAATGTATAAATAAATTAAGCAGTTTAACGAAAACAGAAGGCACTATTACCTCCAGCTCAAAAAGTACTCGGATTTTGTAAATAAAACACACAAATTTAAATTTTATTCTAAATTTATTTTATCTCCCTCAAAATATGCTCCTTCTGAAGCGATACATATATGCCAACGCTTAACCCAAACATCCATACACTTTTCGTAGACCCGTGCAGGTATGGCTTTTAGTTTCTACAGCGAATTCTCTTTTACCGATTCAATCGACTCAAAACGCTTGCCATGACGGGGCAATTTGAGTTTCGGGCACAGGAAAAAGTCACACGGCGCCAGATCTGGCGAATATGGTGCCTGAGCGACGACAGTGGTGCCGTGATTGGTCAAAAAATCGCGTACAACAAGAATTTTCAATAGTAATTAACAGCTACTGTAAACAAACTGATTGACAGATGGCGCTCAAATTTGTACCATATGTCAAGAAAGGGTGTACCAACCTAACAAAAGGTCTATTACTTAAGGAGTAGTTAACAAACAACAAAATCCGGATACTTTTTGAGCAGAAGGCACTGTTAATTGTATTACAGTTTTCTAGTAAATAGTTGACACAATGGTATGGACTGATCTAACTTACATTAGGAGAAGTAAATACTCTCAATTTCATTTTATGTTTAATTTGATAAAATAAATCGATCACAATTCATATATAAAATATTTTTTTAGAGTCACAGCTGGGTGTGTTGGAGTTTTTGTATAATTTTTTTTCTAAAAATTAGTTCTACGATCATGCGGCATTTGTTTTTATTTATTTTGAATAAAAATTGAAACTTAGACAAATGAACAAAACTAATTGAAATTTTCTTGCAATTGGTTGAAGGGTGTGGAAAGTACATCAAGTAAATATACAAAGTACAAAGTAAAATATAATAAAAATCTTTTTCAAACATTAAATACTACTAAATTCAAAATAATAAAAACAAATCTAAAATCTGGAATTTAAGTAAAAAAATAAAAACAAACAAAATGGGAAATCAACGCAGCATATCTGTTTGTTGTGTTCGCTTCACGGTTCGCTTACAAATATTAACCTATGAGATATTTTAGTTTTTCTGAACTTTTCATATTCAAATTTCAGTGCTTTTTCTTGTTGGTTTTTGCTTTTGTAATTCTAATTTTTTGCTTTATTGCTGTTTAAAACGCGAATCCATCAGCCTCAGTTGAATGGCATTTCGTTGATGTCATCACAGTTTGTCAGTCATCATTTCAGTTTGGAAAAGTTGACGTACTTCTTTGCTCGACTGAAAATATTAGCGCGGCAATACCGAAAGTAAAACAACAAAAAAAAAAAACAAATTCGCACAACAAAATTTTTGCCGCCACTGCCTCTGCTACTGCGTGCAATTGGTTTCATTGTTGTTATTGTTGGTGCTGTTGTTGCTGCTGTTGTTGTTGTTATGATGTATATTTGTTGTTATTGCTAATATGAGCAAATATTGCTGCTGCTGATTGTCTGCTTAAATGGAAGAAATTATACAACAAAATGAGACAAAATGCGGCGAAAAAACAAAAAAAAAAATTGTACCCGGCACAATTTTGATTTATGAGTAAAAAATTGAATTAAATGCATAAAGAGTGGAAAAGCAAAACACAAAATATAGAAAAATAAATAAAAATAGAGATACAAAACAGAACTACAAAAATAAATATGCAACAATTGCATTTAAAAGAGGAAGCAAAATTGTTTAAATAAACGTAATGAAGATGCGGCGAAATAAAAAAAAAAGACTCGGTTTTGTTGTTGTTGTCATTGCTGATGACATCGTCATCAATGCAGATGAACAGTGTCGCTGCTGCCGTGTACAAGATCGCACTCACTTCAATATTGCAGTTCCATCTTCATGGCTGCAAGACCAAATCAAATGTTACCAGTAAGTTGCTATGACAAGTCGCCAACACTTGTATTTGCTGATTAGTTAAGTAACAACTTAAACAAAAATTTGATAAAATTTTTAAAAGTATCTGAAGTAGCTGAAAAATGCTGTTGAAACATTCAAAATCTTAGTCAAAGTTGGTTGAAAGTAATTGAATATGCATTGCTGGCAACGCAGACCGATAAAATATTTGCTGCCAATTGATCTGCCACTTTGAATGAACAGCAACATTAACTTTTGCAACAGCTTCGAAATCCTAACAGCATCAATATAAATAGCTACAACAACAATAACAGCAGCAATAAAATCTGCTATAACTGCGTGCTATAAAAACCCAGTTTAGAATGCTTCAAGATTTGCAGTTAAGTACGTAATGGCAGCAATTGTTGCTTCCTTGGAAAGGCAATGGACATTATATGCTGTAGTTAAACATAGCATTTAAGTATATGCACTTTGGCATGTTGCAATGTCTACTGCAGCAAAATCTGCTGTTGCTGTTGCGGCCATGCTGCATGTGCCAAAAGCTTATAAACTGCAATGCAATTAGAGGCAGAAAAGTTGTTGCTGTTGCTGCATGCAATTTATGCGTTGCACTCACTTTTTACTTTCAGTGCCGAGCGTATGTGGTTACCTAGCTGTTTAGTTGCTCCTGGTTTAATTTTTATATTAGAAAATATTAAAAAGACGAACTATGAAGAATTTATTATTTTCCATAATGTTAAATATGGTCTACCGATACTTGTCCTTATCCACAAAGCTATACTGAAACATGTTGGGTACATGTACACGCATGTTGAATTGAAATGTGGGCCTCAGTTTAGAAACTGATTTTTCTTAGAGTTGAAACAGTTCATATGACCACTATTGTGTTCAACAATAGTCTTAGCAAAAGTCTAAGCATTTAAAGAAGTAACTAGTTATCTAATTAGACATGTGATAACGAAAGCTATACTAAATATATACTTGTATAGCCAAACAGCCACTAAATCAATGAAGTCAACGGCACTTAGATCAATGGTCACTGAGGGTTGCCTAGCAGTTTTATATGAAATCTGCACCGATTTTAGGGTAATATAGATAGATAGAAAAAAAAAAAGATATGAACTTACCCAATTAAACACGACACTATTAAAGTCATAGTTCGAATAAACAGGTGCTTGAAGACATCCCTTCAATGAATATTACAGAAGTTGCGAAGATGACGAGTAAAAAGAAAGAGTGTAACTTTTTATCTGTAGCTCCACAAATTTAATAGCAATCGGGGAGAGTTTATATGCCAAATAGATGTGAAGTTCTGTTACACAGGTATTTAGCGCTTAGACTAAAATCATCCTGCATTACATTATGCAGTGGTAGCATAATGAACTAGTAAGCCAGTTGGTCAACTTGATTGACTGCCACAATAACTTAACGTAACCTTGAAATTTTATATGGAAATTCTACAGAGGCTCCAGACATATCTTGAACGTTTATAAACACAACTCGTGAGTACTGGCGAGTACAGGAAAAGTGATCAAAGAAATAAATCCTTCCCATTGACGATATAAAATAAAGATAATTAAATTAATACAATTCTAAAAATTAGTATTAATACAAACTAGAAACTATTATAATAAAATGTTAGAGGCATTGAAGAAATTATTTCAATTTTAATAATATTTATAAAAATAGTGGAAGAGTTGGTGTCAGAGCGAGAAATACACATACACATAGTTTTATACATAATACGTGGATATAAATAAAATTGCTGTTATTTCTTAATTACCTACATATAATAAATGCATCAAAAATAAAATAAATTTGCAAAAAAAAAATTTTCCAGTACTTTATATCTCCCCCTTCTCTCTTAGCAGAATCCTGGCTAAGCCTGTGTCCATACTTTTTGGATTCTGTTTTGTGCACTATAAACAGCGCCATCGTCGATAAATATTATGCTTCCTAGGAAGCAGAAGATATTGAAGTAAGCAAGTTATTAAGTGTAAGTTAGTAGTCTTGAGTCTGTTGGTATTAGCACTCTTGTTTTGTGGATATATTTGCATGTGGACGCATATCAGCAGTATATCAGCTGCTTCAGTTGTTAGATCGTTTAATTTACTTTGCTAATGTTCATTATTATATGGAAGTGGGGGCAATATCATGAACGGGATATTGATTTTTGTAATAATTCTCTAGTAACCAATTACTATTGTTTGTCAATTATAATGGCAAACAATGAGAGAGCGTAGACAACCCTGCTTAATATCAATTTGACATTTGAAAGATTTGCCTTTTTGGCTACCAAGTTCAACACGTGCTGTACAGTTAGTTTTCAAGTTATGTTAAGCCTTATATAGTTTTTGAGGACCTCTATGTTTCTAGCTCAGATGCTATTGCAATCAAATGTTATTCAAAGCTTTGGCAAAGTCGAATAAAATATGATGCTGTTTTAAGTAATACTCGCTGCATTGTTGGATTTAAGCTGTTTATGTCATTGACGTAAAAACGTAAAAACGTTTTCAGCTTGTTATTTGCGCAATCAGTCATCAAAGGGTTTAATTGTACTATTTAAAATATTCAAACCTCAACTAATTTCTAAGAACTTTGATTCTTCATCTCTCTCATACTCTCAAATATCATTTCTTCGGTTCGTTTAAACTTGTAACAATAGAAAAATTTTCTTCTGCTGATTATACTTATATTTTTCTTTTTCATCGTAGTCAATGAAACATATAATATATAATATACATAATATATGATATATATAAATTTATATATACCATATCAATAACGTTCGTGTATTATGTTTAAATAAATTCATTTCGAGATGCTTGTATGCTTTTTTAATTAAATAATGATCCAATAAGGCTTATAGTTAGGCAACAGTCCAACATGTGATTACAACAACTAATTAATCAAAAATGTATTATGAGCCTAGTATTATGGTTTCTATCACCAGCTTTTTTATAAATTTGTACCATTTAAACTAATCCATAGGACTAAATCGAGAATATCTAACATAATATCGCTACTAATGGAACACTATTTATCCACGCTCGAGAAGGAGATACTGTAGCACCTGTTATGTCTAGTCTTAACCAGATTCAAACTTAAAGATTTGGATGAATTATTTTTGAAATAACTTAGCTATATTTTTTACATTGGTCAGATACACAATACACTATGAATACGTCCAGCTGGTTCTATGTCCATCTTTCTACTCACAATTATGAGGACTTTAAAATTTAAACAGCTTTCTAAAGAAGGACTCGACCATTCCACTAATTCACCTATCCATTTACTGTTAATACAATCGTTCAGGAAGGCATCATATCAAACATCTCTTATTTTATCATTTTTTGAACGTACTATTTTTACTAACATAACATATAACCTCTATTATGATTATATTTATGTATCTTATATGAAACAATTTCATTTTGAACTTGTTTTTATAATTTTTTTATTTTATTTTAAATTTTAATTCGAGTTTGTTTACAATTTTTCATCAATTTAGTTTTAATCAATTATTTTATATGCAGACATGTTTATACGAAAAATTTGCATGGCAATGAGTTTTTATCAGCAAAAAATAATATTGATGAGTCAACTAAAATTTAAAAAGCATTTTCTTATGTAAATGTTTGAGATATTATTAATTCGAATTTTTAATAGTTTTTCATTTTTTAATAAAATGAAATAAATTATACAATAATTCTTATAGCATTCTGGAAATTTTTATTGATTTTATAATCTAATTAAACTAAAATATTTAATAAAAGTATTTTGAGTCAAGCCGTTATGATATACAACATATTATTATTTTATATATAATCTTTATGATTATTAGGTAAATATTTCACAGTTATTGGTTTAGTAAAATTTTGGACTATTTTCATAACAAAATATTTTCATAATTGTTTAAAAAATTTAAATAGATGACATTATATACTTCTATAAAATTATTTATCCTAACTAAAGAATGAAAATGCTTTTAAAACTATTTCCTGACAACGAAATAGGTCAGCAGGGTTGCTCATAGCAGGTAATATCATAACTTATGCTATAATATAAGTTATCCTATTTCCAGATAGCAACGTTTTTTTAATTGTTAATTTATTTTTTAAGTGTTTCTTCTAAGATATCATTATAAGCAGACCTTTTCTATGATTTACTAGTCTTTTTATTACTTTTCTGTTCAGTAACGCCTTTCAATTTAGTTAATAGTCTTGTGAGATCCATTGAATTATCAGTAAAGTTATTTCTACTTAGATATTTTAGAATCTTTTCAGATTCATTTATATTCATAATATTCTTTTGCGTCACGATATACTTTCTAATCAGTTATTCTTTTCTAAGATTCATGGATGTTCATAACACAATTTCGTTTTTATTCTACAATATATTTAGTAAAAATCAGTTATCACCTAATTTTTCAGTTCCATGATATATTTTCTATGTCCATCACAATGATAATATTGTAATACTTATGGTATCTTGTCTATTTAATATTCTTTTCTGTTACAAAATCTTTTTAAATAAATGATCATTTTTAGTGACTCTATGATCTTCGGAATTTGTTGTGAATTGAGATACCTTTTTAAATCAGCTGAATTGTTCTGAGATATATTGAAGATTTTGTTGATTTCTTTCGTTTATAATAAGTTTTTCAGAAATTCACAATATCTTTTTCCTCAAAGATATCTTTATAATAATTCAGAGATTTACTGTTCTCTATATTCCTATATAACTTGTTTTTTAAAATTAATTATCGTATTTTGAAATTCTTTCATTTTCGTAGCACACTTTTACCTTATCAGTACCCTCTTTTGAAATTTATTCATCTTCAAAATATTTTTTTGTTCCATGATATTTTTTTACTCTCCTAAAGCTCATTAATATTTAAAATACTTTTTTATTCTACAATATCATTTTAAATAAGTCAGAACCTTTTGAGAATGATTGATTCTAATGGTCTGTTTTTTATCTAAGATATATTTTTATCTAAGATATAAGATATAATCTAACCAGTTACCATCATTAGAGGTTCATTAGTTTTCTAATATGTTCGTCACGAAAGTTATATTACCAAATCAGTTGACTTCTTTTAAGATTTATTTGTCCTCTCACTAGTTTTTTTTTGATAATATATTCTGTAGTTAGATATCGCCTTCTAAGACTTATAAAACCTTAAATTTGTCCTAAAATATATTTTTGATTAGTTGTTTTCTTCTGTGCTTCAATGATTTTCTTAACGTATTTTTGTTTCAATATACATTATCCAATTACTTAATCGCTTCTGAAATGCATGGATGCTCCTTATATCGTTACAAGTATTATAGTGCAGTAAATGTCAGCTATTGCCAATTATTTTTTTGCAGTTCTGTATAGAAAATAATTTACAAAATTAATATATATAATAAATTATAATTGATTAATATTTTTTTAAATTGTCACTTTGTATGGAATTTTTTACATAACCCTTAGCTGTACTTAACCCAAACTCATTATATATGTAATTCTTTAGAAACCCTTTGCATTTCTAATCTTAAATCGGTAATTAAAGCTTTAAATACCTTAGTAATGAGTGATAATTATAAATAGAATATTACCAGTGCTTAATTGCTGATTGCAAACTTCTGAGGCAAGCATTCCAAACAATCTCTTGCGGTGCCGCCGAAGCAGATAAAAAGTGTTTTAAACTTAATTGATAGTACATGAGTAAAGTATCACGTTATTCTAATAAATTTCCAATAGATCGTTGGCAAAACTGTGCCGGGCAGAGAGCGGTACACAGTACATTTTACAATATTATCATTTTGTTTCGTAAGAGAACAGCACAGACAACTTGGAACCAATGCCAATTATTTTGTTGATAAGTGAAATATGGGAACTGTTTCTGTGTATTAAATGAATGCCAGTGCAAATCTGTTGAATGCGCTGCAGTGCCGTATCGAAAAACATTTTTTACTGCTCGAAATCGCATTACTGGAACACATTTAGAAAAATGGGTTTTCATGTGGAAGTTTCCGCTTAATTGAGGGTTTTTGCATGGCTAAAATGATTCATTTGCAAAAAAAAAAGAGTATTAAAAGTTAATAACAATAATTGTAACAAATTATTTTTATTTTATTTGAGATTTAAAAGACGTGATCATATGTGAACTGCACCACGTAGGAGAGTTTATTGGTCTCAGTATGAATCACGTCGTTTCTTTAAATTTATATAAATTAATAATAATACTATCGATAAAAAAAATTATGTGATATGGTGGCTATTATTTACTATCTAAACAAATACGTATACTTAAAATACGTATGTACTCCCATAATTTTTTAATACGAAATTCTCTTAACAGATTCAAACGAACAGGATTAATGAATAATTAATTCGTTTTATTCATTTTCAAATAATAAAATTAATTTTTTACCGATAAATATTAATATTTTTAGAATACATTTATTTATTTATTGATCTTGCACTACTTATGTACATATTTGTTATCGTACAAAATAACTGATTTATCAAATCTTCGCAATCCGTAATTTTTCATTGTAAATCATTATAAATTATATTTAATTTTAGTTTTTTATTAACTTACCTTTCAGACATCTGAACACAAATGTGTAATAAAAAGAAAAGACACTTTAATACTTTTTAGATAGTTTTGTAATACATCAACTATTACCCGGTTAGATTAGATTTCAACGTAAAATTGTTGCGACCGACTCTGCGTCAATCTTATTTGTATTACCGTAGATCATAGGTTCCATTACCCTAGCAGTTTTTATTTAAGATATCGCTCCCCCTAGTTAATTACTTTCTTAAAGAGCTTCTGTGATACGTGTTTGATTTAAGTGCTACCAGGATTTCTGTAACCAATTTCTTATGTTAAGGAATCAATCTCAGTTTTGGATAGTTCTTTGGGGTTCTTAAAAAAAGGGTTTCAAAATGCAGAGCATTTTTACAGTAGCTAAGAACTTGAAAGTTTCTAATTTGTTTTTTTTTGTGAATGGAAAATCGTTAAATTAGAACTTTAAGTCTCTGCGCATGTCTACTTTTCGATATTATTAAGCGAGAATGGTTAAAATATTGCTGATGTCAGTCTTAGCCAAGATAGGTTAATTACTAAATGCATGAAAGTTCTTTAGCTGTAATATACAATTTATTAATTAATCTGAAACTGAAATCATTTCAATTAAAAAATATTATAGTTAATTTATTGAAATTTGACTGACCAATGCTGTTTCGAGTAATGCCAAGTACTTACCATTATAAAATTTTTGTTGTTGCCTTTTCATTTCTATTCGAACCATTTTTTTTAATACTTTCTCTTCGTTATAAGACGCATCACTCTGGGCATAAAAAAATTTATATTAATAAACTTTATATTAGATAGACACAGCGTCTTAGAGAGTTTAAAAATTTCTCAATTATATATATTATTTAGTCGCAAAGACAATACATGAAAATCTACTCGAATCTGAATTTCAGTATGTATTTAACCTTGTTGGAATGACTGATATGCACACAAGTAGTCTGGTATGTAGGTAGACCTATTTAAATTCGATTCCTCATTCTAATCAAAAATATAAAAAACAAACTCTATTGCGCAGGTATTCGTTGTCATACACAGTCAAATATTATTTATATTTCTTAACTAATGAAAAATAATGCGATTAGAAATATTATCAACCCGAGAAGAGATAGAAGCTTACATTACGAAATGTTTCGTTGCAGATGGTTTACGTAGTTCTCACAGCTATTAATAGAATTTTATATAGTTTTTGTTTTCACGGTACACTGCAACGTTCCACTGACTTATGTGACCTCTAATAACTTCAGGCATGTCATTTGAATAGTTATAAGTTCAATTAATTAATATAAGTATTTCTTCAAAACTCAAGCACTTTGAAGTCTTTATATTCTCTCTGAATGTCCTGAATTGAACAGAAGCAGACTTATTCATCTAAAGAACAGACTTGTTGCTCCTCATAACATATTGAACAACATAAAACTGTCAAAGGTGTTTAACTTTATTAAAGTTCCAAAGATCATTTGAAATAACAAGGGTTAGTACAATAGATTATATTCGTCGCGAAATATATTATTCCCTCCTTAATTTATAATAATATTTAGATTTGTATCAATTATGTATTTACTTTTCTTAAACCTTGAGTAAAATATGTACACTTGGTCATTAGGATTAAGTAGATTTTTAGAATAGATATATTTATATACATATATATATATATATACATATATGACAAATACAGTAATTTTAGTTATTAATTTAATAATTTGATTTATATTTCTTAACAGCATTTGCTATAAGATTTATGTAATAAAATACACGTTTTCGTGTTATTTAAATATAGAATATATAGAATTATAAAGTTTGATTCTATATATATCTATAATTTTATACTTTTTCTTATTTATAGTGCAAGTTCATTTACAAATCTATGAAGTGAATGAGGAAAAATGCTATGAAAATAATAATAAAAATCGCTTTTCTCGCAACACCCGATAAACTTTAATAGTTAAAGTGTGTTTTTAATTTGTATAAATTTGTGTGTTTATGGCTATGAATGAATTTGAATAAATATGCAATTTTTTTATATACTAGCGCTATATATTAAAAAGTTGTTCTATTTTAATAAATTTGCAGTTTTTCAAATATATCTGGCGCCATTGAGATTGGCATAGTACCTAAACCTGATCGAAGTGTCTGAATATGCGCTGCATACAATTAACAAATTTTTTTTTCACTAACAATTAAGCAATAATTTTTATATAAAATTTAGTTTTCTTGATTTTTGCATTAAGGTATTTAAAAAAAAATTAATATTTAAACTATTTTTGCCTTAGCACTTGAAGAGGTTTTAATCGTTGGGTGAAGATTATTTTTGATGTGTATAAATTGTTGTGAAATATATTTAGAAATTTTTTTACAAATAATCAAGAACTTATATTTAATATTTTAATTTTAATTTGAAAGTTTATTTTTAATTTTGAGTTTTACGCTATCCGCTGCGTGTGATTCTGAAGTGCAGACCAGCAGCATTTGCGACCAATAAAACTCAGAAAAAATAAGCACGTAATCAAAATTTCTTAATGAACAACCGCCCAGAAATGCACGTAAGCAAAGATGAGATTTTATAGTTTTATGAATTGTTATTTTTTTTTAAAATAAATTTCTAAAATTCAAATGCAAATGTATTAACTGATCTGATATATAAAATTTATATATAGAATTGTATGCAGAATATTATTATCTAAATGATTGCGTTCACATAACTTGATGTATTAATATCTGTAGATTAATTTAGTATTAGGGACAAGCGTCCTTTATTTTCTATTAGTATTTGTCACATCCAGTTCGTACTTTCTAATGGTAGTACGCTTAAAACACTCTCTTATCCGAATGGCTAATGCAATGAGACCAATATCATTGATAAGCCTTACAATCACGGTTGTCACTTGAAAATTTTTTCCTGTACCAAAATTGGTTTAAAAAGGTACCATTTCTGTAAAAAAAGGTCTGTGTTTTTCATAGTATTATAAATGAACAAAATATAAAATAGTGCAAAGTTTCATTTATAAAAAAAATTAATTGGAAATATCCACAATAAAGTTGGGTCGTCAAAAATGTACCATTTTTTGAACATGAGTACCAAACGAAAAAAAAAGTACCAATTTTGATACTAAAGTACCATAAGTGGCACCGTGCTTACAATGCTCTATATTGTATTGCTTATCATATATGTCTTAAATTGGAGTCAAAATAATTATAAATGATTAAGCACAGTTCAGTTTCAAATGAATATGTAGTTACTTCATACTTCATGAATATGATGAATATACTGACTATAATAAGAAGAGAGATTCTTATTATGTATACTTTGAAGATGAGGATGTAAAAGCTGCTGCTTTAATTTGTTTGTCTTGTGATAAAAGATTATTTTTTTAAAGTGTAATTCCGACAACATATATAACCGTACAACTCAACTTAAAAAATTGTATTTTGTTAACAGTTAAATTTTGTACCATAAATTTTATACTATAAATTCAACAGGAGTCCTTTATATTAATTGAACTTCTTTTTATCTTATTATATATTTTTTTATTTACAAACACGGTTGCCACTTGACTTTTTGTTTCCTCGTTCTGTGTTTTTTATAGTGTTATAAATGAACAAAATATAAAATAGTGCAAAGTTGCATTTATAAAAAAAATTAATTGGAAATATCCACAATAAAGTTGGGTCGTCAAAAATGTACCATTTTTTGAAAGTGAGTACCAAACGAAAAAAAAAAAAAAAAGTACCAATTTTGGTACTAAAGTACCATAAGTGGCAACCGTGTTTACAAATCTCACTTTTTAGGAAAGATTTATGAACTTGCCGCTCTTTCAATTTATGTTTTCATTTACGCTATAATGCATATATTAAAAAACAACGAATAAAAGTCATTTAAAATTTTTTTTAATGCATATTCTTTATATATACAACTTTGTTTGAAGCATAGAAGAATTATAATTTGAAAATTAAATTCAATATAATGTCACATATATTAATGAATAATATTTAATAATAAATATAAATATACAATTGGCGAGATGTCGTCAGAAATGAATTGACTGACAACGTTCACCCATGAAAACTGTTGTCTCGTTAATTATACCACTTGAAAAGCAGTTAAAAGAAGGGTAACAGCCAGAGCAAGATTAAGAATAGGCTTGGAAAAGAATTTGGAAAGCAATTAATATGTGCTATAATTAGTACACCATTAAGGGTTACGCAAAGTCATATGTCATATCGTTCATTTTTCATGTTGATTCTATTTTTATGATGGAATTAACTTTATTTTCTTGATCAAAAACAAGAATTTATTGCACGTTATGTTATAAGTATGAACTAAGATCTCCAATAGCTTATTTCAAGATCTTTAACATACCGTCATCTTTTTTGATATTTCTGTTTTATTTATCAATTATTCTGATTTTATTCTGATTTCTGATTTTAAGTACTTAATGTTTAGATACGTCTTTAATTTTAATACTAAGCAAGGCCTTAAATACACAATATTTTGAGAAATACCGGCTACGAAGTGGACTGTATTCTTTTAGTACTTTAAAAATTGTATATTAGGTTGAAAATATATTTAAATTAGTCTAAGAGCTAGCAAATTGTAAGTGGAATTACAATTATTTAATAGGCTTTATTTCTTAATTGCCTATTTAAACCGAAGTAACATCTATTGGCAACAGTGATTCTTTGTTGAATCTCTAGGGTGACGTCATTTCTGGTGTTTACGCTAGTTCCCAAATAAACAAAGTATTTCACAATTTCGTTCTTATAATTATCAATAGTTGCGGGGGTTCCCAGCCGGTTATGCATTAGTGGTCCTTTTGATATATATATTATATCTTTTGATAATTATTTATTTAGTATAAATCATATACTATATATTAACTATATACTATAGTTCAGTGAGGTAGTTTGTTCTATTGTAAGGTTTATTATACAGTTTTATTATTTTAACTGATATAGTAAAGATAAGACTTTATCAGTTTGATAGATAGTTTAGGTCTGCGTTGTTGTCTTAAAGTCAAGCCCATATTTGGATAATATATTTCTTTATTTTGTTAAAAAATCTTGCTATCCGTTTTTCTTGATTGTACATTAGTATAAGTAATGTTTTAAGAATAATTTAAAAAATATTTTTGAGTAGAACGATTTTTATTCCAATTTTTTAATAAATTGGATTTATAATGAAAAATTTGTAATGTCTTTCACTCGTAGTTTTAATGGTGCTCATTTTTATGACTGTGTTCTGGTATCTACAAATTAAATTCAAAATCAAAATACAGAAGAATATCATTACATTTTTAATTACACGTACAATATGATCATTAGTACTATTTTAATGAGAATAGCGTGTTTGCGACAATAAATTTCACAAACTGATCTAGTATAGACTGTTGTTAGTCAAGATGTTTTTATATTGATAAGTTGACTTCACTTGGGAATGACTAATTTTAACTAATCATTTTGAGAAATTTTTGTTTATTTTATAAACAGCTGGAAATGAACATGCGGATTGAATGTTTTTGCTGAATAAATGTAATAAGATACCATAAGAAATACCACATTTTTATTCATTGTTCTCTAAATCCTACGTCTTTTTAATAAAAACACATAAATGTACTCATTGATATTATTTACTTGTTCCAGAGAATTTGTGCTATTTTTGTTAATAAAAAATAAAGTAGGTACCTCGCTGTAAAGGTCGAAAAAGTAATCGGTGCATGATACCAAAAAAATTATATTGCAAAAAGTATTTAAAGGTTTTAAGTTATTTATAGAAGAAAATTTAGAAAAAAGATAATGAATTGATTAAAAATTGGATAAAACTATTAAATATTTCTGTTTTTTGAAAAGGCTTATTATGCTACAAATTGTTTATATATTGTATATTATTTAAATTATTGTTTATTATTTAAAACTGATATTGTAAACTGATTCCAGTATAAATAATCGCCTTATATGTTTACAAGAACAGTTGTAATAATAGTCCGGCCTGAGGAAGAATTCAAACAAACTTTAAAATGTTGGCTATTTTTATACAGACGACTACATAAAAATGAAAATAAAAATAAAAACTAATTTATTAGCTTTTATGTTATTCACATAATATTTTAAGAAAACTAAAATACTATATAAACTATTTAAGCCAACTTTTAATGACACATTAAAAGTTTTATACCTAATGACTTGTTGGATATACGATATTTTGAGATTCTGTATCCTTTATTGTAAATCGACCAATTCCATAAGTAAAATTTTTAAATAATTTGGATTATAAAATCATATACTAAAGTTAATGTATTTTTAAATAAAATACGATTTATGTATATTTAGCATATGTTTATTTTATAATAAAATAAAATGCCATTAAAAACTTATAAATAATTTAATATATAATTGATATTAATCTATTAATATAATTTGATATTAATATACAAAAAAAACCGTACATCTAATATTGCTGTCAAAAATTAACATTCGAATTTTTGGTGCCTTTCAAAATGTGCCATTTTTGTTTTTAAGTCAATATTTTAGATAATTTCAATTATTTGTGATTTAATAGTAATCACTTAAGTAATGACTATGACAATATTTACAGAATAGTAAAAATCATTGTCATTTTTAATGACTTGCATCAATTTCACTCATATCCGCTCAAATGTTGTGTTTCAGCTCCTACTTTTAAATGCGAGTTGTCTACAAAAAGAGAAGCTCAATGATATTAAACCCCAACTTTTTGGTAGCTTAACTTCTTGGTGGCCAAATTTCTTGGTGGTCAATTAAAATTACAAATTCGTAAAATTAAGCTGCCAGTGAATTTTTTCATTAAACTGTAATGATATAATGACTTATTTTGTTTTTTGTCTCACAATTCATAAAACATCCAAATGCTATACTTGCTATATTAATAAAAAGTAAAATAAATATTTTCTTGATTTAAATCTCATTTTTAGGAACTCAAAGGAATTTGTGATATCCCTATAAAACTAATTTTGTATTGGCAACAGTCACAGTATGAGACTTTAACCCAATAAAATCATCTCTTAGGAATCTCTAGTAATTAGCGATATAGTTAAAGTAAGAATAAGAAGTACTTACACTTCGTACTTAGTAGTAAATAATTGTTATAAGACTTAAACTTTCTTTATGATTAAAAATGGATGAACGATTAAGAATACAATCTACTATTTAATTTTTACTCATTTAGGACATCCCTACTATTTTGATTTGGATATTATATTTTTTTGTAGTAAAGAAGAATTGTAAAATGAGTATATTTTTAGTATATACACATATACGTATATATATATATTTTTTTTTTAATACACAGGTTTTTCGAACAGTAGTGAACAACAACAACAAAAATTTATTTTTATACTATTTTAATTAATTGAATTTTTGTTTGATCATACAGCTGTTTCGAGAATTGCCAAATACCCATTATCAGTGGTCTTGAAAATAATTTGTGTATTTAATTTTTCGTAAATAATTTTTTGAGACTGCAAGTACCAGGAATCGAACTCATGTCCTGCCTAATTTGAAACCCAGAGTCAGCGCACTTTAACCAACTGACCCAAAGCCGTACTTGACTTTTATGTTCGCATATTTTTCTGCAGTTTTGGGACTTCGCTGTGAAAGTTTTACTAACTAATTTACTTGCTGTGTTTATATTAGAAGGAAATCATAAACCAATTTTAATATCAATTATTTTTATGATAATAAGTTATAATTTAATGTCAGTTATGCCGGAAGTGACTATATTACTTAATAGAAACTAGTATATTTAGTGTAGTATGGTATATAGTATGGTATATTTTATTTAATAAAAATAATTTAAAATTTATTTTTATTGGCGTAGTTTATTAATTTTCGAAACCTCTTTGTGGTAATTAATAAAATATTGACATTAAAAAAATAAAATAGTACAAGAACTATTTTAACATTTGAACTTCAATTATTTTACATCTATATATATCTCAAAAATAAAGAAAAAAATAAGTTATACGGTAAATTTCTAAAAGTATGGTGGACTTAAAAGCAAGTCCTCCATTGTTCTTTTAGATATATTACTATTAATGGAGATATGTTTAGCAGTAGTTAATTTTTTATTATTTAGCATTTAAAATCTATTTAAGACATATATAGTAAAATAAAATTGATACTTAAGAATTGTCAAATGTCTTAATACAAGATATTTGAGTTTTTTGTTCTAATTAAAATAGAATTATATACCATATAGATATATATATATTTCTTTTTTTGCGAACATTTTTCTAAATAATTTTCCTTCTATTGCATATCATTTTCTTGGAAATGATTTTGGAATAAGTTGATTATATTATATATATGTGATTTATAAAAAAACTCTTCCACAAAATATATTAATATTGTTATATTAAAAATGAATTTTGATTATCTTTATAGTCGTTTTCAGGTTACTGCACTATATTAAGACTATAGTTCAACTATATTGGTAATAATACAATATTTTTTCAAATTAATTTCAAAATATATAAATAAAATTTGGTGATTAAAACAATAAACTATAATAAAGTTTAAGTAAAAAAAGTTTTGCACTTTTTTTCACATGATGTGAGCAAATAAAAACCTTAGAAATTAAAATTATACGAAAAACAAAGGGTTCTTATATATCAGATTCAAGTGTATGTTATATACATACACAAAAAATCAACTACCTCTTTATTTATAATAATTTTTAAATACCTTTTTATATAATACCTATTTTATGAATTATCTACTTTTAACTGTTTTCAATTACTACGAATATTTAAGTTATATATACATATACATTTCTTTTAATAATAGATATATCAGTCTCTAATAATATCAATTAGTAAGTATCAATAAATAAGTTTGTAGGAATGTTTATACCGATAATCAAACGAAAAGCCATTATCTCCATATAGGTTTCATTAATTCGAATGACTTCGACTGTTTTGTACAAAGAGATATTGTGAGGTTTGTCAATAGCACTAATTTGTTCAGGTTAGTTTAAGAGACCTTCTTCAGGTTAAGTACAATAAAGTTCAAAGATATATTCAAAGAAAATATTGCAAAATTGGATTTAAAAACAAAATTCTTAAATTATACTTTAAGGGATAATAATTTAACTACAATAATAATTTTCACAATAAAATAATTTATTGTGATATTTATCTATTATAAATTATTACTAAATATATTGATATTCAGATGTCTGAGTTGGTGAATCAACACCTTTACTCTATTTTATCTGTGAACAGTTTTAAGTCACACTAAGAATGACTGAATACGGGGCTTTATAATATGATGGATCTGATGTCTTTTTATCTGCCTGTGTTTATCAAATTTCGCTGTATTTTTAGGATGCTGAGTGTTGGATTATTGTGACTGTCAATTATATTAAACAGTTTCATAGCACGATCTTTAATGTATTTCTCGACTGAATCGACTCTCAGATTTCTGTGGATATTCGCTCCTCTTACGTACCATGGGGCGTTAACCAGTTTTCTTAATGCAATATTTTGCCCTCTTTAAAGAATTTTTAAAGTAGTCCTAGTTTAATAATCTGCTTAAATATGCTAACTCTATTCTTTATGTTGAATAAAAAAATAAATATTATAATGAAGAAAAAAAAAAAGAAAAAAAAATAATTGAGGTTTATCTTAAAATTTTAATGGAATAATATTTGAACTCGTTATAAAAAAAATTATTCTTATTTTTTAAATTTATAAAACGAATCTAACAATATTAGTGCAGTAAATATAAATAAAAATAATATATATAAAAATAATAATATATGAAAATGACTACAGAATATAATCGAAATATCGGAAACAATAAAATATATTTTATAACACTAATATTTTCAATTTTATAAAAAGGTTCAATATTTTTTGTGAATTATTGAAATTTTATAAATTACTATTATATTAACAAACGATTATTTTTAGCATTTTATGTTAAATCAATGGTAATAATATTGTATGAAATATACATATTATGTACTTGAAATTTGTATATCTATGTACTATATGCTCAATAGATACTATGTGAAGCGTAATATAACTAATTTATAGTAAATAAATTTATTGATCATAATATTCTTAATATTAATTTATTATATTATACTATATTTAATTTTTAACGTCAGTTATGTCGAAAGTGAATGATTTTCTTAATACAAACTTGGTGCTTTCAGTGTTAAAAAGAATATTATTTACGAGTAATTAAATACGAGAGATAATTCCAAAAGACCACTAATAATGGGTATTTGACAATATTCAAAATAGCTGTATACTCAGCAAAAAAAAAACAAAATTTTGTTGTTGCAATTCACTATTGTTCGAAAAACCTACCTCTATAATTTTATAGTAAAAAAATTTTAAAAGTGATTTTATCAAATAGGTACTGTTTTATATGTATTTAAATGAATTAGGAAGATTTGATAATTTTTTGAATTAAACAGTTTAGAAAGATTTTTTGTTTCTTTTAGATTTCTAGACATTTTTTTTTAATTTGAATCTGAACTAAAAATGCATTCTAAGGGTTAAACAATTAAAAACATATGTCAACATTAATTTACTTATTATCTTACAAATCAAATACGCTTTTATTTAGACTTAGATGATTTAGGTATATTTGGTCTAAAACTTATATACTAATTTTTTTTTTTTTAATTTAAATTTAAACTAAAAATGCATTTTATATCTTTAACAATTAAGAACATATATTGAAATTTATTGATTTGATATATCAAATATTAGCAACCGTTATATAGAGACTTATATGACTTAGGAAGATTTGGGAATTATTTCAGCTTAGTATTTTAGAAATACTCTAATAATAAATAAATTAGAATAAATTAGAAATACTCTAATACTCTATAATAATATTTATTTTGAAATTGACCTAAAAATATAATTTAGATATATAACTATAAAAACACATATTTAAATTTGTTTATTTATTAGGTTATATATTTATTTTTTCCTTATTCTTGGTTATATTAAAAATTCTACTTTCTAGAGATAGATATATGGCTACTTTTCGCGAAAGACTTGGAAATCTAATAGTCAGTACTATTATATTAAAATTATTTAGACTGTCTCAGCAGGACACATTCTTAGTTTTTTTAAATGTATTATTTATATTTATTTTTATATTTATAGTAGTTATCTCTATTTCTTTTTTTTGTCAGTTTGTCAAAATGTCAAAATTTTTTATTTTACTTATTATTTTAAATAGTATTAAATCATAGAATTTTCTTATATCATTTTTATGTTATAACTAATGCACTTTTTGTTGGATGACGGCTCTCCAAGAGCACGGTATGAAGTTCCTACAATTTAAATATAATAACGTAGGAACTCTATACCTCGCTTATGGCAAAAACCAGCTAATCTTAATATTAAGTAATTATAAACACTTGAACACTCAATAAAAACCTATTAAAACACTTAATAGATTTCTAATACTACCTATTTAAATCCGAAACTATGAATTACGTGGTTCTACAGACTTACCGAAGAGGTTTATTGGGTACTTAAGTTTCGTCGAAGAAAATTAAGAATTTTTAAACATCGAACGTATTCACTTTATATCAAATTTCTTGATCTACAGTAATTTTTTTTTTTTTTAGTTTCAATTTTTAATTAAATTATTTTCACTTAATTATTTTTTATGTTTTTTAAATCAATTTTTTTTATATTCTGTAAATTAATTTTTTTAATATTCCGTAAATCAATTTTTTAAATTTAATTTTTTTTTCCATTTGCACAAAGTACACACCCTTTTTTTTAATTGTTTAGCGAGTGCGGCATATTTTATTTATTATAAATTTTTTTTATTGTCACTTTGCACTTCAAAAGAAATATTATTAAAATGAAAAAAAAAAAAATTAATATGTTCCTATTCCTGTTTTTTTTTTACCATATTAGTTTTATTGAAACTAATTTAATTTAAAAAGAAGTGTAAAAATTTAAAAAATATTAACGCTCCGAATTTTATGGTTTTCGTACCGCAAAAAGCGCGCTAATTTTTTATTTTCGTTTGTTCGCTAATCAAAGTAAAAATTTGCGTGGACATGTGCGATTGCAGCTACAAAAGTCGAATGAAGCACTTAAGTAAGCTTTTCAGTGCGGCGGCACAGAAGGCAAAGCAAAATTTTTGTAAATTGAACTCAAACGAAATGCAAAGTTTGCGGACGACGCGTTCTATAATCTATAACCACAACGTACGATAGCCTCACGAGAACTGAGTTCAAATCACACTAAAGCACATAAATCCATTGAAGCAAGCATAAAAGTAAACCAGCGAACGATCATTGAACGAGGCAGCGCCAACGATTTAACCAACACGAAAACAACCACACAAATACAAATGTAAAACAATACATACACATACACACACACACAAATTCAATGCCATATAGCGATCTGAAAGCACACAGCTTACGAACACAATTAAAATTCAAATGCATGTCGAAAAAAAAAAATTTGTTTTTCATGTTTAATTCTCCGAATTATAGTCCGAAATTCGTAACGAATTCTTTACCGAAAAACTAAAAACTTAGCTTGAAACATTAAAGTTCGTTTACCGAATTGCGTTATTGTATGTACGTGTTCAATTATTCTTAAGTTATAATTACGAGCACCAAAACACCGGTTTATAGTGCGAACTACACTTTCGGAGTTAAGTTTACGGTTTACAGTTGCTGCTCAGTTACGTTTACTGTATGTGGAATACAACCACATAACGGGCACAAATTACAAGTGCATTTGCAATACAATTGCAAGAACAAAACAAAAAAAAAAATAAATGAAAAGAAAAAAAATTAAAAAAACTAAACAAAATGATAATGTAAAACGAAACGAACGCTTAAGTTGTATTTGCAATTTGTTATTACAAACAATTGGAGCCAACCACATTCGTTGACTTTTTTTTTAATACAACAAAAACTAGCTCTGCTGCTATCGCGTATAGAAATACACACACATACACAACACTCGCGACGAGTTCACTTTAGTTACTGCTCCACGCTCCAAACGGTTAATACACAACAATTCGTTTTCTATTCACACAAAACACACGATCATTTTAAGCACAAAAATAGCCACAAAACTACAAAATCCAAAAAGAAAACAACACCAACTACAACATTTCAAAGGAAAAATTCTTTCCAGTTTGAAAATGAATCCGGAGTTGCCGTACGAAAGGCAAACAAAGTGCCACGCGTTATGTTGCGTTATTTCAGCGAATGAAAATAATAAAAACAACAAGAAATTCACGTAATAAACCAACCACACGCAAAACAATTTAATTTGAACATGCACTGCTGGCTGTCGTCGAAAGACTGAATTGTTATTTGAAATTTTCCATAATCGTAGTTGTTCAACGTGCATGCCAGTTTTTTATATGTTTATGTTTGTGTGTGTTTAATGGAAGTTCAACGTTATATGTATTCCTGTGTGTGGATTAATGTACTCGTGTGGTGGTTGAACAGAGACTGCAATTTTAAAAAACACATAAGCAATCAGGCAAGAGGCAAGCAAACAGAAAGTCAACGCAACCAACGACAGCAGCAGAGGCAGTGACATTAGCAGCGACTGACTGTAGCAACAGCAAATCAAGCAAACAGCGCAATCAGTATACGAGTACAAGTATACGTGTATAACATACATATAAGCCAATGTTTGTATGTAGGTGCATATATATATATGTATAAATTATAGCGCGTGTGCACGAAACTGCACGAAATAGCACGAAATGAATTGTATCTACAAATACAAAGCTGGCAAAGCAGACAAAGCTTACGTGCTTTTATTGTGCATGCATTGCATGAAAGAGTTCACGTTAGCGTATGAGTTGCTTTTTCACAATTGTGTTTTGCACACATTCATCTTTAAAACTGCCAATGGCGACGGCATTCGTTGACAGCGCTGCTACGTTGTTAACAGTAACGTATACGTTACTATAATGCTGCACTTGTACTCCATATTTGCATGTGAGAGAGTGAATGAGTTTTGCTTTTTTGCAGTTTTGTCGCAAACATGTTTAACATACGAGCTTCAGTGTTCCAGTATTGGTGTATTAGTGTATATATTTTGTTGCAGCACTGATATTATTGTTAATATAATAATTAAGTTGATAATAATCATGACAATTGCTGTTTGATAATGATGACGTTGATGATATGCGGTGAAAGCTGTTTATATATTTTTGCTGAAAATATGGTTTAAGTTGTTTAGATTTAAGGCTAAGAAAATAATATTAATATTAGAGCAAAGAAATTAAAAAAATTTTTATTAAAAAAGAAAAATTATTTTTTATTATATTAAAATAATATAAGTAACATAAATTTTATTAACTCTTAGTATTAATACTAACTCCTTCTAACATTGAATTATAAATTTTCACGTTATTCATACGTTGGTACAATGAATACGCGCTTACTAATTAGTAACAACCTAAAAACACTTGTTTCTCCTTAACTCTTCTGATAAGATTTCAACAGCAAGGGGGCAATAATAAATTATAAATTTCATTGCATTAAAACACTTGCTGTTGCTGTTGCTGTTACTGCTGTTGGTGTTGTCTGCCTTTCCCCCTTTATACTTCTGATAACAATCAAACTTCATAAAAGTTTTATGCGTGACATGCTATGCTCTTCTTTGGCACAGTTTTGCGCAGGATTTGTTATGTTTTTGATCTACGTGCATAGCAATTTGTGATGTGTTAGTTTCTGTGTGCGTTTTTCTGCGTTTGGCATATGTACGCATTATTTCATTTGTTTCTTTGTATTTTGCTTTTTTTTGGTACATTCATTTATTTGTTTGTTTCTGAAGTCGGGACCGTCCATGCCCGCGTAATAAAAATGAAATGAAGAAGTATGTGGAGTTCGATGATCTGTTTACGATTTTTCCTTTAAAAATTTTTTACTCTTTTGTTTTTTCTTTTGTTTTTTCATTTATGTTTTGTTGTTTTTGGTATGCTTTTATTGTTTTTTGCTGGTTATTATTATCGTTATTTTTGCTGCTGCCGCTGTTGTTGTATTCATCGTTGACGTTATTGTTGTTGTTTTTGTTGTTGGTCGTTGACTGGAGATGCCAAGCATGGAGCCTACAATGTTGTACTCGCATGGAGCAAAAGCACAGGCTCGTGTTTTTGTTTCAATTTTTGTTTTTGTTTTTTTCTTTTTTTTGGATTCGTTGTTTTCTCTTTATTTTCTTGGTTAAAATTTGTTTGCTGCTTTATTTGTAGGGAAAGCATTGCCAAGCATTTTTCTTTTGTTTTAATTTTTATTTATTTACTTGTATTTTATTTGTTTATTTTTTACTTTTTTACTGCTGGTTTTACTTCGCGTATCTACAGTAGCGCGAGTCTAAAGACCATTTAAATTATTTATTTGTTGTATTCTTTTTTTTTTCTTGTGTTTTTTAAAAATTTTTTATCAATTTTTTCTTTTAGTTTTGTTGGTTTTTTGATTAACTTTTACATATTGCAAAGTATATACATTTTTTTGTAAACTGTATAAAAAAATTCAAAGAAATTGAAAAATTATGTTTTTGAAAAAAACAAAAACAAACAAAATTTTCTTAATTTTTCAATAATTATTTTTTTGTTACTTTGCTTCTGTTGGAAAACCAACAAACAATCATTGTTTTTACATTTACCGTATTTTTGTTTTTTGCTTTTGAGTTTTGTTTACTTTGATTTTGGTTTTTCTAATTAATTTTGCGTTTTATTAGCAAATTTGAATTCTGTGCGTGCGATTTTGTATTTGATCGAAACACGTGCTTCAATTTGTTTAGTAATTATCGTTTAGCTCTTGTATATTTAAATTGAGTTTATTTTCTTTTTTCTTTTCTTTTTTTTTTTGAATCGGATATATATGTAAATATAGGTTGAAATTAATTTTTTCACGTATGATCTATATTTTTTTTATTAGAAAAAGATTTATAGTTTTAAATTTGATTTTATAATGAAAATTACTTGTACAGCATTTTATTGAACAATGTTTTTTGGTATTTTTAATTTGTTTTGAATAACTACAATTGAAAGATATGCTATAAAAAGGCGAAAAAAACTTATATAAAATTATAAAACAGTATATCGCAAAGAACTTGAAATTTTATTTATAAAAACAAACAATTTCAATATACTTAGAAAAGAGAAACAGAAACTGGGATAATAAATAATGCACACTCTGAAAATTGAGTTAAAAATTAAAGGATTGAACGCAGATCGTCCAATTTTTGCATCAAAATACTAATATTAAAGAGACCCTGTTTCAAAATAATGCATAAATGATTCCGTTTGATATAATTTTCTCCAAAGAAGGGGAGAAATTCATTCACCACCAAGCCTATTTTCGCCACAGTAAATTATATACTAAAAAACCGAGCTGAAATTGATAGCAGGCAAACTGCTGCCTCACAACTCTTTTTTCCAATTCAATATAGGTGATGACCCATGCTCAACATGGCCACCCCAGTGCCTTGTTTATACTTACCGTCGACAGTAGTTCGTATTCCATTTTAATTGTGATCGTAAAAAGAGTTCAAAAGAAGTAAAAAGTAAATTGAAACATTTAGTAGTTATAGATATAGAATGTATATTCAATACCGTTGAAAGCGTGGTGCAATAAGATTAAAGAACACAATTCTTACCTTTGAACGAAACTGTTTATTAACATCAGTGAGACCATATTGATTCTGAATCTTTCATAAGTACTTTATTTGAATTTTCTCCAAGCTGTCGTTAAAAGTAAAATCTACAAAGATAAAAAAAAAATTTTTATAAGAAAATTTGGTTTCTAATAGTTTATAAAAATAAAATATATAAATGATGAAATGGCTAAGCAGCTGTATAATAATTAAACACCAATATCATAGTGATGTAATTAATATATATATATAAAAATCTCTCCTTATTCGTTATGCTAAAAGATTGATATTAATTTCATAGTGAGCTAATACATATATAATAGAAATGAACTTATTGGCAATGTTTGACTTCATGTTTGACTTTATGTAAATTGCTAAAATAACATGCTGTTATATAAAGAATTTCTAAAGTCATTACTAATATATATGTTTTTTAAATTAATAAATTTCTTCATTAAATCTTAACAGACTACTTTTAAGCATTTCTTTAATATATGGTTTTTTAATTACAATAATTATTAATATTAATTAAGCCCCCGTTAAGTATTTTAAATTAATTCTATTAAAAAATTTAAAAAACTTATAACCCAAATATTACTTTTAAAATTTTTTATATACCTACAAAATAACTTTTTTCATCTGATACCAATCTATAATGTACTTCCACAAAACCGAGTACGAGTATATCAGACAAGGTTCTCCGTATAATTAATGAGTGGTAAACTCAATTAAAGCAATTTAACTTCTAAATTATCATTTAAAGTTGTTCCACAGAAAAAAATTTATGTATAAAAAGATTACAAAAAAAAATTGTTTCATATTTTTTTTAAATTTAAAAAATTCTAAAATAATTTTTGTTATCTTAAAAGCTATTAAACTTCAGAATTTGTGTGATTAGCAAATTGATTAAATAAAATGAATTTTTTTACGTGAACGGAAATAAGCGTACAGACAATATAATTTGAAGTATTTTACAATAATTAACTTTATTTTTTCTTCAAATGAAATGCAATAAAAGTTTTATATTCTGAGTACACAATAAAATTCAGTGCAATGGAGCGGTGAGTCAATACTCATATTCGGCTGTAGGTAGAGAATCAAATTTTTAGCAGTGTAGATACTGCGTAATTATAGGTATGTATGCGTGTATGTATTGCAAGTGAGTAATGAAATCTAGTTTTACTTTGTTAAAATCAATTGTACTAAAATAATACATAACTGTTTGAAGGAAGTAAACTTAAGTTATAAAAGCCAATCTTATCAAGATTTTCCAAAAAACTTACTGATTTACTCGCGTTAGTATAACATATTCGTGCTAAATAAAACAGATACTATAATAACTTTATACATAATATTAAAGCTGTGTTGACGTTTGTTCAGATCAAATCGATCGATTTAATAGAGTCATCCTTTCGCTTATTCTTTTATGTTATGGGCATAAGCAAAGATTTGTGTGCATCTATTGCCATGAGTAAGACAGGAAGATATGCTATGCGCCACCCATGCTAGTTGCTTTGAAGAACATAATTAAAATAGGAAGCGAAGTACCGTTGCTTCGGTGGAACATTTAAAATGTTCAATATGAATGTTCGATATCGTAAATGTTTGACCTCCTCGTATAATGGTAAACGGTGGAGCACTATATAATGTTCTAGCGGTTCATTGTTCTATGCTGTCATACTGTCGTACTCGAGCATATTAGAACATCAAAATTCTCGAATTTTTTAAC
This sequence comes from Teleopsis dalmanni, assembly GCF_002237135.1. NCBI lineage: Eukaryota > Metazoa > Arthropoda > Insecta > Diptera > Diopsidae > Teleopsis > Teleopsis dalmanni. The sequence goes on from NC_051846.1 coordinate 47,601,812, forward strand.
AGCTTCAAAAATATTTGAAACTCATATATAATATATATGGAATAAATAAAAACAAACTAAAATTTGAAATTATGCAAATATTTTATAAGAATTAAATAATATATTATTTAAAAATAGATATTATGTAGGAATTAAATTAATTTAATATAATTAATTATTCGTAATTATTTATAAATAATATTTTGTAAGAATTAAATAATTTATTATAAATAATTATTTCTATAGTCATCATCGACATATATTGGATACAGCGCATCATCGTATCACGAACTACTTCTCCGTGCTTCAGGAAATTGTAAGTATTATACATACTTGAGATTAATTAATATAATTATAAGACAATACATTAAAACTTACTAACAACCAAAGCTACGCTACAAATACAACCATGGCCAACAAATTATTATAAATAAAATTTAACCCAAAAAAATGAAGAATAGCACTAGAAACGGGAAGGAATCAAACGGAAAAGACTTCATACACAATAGTAATAAGAAAAAAAAATAAAACAAAAACTTTCAAAACTTTTTTACTTTTTTGCTTTTTTGCTTTTTTTTTGTTTGAATGCGCGCGAAAAAGTGCGCGTGACCTTCAAAATAAGACGGCAACCGAACAAATAAATATAAAAACAATAAAAAAAAATTGAAATACAATTCGCAACAACAGGTTGTTGTTGTTTCTGTTAAATTTTTTGTTTTCAGTTTTTGCTTAATATCCACTTGCATTAAAAGAATAAAAAGTAGCTAATACATATGAACTATTATACACAGATACATATGTACATGTAAGTATGTGAGTAGCAATCATACGTGGGGTTCTAGAATTGTGTAGTGTACTAACACAAACAAAATAAAAAATTTTAATTAAATAAAATAAAATAAAATAAAATAAAAAAAAATATTAAATATAAATTTAATAATATTTTGTTGGTACCAAAGACACTAAATTTTTTTAATGATTTAATGATTTCAGTTTATTATTAAATAATTATTTATACTATATAATTAAAAACCTACATTGCAACTTTTTCTTGCAAATATCTATGTTGTCATACAAAATGATAGAGACTCTGAAACAAAGAATATTTGCGGCAAATATTTTAAGTTAGTAAAATTCGTAAGACAGCAAAGCCAACAACAACGACCATTAAAGAAAAGTAGTAAATTTTGAGTTTCCCGTTTTCCCTCACATCAAACGTTTTTTTTTGTTTTTATAAAACTATACACTTATATATGTTATGTATGTAAATAATGTCTATGCTACCCAATTCAGACACATACACACAAAGGCGCGTATTGCAACTTTAATATAGTATATACGTATATATGTATGTATTGTAGCTTTATTGTTGCTTTTGTGATTTTTTGTTCCAAATATATTTATTCGTATATGCATTTGTACTCTCTTTTCTAAGTCTTAGAATCAAAGGCCACTTAATGCCTTTGTGCAACACACAACCTTTATTATTGTTATTTTGTTGTAGCCGCGCGAGTTTTTGTTGTTGTTTTTTGTTTTCTTTGTTGCTTTTGTTAAACAAATTTTATTAACTTTTTTATGTATAAAAATTTAATTTAATGATTTTATTTAGTTTTTAATGATGATCACATCGCTTCTTCCAAATTTCAGTGTAGGTTGGTTGCAAGCGAATTTTATTACGGAAAGGGGCTTAAGAAATCATTTACGAGTAACGACAATAAAGCAACAAATTTATAAATTAAAAATATTTAATTAATAAAATTAAGACAATAAAGCATTCAACAATAAAAAAAAACATGTTTCAATAAAAAAATAATAAAAAAATCTATAAAACTAATTTTACTTTCGATTTAAAGATTTTTTTACTATATTTTTTTTATTAAAGAAATAAATTAAATAAAAACAGCAATTAATTCTCAATTCGATTATTTGTTAATTAAGAAATTAGTCATGTCAGTCCTTGAAGATTTATCGGCTGCTGTATAAAATGAAAGTCATCGATCTCTAGAATAATTGAAGTAACTGCGATGAATTAAATCCATCTGTAAGTTTCTGTTAGTAGCTAAATTGAATTAGAATCGAGTTCAAAGTGTTATAACTTTCAAACTGGTGTTCACCTTATGTCCATATAACATCCAATCAGAGCTGATTTCATGGTTTCATACGTATGGACACATTTGCGTTTTGATTTTGTTTGTAATAGAATTAAAATATATAGCGTACTATCGGTGTATTAAATAGTCCTTTTTGTGCAATCACTAAGATAAGATAAGGATCCCAACTCTATCTCCTGATTATTGTGAAGAAAATTTACACATTGTTCTCCGTGCCATTGTTGAAAATCGCTTTCATTTAAATCTAAGTAGCACTAAGTAGTACTGACATTGGTATAAATATGGTATAATCGGTATAAAGATCTATAAGAGAGAATTCTTAGTCCTTTTAGGTATTAATTTAAATAAATTTTTTACCTTTTGAACCACACCTTATTAGAGTGAAGCTGAAAGTTTTACAAAATACTAAGATGGCGAAAGAAAAGTATATTCACAGCAGAAGTGGATGCTTTAACATAGCAGAATCATATCTTTGGAGGTGATCGGAAAGAAATCAAGCTTGCGGCAAAAATATTTCTGAAAAAAGTGTATCTGTTTCAGAAGTCAATGGTTCTGCATAGCAGCACCATAGCTATGGATATGATCGGATAAAATGGAAGTTGTGGCAAAAATGCTTTATTCTTTTATGGATTAAATTAAAAGACATACACACCACAGTGCTACACGAAAATCTGTACAACATTTTGAAAACCAAAACTGCTACAAATATTGAAAAAACTGCTTAAAGTGAAGTTCCAAGTTTGAAAAGAGAAACGATTTTTAAAGAAAAAAATACAGTAAACTATTATTCTTACAAAAACATGAATATTTTACGAACTCATCTTTTTTGATAACAATGAGCAATATTTTTGAATCTTTGTCTAAAAATCAATGCATTCGAATGCTTATAAGAACTAAACAACCCAACTTGTAATGACTTCGTTTGCTTACCAACGTAAAGATGGCGTCAAGATTAAGGCAAATATGTTACTTGAGCTGAAAAAGTTTTGAAAGGTGCTTTGAAACCGAGGTAGCTAAATATTTCGGAAGGAGTTAATAGATATCCTATGTGACTGGATTACACAGTCAGAGCAATACTTTATTTTGGTAGCATCCGTTGTTACCAAATGCAAAGTAGTCTTTTTGGTATGAGAAATTTTGAAAGGTGAGGTTAGCACTGAATAATACCGCAGAGTAGATGTATACGCAATAGGCGCGTTACGGTAAATGGATGCAAATTCTGAAAGTTCATATTTATGTAACATACTTTGCTGACTGATTCTGTGCCACAGTTATGACTAAAGGCTGTTATAGTGGTTATTTGAAATGATTTTGAAAAATTCAAAGGTTTCGTGAGATTTGTTTTTATTGATTCTATAAAATAATATTTTAAAAAAAAATATGGAATATTCTGAAAGGCTCTAATAGCTTGTAGTTGTTATTGTGTCTAATCGTTCGGAATTACTACTTCTAATCTACTTCTTTAAAGCGATGTTTGTTATCTTTTTTATACTGTACCACTATATTATTTTTCAGTTTCTATTGAGTAACTACTTTCAATAGCTCAATGTTGATAAAAGTCATATAACATGTAATAACATTTTTGTACCAATCATCTTTATGGAAATTATTTTTTCTTATTATGGTTGAAGTATTTTTAAAAAACTTAATTTTTACTTAATTTTTTTAAGGTACAATTAACGTTTTGTCACTGTACTTGCATTTGCCACATGCACAACTGAATTGACGAACGAATTTCTACGTAAATGTGTGCGTTATCTCTCTTTGTCATAATAGCCAATTTAATTGTTTTTGCTATTATTTGACGTCATTCTTTGATACACTGAAGACAATTTTTGCCAAATTATTATTGCACAAAAAAAAAACATACAAATAGAATAATATAAATAACAACAAATAAAAATTAAACAAAAATTATTTAATTTTGCTTTCGACTTAGCAACAATTAGTCAGCGGGTAGCTAAAAACAGTGGGAGATTTTCTATTAAATTTCTATAAGAGCAGTGATATAAAACTAGTATTATTTTATTAAAACTGAATTTAATCTCTTTCATTTATCATTTCATTATTTTATTATTTAATGTTACACAATATAATGATTAGAATATATTCATAATACACTCTGAATTGTCTTTGAAGGTGGTTGGAATAAATTTTATGATTATTTTTGATGTCTTTTGTACATTAAAACTGTTTTATATAATATATACTATATTCATCTAAATGTTTAAAATAAAATAGGTATTAACAAAATTTTGATGTGTATATTTTTTACTATAAAAAATATTTTTTTAGCAGATATAAACATAAAAGGTTTTTGTCTAATTTTTACAAATACGCCCTTTAAAAATTAATTTTTGTCAAAATTCCATGTTTGAATATGAATACGAGTAATTTAAAAAATATAGTATAGCTGTAGTATGATACATATGTATATAAAGCTAATCACTATGGGCAGTTATATTGTATTGTTACTAAAAGAAGTAATAAAACACTTCAATAAATCAATAATTAACGATACTGAAACTTTTAAATTTTAACAACACTATAAAAAATTGATTATCTATTTATCTATACATAAAATTAATTGCTTAACGCATGAATTAAAAGTGATCATAACACTTAGAAATGGATTATTTTAATGATTACCACACCATCATTGCTAGAATTATTACTCTTCTCCACAAGTATGCAGAATTGAAGGTCTTAATAATAGTTATTATAAAGTTATATGAGTTTTTAATAACCCATCACTTTAAGATTAACGTATCTTCGGTTAATTTCAATGATAACCTCATAATTTTTTATATACGAAATAAAATTGTCTAACCTTTAAGAAAATGTTTAATTGCATTTTGTTGAAGTTTCTATTTCAACAATCAAAGTTCTTTAAAAAACAAATTTTTTTTTTTCAATGAAAATTTTTCTTTTGGTGTAGTAAGTTTAGTAAAACCAACCTAACTCAGAAGTGGGTGCAGCACTGCAATTTGCCACACATTCTCTTGTCATTAAAACATCTAATTAACTCAACATTTTGTTGATAATTATATGCATCACTTAATAGTTGTAATATTTTTTTAAAGCAATTTGTATAATTAATCAATTTTTTTCCTCTCCTGCGATTTGCCATTTTCATATACATTTAGTACAGTTGTACGTACGAGTACTCGTACATTTGCAGTGTATTATTAAAATTCTAATATGCAACCTTTATTCTTAAAAAAAATAAAAAAAATCAAAAGGTTGGGTTGAACTTACTAAGTGACTAACAACAGTCAAGGTTTTTATATAACCTTTTTAGAGCGGATAATTTTTTTTCTGTATTTGTAATTAAGGTCCAATAAATCGCAATAATTTATTTAGAGACCAATTTGTTAGGGCCTTAAAATATTTAAATTATTTGTTAGTATTAAATATACTAAAGTTTACAACTTATCAAAGTTGAAGTATTGAAATATTGACATAACCAATTTAATAGAACATATATAGTACATATTAATGTGTTCTGTTTACACTATCGCAATTAATTCGACAAATGTCCAGCAATAAGGGCCAGACTTTTGTAATAGAGAATAATAATTGTAAATAGAAAAGTAGCAATAGACAATTTAAAGTATGTTTGGATATGTGTAGGGTATTCGAAAAAATATGCATATAAACGTGTATCAGATACTTTACAGAGAAAATATTTTTTTAATTTTATGGACAATATGCAAACAGTACACAATATTGAAAATAAAAGAAATTAGAAAGTTAGTTTTTTTTAAAAATTTTTTTTTATTGGTCAACTCATTGGTGCTTTAATAAAATTATTTCATTTAAAAAACAAAATGTTTTAGTCAAAATTTAAATAAGTTTATTAGAATAGGGGTCGCCAACTTTAAATATAGTCATACTAGTTTAGTTAGCGAAAGCGCTAAACATTCTAAATATTTATGATATTAAATTCACTATTAGCACTATCGGAAAGTTCACTTGACTAAAACTTAAATCTTAGAATTTGAAATTTTCTCACTACTATAATCTCTTTGTATTTGTAATAAGTCTCGTGTCATAGTATAGAAAATTCTTAGTCCATATACATAAATAATTGTAATTTTATGAAATGGTTTCTGAAGCCTCAAAATCGATCAGTATGTTATTTATGCCATGAAAGCTTCACTATAAAATTTAGTTTCTCTATAAAGAAGCCAAACTTAGATTATAATATCATACATTCAATATTTATAGTCACTATATTAAAAATTGGTTTTTCTTTATCGAATTTTCTCCTATAGCATTGAAGCGATTTAATATTTATACTATATATAAAACTTTTATATATATATACAGCTTTTACTAAGGGTTAATTTTTAAGATTACTGTTCTACAAAAAAGAAATTCTAAATCGTAAGTTCGACTAAATCTCTAAGTCGATGTATGTGAGAATTATATCTCGTATTCTCTATATGATAAAGGATACAGTATTTATTTAGGGTGAATTTTCAAAATCACCACCCTTCAAAAAAAAAATTTAAATGGAATTGTTTTTGAGTCGCTGAGTCAATATACTTGAGATCCCTATCAACTAATCTCTATATAAAATACCGAAACATTGGCTATTATATCCTCCTTAGGGTAATGTCATTACCATACATAAAATTCTTGAATTCGTATTCTTTTAAAGGTGGTATATAGAATACACCCTAAAACACATTTCAGATAATATACAAGAGTATATTATCGGAATTTTCTTGGGAACCATCGTATATATTACACCTAAAAGTACTAGCACTAAATGTTTTTACGCGTTACGGAAGAGCCATATTATACTGAGAGTGGTCAATCAAATGTAAAATTGTTGCTGTTTTTGATATAAATTAAGGAGTTGAGAATCAGAGAAAGAGAGAATTTCGATTTCAATTTGCTCACGGATACGAGACTTTAAATGCCTCGTCACGTGATAAGAACTTGCAATTATTCGTAGTAAATATGTATATTTTTAAATGGATATGCAACTATATCCACACATACATAAATAAATATCTTTTAAATTTAGTCCCAAAACTCGTATTAAAATAGCTAGCGAATTGAATAGAAAAAGTAAAAATTACAACATTTATAAGTTAAAAATGTAACTTGTCTTGGGGTCATGCCCAAAGATAACGAAAACTTGTTGTGATCATTTGTCATAAGACTTTCTGTTTAATATGGTCCTAGTTTATAAACCTAGGTTTATAAACGATATCTTGATGCATATTGATGTTTAAAAAAATTCAAAATTCAGATGCCAAAGTCTTATAAATTTTCCCATAAAATCATTTGTTTTCCATAATAGGCAGCCATGCACCTAGAGTATAGTTAATTATAAATAAATAATGAAAAATTTTTGTATTAATAATTAACAATAAATTAACAACTTTTCAATATTCAAAGTGAAGTAAAAAAGGAAAGCAATAGCTGGGGTTACGTGACTCTGGACATAATACAATGTGCGAGCACTTCAAATTTTGTACTTCAGCTCGTTTCAGTTTGCCGCTATCGTAGATTCTAGTTTTGTTGTAATTAATTAAACAAATTATCAAATATAATTTTATGTTAATAACAACAAATTTTCTATAAATATAATTACAGATAGTGCGGAATATGTAATTTTGCTATTATTTGATTAGCTTTCACTTGGGCATATTTTACTATTCCAAACTAAACTTGATTAAATGAATTTTTTTCTGATTTAAATGAGTTTTTTTTATTGTATACGTAAATACATAGTGTTAAGAGAAAAATATATTGATTTTTTTGTAATTTTTATTTCATGTGAAATAAAAGGTATTAAATCCAACAAGCCAACTAATTCCAGAGGAATTAGGCATAAATCATTTTTATTAGACATTTCCCCTAAAAACAAAACAAGGAAGTTAAAAAAAAAAATATATATGAATAACGTAAATGCTTAATAGACACGCAACATGGAAGGCTGAAAAATATATAAATAAGCCACGCACAATGTTGGCGCAAAGAAAGTGGAAAGGAAGAGGAAGAGGAAATGCGTTGCCTGATTGCGTGGCAAAAAGGTAGAGGAGTCCCTTAACTACTTTAAGCAGAAAAAAAACTGGTACATATTTTGAGGACATGCAAGAAAAACTGTTTAACTTTTTCTACTGTTGAAAAATAAAAACAATTTAAAAAGAAATTTTGGAAAATTCTAAAGTCAAGTTTAAAATTATTATTAAAAAGTGCTTTCGGTGTCTGCTTACAAACAGACACCGAAAATAATAGTTTTTTTCAAAAATTTTCAAATTTTAATGCTAATTTAATTATATAGTTTTTATTCTAACCAACTTTTATAATTTAAAAAAAAAACAATATATATATAAATTGGCTTTAATATACAATTTTTGGCAATACCTGTGGAGAAATTTAACAATTAAAAAAAATAAAAATATAATTAATTAATTCAATTATTTTACAGCAAGTGAATTTGTTAATAAAACTATCACAGCAAAGTAACAAAATTCCAAAAAAATGTACGAACATAAAAGTCAAGTACGTCTTTGGGTCAGTTGGTTAAAGAGCGCTGACTCTGAGCTCCGAATTTGATAGGGCACAAGTTCGATTCCTGGTACTTGCAGTCTCAAAAAAAAAATAAAAATTTAACGAATAATTAAATACAAGAATTATTTCCAAGACATATTTGGCAATACTCGAATGAGCTATTTAATTAATTAAAATAATTAAAAATAAATTTTTGTTGTTGTTCATTACTGTTTAAAGAATCTTTTTATAAAATTTATTAAAAATAATTATTATTTGCCCTACAACTACACAGAGTCATTCACACTCTGTAATATTATTGTACATTTTTACATTCTTATAGTAACAGAGACTGACTGTAACAGAGCATTAAACCAACCCCCAATTTTTTTTTGTCTTATACAGGATAATAATAAGTAACAATAAAAGAATTTAACGAAAAAAACAAAAAGAGACACACATATAAATACAAATACTCTTATGAGCAGCACATATTCTTTTCTGTACTTTTGACTTTTTTCCAACCAAAAATCTTGTGTATTTTTTCTTTTTAGTATAAATAGCACAAATTGTAGGTAGCAGGGATGTTGCTAACAGCAGACATCAAGTGTTTGTTGCTTGGCTTGACTTACGAGTGTGTTCACATATGTGTGTGTGTCTGGATGTTCATACACATATTCACATATTTTCATGACTTCGTACATCGTTCTTTGTCTGTTGTCATGTGAGGTTTTTCATGTTTGTAGGCGGGCGTCAACTTTGCACCACATTTATTTTTGCCGTATGTAGGTTACCTCAGGGGTGGGTACATATTCGTATAAGTTTTAGTATGCAATGTGGATAACGTTAAAGGATAACAGACGCCATAATTGTCTTGACTTATGAAATGACTGCTACAGTGTCTGTTAACAATATAACATATATTTTTTCTGCTTTTAATTAGGAACGTTATGTGTTGGCAACGGTATTAATTATATTTCATGAAATGTAAACCGCACAGGAAAGTGGAAGGTTTTTTGAACTTTGTATCTGTCTAGAACGTTTTGACACAGTTTCTTGAGCAGAGTTTTAAACAAAACTTTTGAAATTTTGGTTTAATTAAAATTGTGTTATATTTATTTAATATTAATATTTGCTGCTGTCGCAGATTGAGATAGTTTTATATGAATCAATTAAATAATTTTGTGTAATTTTAATTCAAAAAAAAAAAATATATTAATTTAATTGGAAGGTATCTAATCTAAGTTCAAATTGTTTTACTTAAGAAATATATTATACGCTCCCATTAAAAAATTTATAAGAAAAAGATTATAAATACTTTTTTTTAAAGTTTATTTGCTTTAAATATTTATAAATTTTGAAATTAATACAATTTAAATTTGTTTCCTGTTTTATGACAAATTCATATCTTAAAAGTTCCCCGAAGATTTTAAAGATATTTAAAATTTTATATACAAAAGTAACAAAGTAAATTGCCTACATAATAGAAATATATTGTAATATTTTTCAATAAATATTTTATTGTTGCTACTGCAATCATTTCTTATCTCATTAAATTTTTATTCGTAGCTCTTATAGCTTTGCTTGACGGCACCAACCAAAATCATTGGTCAATCAACGAGTTACTTTATGATGAAATGTACTTAAGTTTATTTTTAAATTTGTGACGAATTTTTGCAAAATTTTCTTAAGTGTACTCTACAACTGAGTAATTTGGTAATTTTGTTAAAAAGTACTTCAAAATTATTGTTATACTATAACAAAAGTCGAAAAAAAAGTCGAAAACTAACAATAGAAGGGAATATGATAGATATATTTGTTTATGAAATAAACACACAATCATACTGTATATATATAAGCAGAGTATTTCTTTAGTAGCGTTTAATAAAATTGCCTTATTTTTATCTGAACAATCTTTGTCAAATAACATAGTACATTTGCCTCTGTTATCCGCCATCTGCCCCTAATCATGCTTCGAAATTGACAAATTTTACATATTTAATATATGTTTATATAAATATATATGTTAAAGATTTTTGAAAATAACTTTGCTATATAGCACATAATTTTATATTTACTTCTTCGTGTTTATGTCATTTTGTACAAACTACTTACAATTGAACCACTTTCTTTTGTGCGCAAGCATTCACTTAATTTTGAATATATTCATTTATTTGCTGTTTATAACTTATTACATAAAATATATATAACAACTGCTTTTGTGTCATGTAATAAGTTGAATTATACCAAAGAAAAAAAACATACTACAGCAGAGGCTCACATAACATATTAGGACCACTTGGTTTTTCGGATGATTCGATTTTAATTTCTGTACTTTTTTATTTTTTTTTAATGTTTGTTTGTTTTTTCGGTTTAGTCAAATTTTTAAAACGGTATCATGACGGTTGTTCTTACTTCGGAAAGCATTCATCTTTTGCTTTGAACACTGATACGCCTTTATCAAGCTATACTACAGCAAAAATTAATTTTACCTTCGTTTTTAATATTGGTCCATTAAATGTATACTTTTTCAGGCTCATTTAAAAACTATTTTAGCAGATATTTTTCCATCAGAAAATTTTCGGCTTCAAGCAAAGATTTTTTGGTTACATTTTCATATACCATATATCAGAAACAGCAACAATTATAGTTTCGGTTTTGGATTTAATGTAAGTGATAGCATATTTTGTCACACTGTACTTTAAAGTTAAATAAATTCCTTGTACGCCCTTATCAAGCTTTTCTAATATCTTTACTTTAGTTTTGCAAAGATAATATATTTTTTTACGCTTATTTTACATTTTTTTTATAATTTTCATTTTTAATCAAAAGTGTATACCTCAGTACAACACAAGTAATTATAAAGTAATGCACGTAAGCATGGCAAAAACATGCATTTCTGAATGAGTCCCATTAAAGTTGACTTTTCGGGACTTACCCCTTTTTTTTGAAACAAAGTACGAACAATGACAGTTATCAACTTGCTAATTTATACAAAACTTTTAAAAAAATTAGCTCAAAAATTAGAACCAAAAGATTTGGGCTTTTCTGACATATGGCAACCCTTTTCTTTAAATGAGGAAGATAGGATTCTTCTTAATTGTATCGCGTTGTGATACGTAAGTCTGTTATCAGTTTAAGTGTGTTGTGTACTTGAGAGAAACAGTGTTAGTATATAGCGTAATGGCGAGCTTAGAAGTTGTAAATTTAGTAGAGGCGGAAGAAAAGTGCCGAGAATTAGTGAAACTTCATTCAAGTATAAGAGTGTCGCTTGTGTATTTATTTGAGTGGCGAACAGCTACGAACGAAAAGGTGAACACACAAGAGGTTATGTCTATATTAACATTAGACGCAGAGCAAATAAAAAGCAGTCAATGGAATAGTATATGGCTAGAGTGCAAATTGCAAATCAAAGCCATTCGTGAGAGAAACGCAATTGAAAGCGGATTTCACTTTAAAGCAATTAGATGCATAAAGTTAAATTGGCTCAAGTTCCAAGAACAATGCAACAAATCAGCGGACAACGCAGCAGGTGTTAAGTATAACATTAGAAATATTAAACAACGGAATCCATATAATCGTAGGAGTGGAAGTAGTGGTTCGGCAGACATACAAATTTCCGAATACATGAGTAATGACTGTATTAGGTTTGTGGTCTTGCTGTATTATAGTTATAGGATTCACACAGGGCAGTCTTTGCCGCGTTATGGCAGGTCGGGTCGACAATTCAAAACATTTAGGGATCGTTTCGATTTAGAGGATATTGAACATGTTGTGCCAACTTTGGAAAATGTACATAATCTGTGTGCTGATTTGTATGATATTAGTTGCTTGGTGTACAATAGAAGAGGGAATATAGTGGTGGAACTTGAGAGGGGAAATCCAGCTTTTCAAGTCATATTGTATTGGAATGAACAAAGAATGCTGTTGATAACAAACCTAGCTAGATTTCTGGGTAAAAGAGGGAATTGCGAAGAATATTGTAGTAAATGTAAGAAAATGCACAAGACTTCTGTTGGGTGCGAAAGTCCAGATATAAAACTTGGCAAATATCAATATCCCATAAACAAAGATAATCAATATGTTTTACTCACATTGTATTGTGATTTAAAAGCAATTTGCCCTCCAGCAGATAGACATATAGCTTGTTGTTATAGTCTTATCGTAAGTACAGGTATGAAAATAAACATTATTGAACAGTTGATTAATGAGCATAAAGAAATAGAAGTGGCGGATGAGTATTTATTCGAGCATTTATTCAATCGTGTAGAAGAGGAAATTGGAAAATACTTTGGATGGCGAGATAATGGTCGTAAAGAAGTTGTACGATTTACTCAATGCGTTTGGTGCTTGAACGAAGAATGGTGCTTGCAATTACGCAAAGTGATTGGTGAACTTGAGGAGCAAACTGTCACAACACCTGAATACGAATTTGTGTGTAAGAGGTGCAGATACGTTCACATTGTATGGTATGAGCCTGTGATGTTTTTCCATAATTTAAATAAATATAGCACATGTTTTGTAGTTCGTTACTTAGCTAAAAGATACCACTTGAATATAGTTGGTAGAAGCACAGAATTACTATACAATATTTCCTGTGGTAAAAAAGGAAAGTTCCTGCGATTCAAAATTAGAGATTCACTCCATTTTGTAACTGGAAGTATTGAGCATTTTGGCAAACAAGTACCAGCACATAAATGGCGTCAATACGAAAAAGAATTATCCTTTTATTTTCAGTTATTCAATAGTGCAAAGGGTGAATTTGCATACGAACGGTTGCAAAGAAGGGAGCAACTATTTGCACCTTTTCTTAAATATGCAACACAACAAGACAATCTATTAACTGGCAAAGTAGTGAGTTTGGATGCTTTAAAAACCCATTGCGAACAAATGGGACTAAGAACAGTTGGCGAACACGTACAAAAGTACTGCACAGTTGATGTAGTTATACTAATGCTTTACTTCGACAATTACCGTAATACATTTTACAAGGAATTTGGAGTAGATATAGCGCAGTTTTACAATATTTTCTCAGTTTCTTGGTATTTAGCAATGCGCAAAGTTCACAATTGCAGTATTCCCGGAAGTATTAATGACTACCTATGTATAAAAGATAATATTAGAGAATGCGTTTCGCAAGTTGCTTTATGTGTTACTGAATTGGGTAAGGATGATGTTGGCTGCATAAAAATGTTAAACCTCAATTCTTTAAATTCTTGGTGTATGACACAAGAGTTACCAACAATCTATATTGATACGCTTGAAATTTGCGAAGAAGAGGCATCTCATCCAAAATGGTATTTTGCGTTATTAGAAAAACCAAAAAATGAAACTTGGTTATGTTTAGTTGATTTAGAATATCCTGAGGACTTATATGATGTAAATGCACATTTTTATTATCCACTTACTCCACATCCTTTCAGAAATAGACTATGTACAACTTTTTTAACTAAAGAAAAGTATTTAGTCTTAGACAAATTACTTTGTTTGTATGTAGAGAAAGGACTAGTTATTAAAAGATGGTACAGTATTCAAATGTGGAAAAATACCCATATATTTACAGATTTTATTCACAAAAATATAAATGCAATAAATGCAGCACAGGACCTTACAATTAAAGATGCTAGAGAACTTGCTAACAATGCACTCTACACCAAGACTTATGAAAATGTCTTTCACTACAAACACTTAAAAGTTGGCACCTACGAACAAGAACCAAAAGCCAATGGAAAGATAAATGCACGAGCAGAAAAATGGGAACACTTTACGATACTGGATAAAAGCTATATTTTTGGATCAGTGAAAAAAAAATTAGTTACTTTGAACAAGCCTATTCAGTTGGGTTTTTCAATTCTTGAGTATGCCAAATTGCGTCTATATGACTTTTGGTTTGCTTTGTGCGATGTGTTTGGCAATGACGTAAAACTTCTGTATACAGATACTGATACTCTGCTGCTTACGTTTTCTAGAAAAATTACAGATCCATTTGCAAGTATGCGCAACAATCCATTACTTGCACCGTTCGTTGATTTACCAATTACTGAAGAAGGTGTACCCATGCCGTCGTCTAAAGAACTGGGAAGGTTTTCAGATGAACTACCCGGAAAAACAATAGTTGGGTATATTGGTCTAAATTCTAAAAGCTATGTGTTAAAATTCTCCGACGACAGTGCAAAGAAATGTACTATTGGAATTCGTGCTTCTGTTACATTAGATTCAGATCCGCTTATCTTTGAAGAGTTTAAGACTACACTCTTCTACCATTAGGAAAAATATGTAAACGCGTGCTAAGAAGAAAAACTAAGTGAAATTGGGTGAGCGAATAAAGAAGTCACTCAACAATTATGAAATAATACATCAATATTATCTAAATATAATTCAAGCAATTCTATGGGAATATGATTTAAGCAGAATTTCTATGTTAGTTTGAATATATGCATAATAAAATTATTATTGTTTCATTATTATAATTGATATAAATTCTTTTCCTGTGGTATCTAAAAAAAACTTGTCTCAAAGGTGCAGATAGAGCTGTATTAATCAGAGCTGTAATTACTCATATGGGTTTCTGGATATAAGGATGTCTCGGAAAATTGCAAGGCAGACGAGCTTACCAACGCAGGTACTGTTCTCCCTGACATTTACTTCTCATGTATTGGCGTTTCACCTGCAACTGGCAATTAAACGAATATATCTGTGCGTAGCCAAGCCATACTGGTTTAACGAATTCTGCTGTCAGATCTCTAGGTTGATCTGGTCTAATTTGGAGAAAAAACGTGCCAGTCAGCTACTTCAACTGAGATGGAACCTGCTGAACACTGCGGTATCGGTGCTTATTAACTACTATATAATAGAGAGAAATGCTATAAAACTGGGCCTAACCCATAATGAGTTTTGTTGCAACTGTAGCTCTGAGAATGAGGAGGAAACTGTGGTCCATCTCATGTATCAGTGTAATTTTAGGAACTTGGCCAAATTCATAGAGTTGCCAGGTTGTTTTACCTTTACCTAATAGGGGAGTCGTTGGCTTTTTCGACGTTGATCGTATTCTGGCTTTCTTGTCTATGTAAGAACCAACTCTGTTTCTGTGGTACCATAACGGCCCATTCAAGTGGGCTTTCTTGTATACAAAGCCCCACTCCAACCTAACCTAACTTATTGTTTGTTATTAAGTAAGCTCATGTTTTTTGGAGCACTTAAAAACTCGAATTCAGAAATAAAGTTTTTCTTCACACTTGCACGTATCTTGGGTACTGTTCCTTCGCTTTCTTTGTAGAGCCTTATTATAGGGTAATAGTGTCCTTGCCAATTGTTTCTGCTATTAAACATTAGTTTAAAAGGGATTCCTTTTATTTCTCTTAGTATATTTATTAAATTTGGCAGTGCTCGACTATTTTCAAAAAATTATTTTCGAATAATTAAATATAATAAATTATTCAAAAGGTTACTGATAACAGGTAATTGGCAGTACTCGAAGCAGGTGCTTTGTAAATATTCTATTCAATTAAATAAATAATAAAATTTTGTTGTTGCAGTTCTCTATTGTTTCGAGAAACCACTCTCTTAATCAAATAATATGATTAATATATATGATTCGTATTTTTATTCTAATATTTAACTTATCAAAAAAAGAAAAATAAGCGAAAACCAAATAAAATGCGTATTTTATTTATTTATATTTTCTTTTTAAATAAATAATAATTATTCCCCTAACCTTAAAATATGATTCCAATATACATTTATAAAAATTGATATTTTTATACATCTTGAATAGCTGAAATGTTTTGCAAAATTCATATCTAAATTATTTACACCTTAAATAAATAAATTTTGATCAAATTTTAGAAGATTTTAATTTTAGTTTTATGAATATTAATTAGTTATAATATTTAAAACTAATTAATTAATATACTTAATATACATCATGAATATTCTTTTTCGTAAATCAAAAAACATTAATCAATATATATTTTATACATATGAATTTACTAGTAATAAATTAAAATTAAACATATTTACACTAATAGCAGCTATCAAAATTTTATTCTAAAAACCAAAGAAACCGATCGTAAATCTCTCTGAGTCTCTTGTACTTTTTCTATTGAGTACTTTCTGTTGCAATTCCTATAAAATTTGACCGGTGAAGTCATTGTATAATTACAAAAAAAAAATTTAATACAATATTTTTATAGAAATATTATCAACACTTGTTAATAAAATAAATTTATGATGTATATAAAAATAGAAAAAAAAAAATTGAAAAAATAATAAAATACGGAACCTCTTGACACATGAGCGACAACGACAGAGCATTGCAGTTAAGTGTTCAATAAAATGGAAAAATTGTGATTAAATTTCGATTACGTATAAAAATGCAATTAACTAATAGTTTGCTTCCTAAACGTCTGCTAGCTGCGGTTCAAATGCAGATAAGCTAATGTATTTAATTAAGGAACAAAAATAACAAAAATTAAAGAAAAAAAATTAAATAAAATTAAACAAAAATATAAAAAAAAAATTGTTTAAACTGCAATGCGCGTGTCAGGCCATAAAAATTGTATAAAACAACCTGACTTACCGCTGCACTCCCCGCTGCACCTAAGTGCATATTGTAGTTATGATTTGTGGTGTTAAATACAAAATGACTGCAATTTATGTTATAAAATAATTACTAAATAAAGCAAATATAAGCAAATAGTTGGGAAATACGAGGGAACGAAGAAAGAAAAGTCATTACTTAAATGAGTACAGCAGCAGTTATGCTTCAATAATATTTCATTTGTATCTGTAGGATATGTACACAGCGCATAAGTATTTGAAAAATTGCATATAAAAGTGAAGTTATTAAGGAAATTATCATAATAATTTGCCAACACTGCTACTCATTATGAGCTGCTTGGCAGTGTCATTAACACGCCTTTTTATATATATGGATTTTTTTATTTTTATTACCGATTATTAATAGCAAGTAATATATTTTCCACTAAGCTCGTACCAAACTGCATGTTTAAATGCAATTTAAAGATTTATAATATATTTTATATAAATTTATTAAAAATATTGTATTTTATATTTTTATAATTTTAGTGGTTGTTGTTATGATTAACCAATGTTTTTTTTCTTCTGTTTAATAGTAATTTATTAATTTTACTGGGCGTTACGTATAACTCAGTGCTTCAATGCTTTAGTGCCTTTATACTGGCTCCTACACGATTGATTATGATTTATTGGTGCCGCCACGTAAAAACGATGAGTGAAATTTTCCACAAAAAAGATAAAAAAAACAGATATAAAAATAATAACACAAAGATTACAACAAATAACAAAAAGAAAAAATAAAAAAAAATATTAACAAATATATACTCAGAAATGAAAAGTTTTTCACTCTATCAGAAAATCCGTTGCCTACATTGTTGCGCCTATTAAAGTGGTACGCGGTTCCACTTAAAGTATCTGATACTACGTGCTGCTACATGCTTTATACAAAATTTTTTAATAATAAAAAAGTTATTAATTTCATACGTCACATGAACTGCCTACGTTTACAAAATTCAAAATTTTTATTATTACGAATGCACACACTAATTTTTTTTTTTTTGACTGTGTCTAACAACTCAGCCATAAATCCGCCACTGCTTAAATCTGCATTTCAACTTGACTTTGTACTTCGGATATCGAATTTATTGTATATTGTGTATTGGAGCTTGTGGATTATGTGTTAGAAAGTTTTATTATGACAGTATCCATAATTAAAAGAATTATTATAACGAACTGTTGATATATAAAATGTGCTTTGAACTTTGTTATGCGCTTGTATGGCATAATGTATCTTATTTTTTTTAAAATCGATTTTGTTGTATTATTCTCATTTTTTTTTTCGTTATATTTTTTTTTTTCTTAGTAAATATTTTTTAGAAGATGGTCAATAAATCTTGTCGCTGTCAAGTGATTTTCTTGCTTTTAGTACAAAGAAAAAAGATACAATTTTTTTTTTGTGTTACTTTTTTTTTTTATAAATTTTTAAAAAGGTGTGTTAAAGTAATGTCATAAATTTAAATTTTATTATTAATGCTATATTGCTATATTGCCTTCTTTGGAAATTTATTGATTAAAGAGTCTATTGACTTATTAAAAGCTAAGCTAATCTCGCTTTTTGTATTTGTGTCATTAACTTTTCATGTGATAAAAGCTAGGCGAAGACCGTACAAAATGCATATTTTATTTAGATTTTTTTCTTTTTTGTCGACAAATAATAATGACCCTGGTGGTTAAAAGACTTATAACATACAGATATGAAATGAATATATATATATATATATATACATATAATGTAATATCTTTAATACCTTGGTTAGAAAAGATTTTCAACAAAATTCATATCGGAAAAGTTTGGTTTTAAAATTTTATAATTTAGGAAAATAATTATAATAATTCGTATCGAAAATTATGAAAGTGTGAAAGAAATGAATTGAATGCTAATTTAAGTATACCTTGAGTATTAGAAATTAGCTGATTTAGGTGAAACCTTTAGGATTCTTTATACTGTCATCAAAAAAGTATTAATAAAATCCCTCAAGTAGTATTGATTGCAGTTCAAATATACATAAGGGTATTAACTGTGGCTATAGGTAATTTGTTTATATGAAATTGGAGTGTCATTGAAGGAAATGTTAGGAGTGATTAAAAAAAACACCAAAAAACAAATAAATAAGAAACGCTTCTTGTTCTCTGAAAGCACTCACTGATTGCGTCGCAAAAACTAAGCTCTCACATAATTCGCTTGAGATTAACCGAAGATACATTAGCTTAACTATTGTGGGCGCTTTACTTGGTATGTCCTTTACGCTTTGATATGCACAGGGCACTATTCTAAGATTAAATATTTTCATATTTCGTTTATTAGCACATATTTTACGAATAAACCTCCTTTTTCATATTATTAATAAAAATAAATATTTTTAATAAATAAAATATTGGTATTAGTTATAAAAATTAGCAATAATATTCGGTTTAAATTAATCACTTTACATTTTCTTAAGCTACATATCTTGTCCGTTTCAATGCGAGTAACAAAATAATTAACGAAATATTATTATTCAATGTAATATGCAAATTGTGTTACCCATATTAAATCAAAATTTGATAAGTGTAATTATTAATAAAGATTGACATAAGCCTTATTTGCATTGAACAATTACCAGAACCAAATCAGAAAGGAGTTTTACACTTTCATATTCACTTCATCGTGTGAGTACGAGTACTCGTATGTATCCTATCATATCGAATATTCAGTTCGTCTGTTCATTTGTGACTTCATATAATTAATTTCAACTGATTGGTCTGCTGGCAACTTCATTGCAGAACTTGAAGTTTCCTATATGAAACTAAAATTTCAACATTGGTGCATAATCTCTTCACAGCATTGATGCGATGGATACAATCAAGAGCTTGTGTTGTACTTACTTGTGATTGTAAATGCTTTTCGACATTTGTCTGCGGAATGTTACTTTTGTAATCTGACAGCTGTCATAAGTGCAACAAGAAGAACAATTGCCGACTCAGTACTGGTGAATTGTATTAAGATTAGTTTTCGGATTTCGTAATGGATTTGCTCTTATTCATCTCGTTTTGGACCGTATTGGAGTAAGAGATTAAAGTCTTACTTCATAAAAGCTGACTTAATGCAATTAAGTGGTTAGAAACACTCTGTTAAGTTGGCATAGATATTCATTATTAAGTCATTAAGGCTAGAAAATTTTAATGTAGTCAGGATGTTGGATATAAAGTACATAATATATTTATATAAACTGTAATATTTTCCTACATTTTTGAGAGTATTAAATTATATAAATGTTTTCAAATTTTTTTTATTATTACTAATATATTAATTATAATTTTAAATTATATTTCATAAAAATTATGAGGTTAAAATTTTGATTAGTCGACATAATACATTCCAACTAATGTTCCAAACTTCTAAACATATATATAGGTATATGAACAAATTGATTAGGGAAAGACCATTGTTTGAAGTAGTTGCTAGTTCACGTTTTTGATTATTTAAATTTAATAAAAACTTGAAGTGAAGAAATAAAATAAAAGTTTTTATTTTTATTTTGTTATTATATAGTATTCTATATAAATTTCGCTGACGTTTCGAAGTGTCCTTAAGTATGTCAAGAGATTAGAAATATTCAATTAAAATAAAACTAATAAACAAATACAGATATATACGAATATCTAAATACTTCTTGAGCCGAACAAGCAGAGTTCAAGACACCTACGCATTGGATCAGAGCATATTAAACTAATTGGAATAAAACCACAATTTATTAAAGATACCTATGCTTTATATATATCATAATACTACTTGGTTTTGTTTAAAAGTGCTACAATATAGAACTTGCATAGGTTTTTGAATATGTTATAATCAATATTAATCTAACTATAATAATTTATTGTATGTATTAACACTTGCTTATTATAATTGTTTTGTTAATTGGTCAAATAAGTAAAATTAGAATCGAAGTATTTAATATTGGATTATTAATTACTTTTAGTATTCAATTATTTCAATAATTTATATAAGAATTACAATTTTTCATATTTCACATCATTTATTTTTTTATATATATATTTTATTTTCCTTCTATATATTTAACATTGAGCTTGTATTGTATGCTTGTATAGAGTCATTCTACAGAAATATATCTGCAATATATATATATATTTACTGCTGGCACTTTGCATCTGCAACTAATAGTTTTGCTTTAATTTCTATATACTAATATGTGTATATTTGCCTTAAATGATATGGAAATCGTTGAAATATATTTTAATATCAATTGGATGTGGTAACACAATTACTTTTATAATACATTATATGTAATATTTGATCTTATTTCAGCATTATTTAACTAAATCTGTCTATATATTATATATTTTAGCCTTAAACCATTATTATACATAATTGTAACTTAGATTATTCCTTACCTTCTCATCATGACTCTAATCGAGAGTAAAGACGGTCATGAAATGCTAGAGATCTGTAATAAAAAAAAAGAACGAATTTTAATTAAAGTTTAAGCAAAATTTGTTTAAACGATATACCGATATAATTGTATATATAGGTAAGTATAATTACATGGCACAAACTGAATATAAGGATATAGTGAATTAGAGTAAATAACTACAGTGAGGAAAGTACAGAATATAGTCCATATTAACCAAATCTATATGAAAAACCATTTTTTTTTTGTTACAACATATCAAACTTGAATAATGTGTCAATGTGGACAAGCCTTATCGGTTACTAATTGATATGCAATTTTAATCAATATCTCTTTATTAAAATGAAAAAAAAAAACCTAATGTGCGATGAGTTACCTATTGTTTTCTTTTTGGTATTTGTTTATTTCCAAAAAAAAAATATATTTTGGTGTAGTACTTATTATAACCCAATTTACAGCAATTATTTTTAGCAGACGTTTGACTACCATTAAAAAAAAAATCGGGGAACAAGGGTGTTCTAGGATAGTAGTTAATAAAACCAATTGAAAGTAATTTTAGTAGAAAATGTCTTCCATTCAATAAATAAAAATAAAGGAACAAATGCAGTAGTTATAGGTATATATTGTATAGGTATACCAACTGATAGGTATATTAATGTATATTAGTTGACAGAATTTTTTTTTCAGGGAAAAAACAGAAACTCAACATTTTTCCTGGTACAGTATATATATATAAATATATATTCAAGTTTAAATTATACTGTACCTTGAAAAGCGTTGATTTTCTACAAAATTACGTACAAAATTATGTTATTAATAACTTTGTAGCAAAGTAGGAGGTATATAATAACGTAATTCAAATTACACATAAATAAATCTGATAAATCGATTACTCAAAGTGCATATAAGTAAAAAATATTCATGTGACAACGAACTATTTTACAATAAATTAAAAAAAAACTAAAATTAACTAAAATGTTTATCTATTAAAAAAATCACTAAAAATTAATAAAGTATTTAAAATAAATTGCCTATAAAAATTTTTTTAACTTTTTTATAATTCTGTTTTTGTGTTCAGTTGAAATTAAGCCTAATTTCCGTTTAATATAATAACTCGAATTATAATTAAAATAACAGAAATTAACAGAAAATCATGTAAAAACAAACAAATGAACAAGTTTGAGCGCGTATCGCCATTTAATCGCTTTTAATCAGATTCAATACTGCAATTAAGTGATTGTGAGATACAGATACGGGTTCAACTTAAAAACGCTATTAGCAGATACAGCTGATAAAAATAATTAAAAAAAGTATTTGGAAAAAACTCCAAATGAAAAAGGCAAAAATGTTGACAGGCACAGAGTAGCTTAAAAGAGCAAATGAATAGAAAGAATGACAGGCCAACAGATAGGCGGCACATGCACAGACAATTGGACAGTTCGACACGACAGACAGACAACATATTTTATATTTGTGACATAATAGATATTATTTTTTTTTATTTCCATGTACTATTATTTTTTGTTGTTGTTGTTGTTATGTATAAACTCATGCCCTCACATACACGCATAAGTACTCACATATACACACATATGGTCACACACATATTCAATTAAATTAAATGCTCATTTGCCACATTTTGTTGACCAAATGTTAAATTACAATAACTAAATACTATAATCATAATAACAATAACAACATCAAATGTAAACACTTAAATGTAAGGCATTGCAGCGTTAATGGAAAAATGTCATTAGGGGCGATTGCCTTAAATAATTGAAGAAGAGACGAAGGCGAGTAGAAAGGAATAAGTAGGGAATGGAAGAGGCATATAGGCATATAGTCAATTCAATTACTCATATTTACTCATATGTACTCATATGTACTCATACATAAATATTTTAACTTTATTTTAGTTAATCTAACATGAAAAATAGTTTAATATATATAATTTCTAGTTATAGTCATTGTTGTTGTTAATAATTGTTTTTACTCCTGTATTAGTCAAATACATAAAATGGGCGCGGTCGCACATTTAAAAATATTGTAATTATTGTTATGATTGTTAATTCATAGAGTAGAGTGCATGCATTCATTGCCTCTACACACGTATCGTAAGAGTAGCTATGTCATTCATAGCCTGTCTCTTTATATGCGACTTGTCATATATATACAAGGTTCAGTTCAATTTTCATTTATTTAGTTAATTTCACTTTTTAGTAAGTACCTACATGGATAGTGAGTGTCAAACGTGTGCCCAGGCCATAAAATCATACAGTAGTGAATTTTAATTTTACGCGCATTTAATGTCGACTTTTCGAATATTCGCATATCAACCAATAACGAAGTAAATGATTGGTTCGAATAACGAATAATTCGTTCTTCATTTTGAATAGTTCGAATTATTCAATGGAAATTTACATTAGATGAATAGTTCGAATTTAAAATTATTGCAATGAAATTAACCGCACTTCTGGACATTACATATATAAATTGATTAGTTTAGAAACTAAATATATATGTCTTTTGATTCTGTATATACATGCCTCAAAGTTAAAAAATGCTGGCTTGAAAATATAATTAAATAACTTATTATTAAACATTTGCATATCTAATAATCAAACTAACGTCGATTACGGTTTCCCTGCAATGATTATTGTCGTAGCTACAGGTAAGCAAATACACAGAAAAGTTTTACCCGTTGCTAATCAGATTAGAGTGACTGCCCAGTATGACGCTATATATCCACTCTAACATCTCAGTTTTAGAAATGTCTGTCCAATATCACTAGCGTAGGCGTTAAAGGTATTGACTGGTTTATATAGTGATAAAGTGGTTTCCTGATTTAGTGTATTGTTTTTCTTGAAGGATTAGCATACTTTAATCTTTTTATATATATATTCATATGTATATTATGTATAGTAATTACTGTCGTAGCTGCAGAAGAACAAAGTTTTACCCAATTATTCTGCCACTTCCAGACATGATGTCAAAAGGCGTCCATATTAAGATTCTCTTTTCTGAAATATATCATTAAATATAATATAGGGTTCCCCTATAACTGTTAGACTGCTTTTATTTTGAAATAGAATTGGTTTTTATATCGGAATTTAACTGTAAGAAACTTGACCATGACTCTGTCAGAAGGGTGGAATTTAATATAATTTTTAGCAGTAAATATGTATATATACATTTACAAGTATAACATATAAATGTTGTGCTTTTATAGTGTGGTTGACAATTGGTCCAAGTGAACCGATATAATTTATACAAAATGTGCTTTCAAACTAATTACATATTTTAAACTCATTATAAATTAGAGATTTTGTGTGTCAAGTAGAAGTATTTCAACATAGGAATTTCAACCAATTCTTAACTTATTCTAAAATATTTTTGAGTATTTACGTGATCACATGCTCTTTACAATAACAATATTAATAACGATCATACATCGTGAAAATGTTAGGCAAAGGATATCCAATTTTACGGATAATCTACGGACAAACAAAATTATATCGGTAACTTGTTCCTTTACAATATCATGTTAACTCCTCTTTGAAGTTAATGATTTAGTTGCGATATCTTTTCTACTTTGTCGAAAAATCAAAACAAATTAATTTGAGAATTCCTAAATTTTATTATTATTTTATTATTATCTATTGTGTTTGATACTAATTTTTGAATAAAAAATTATTGATCAAAACATTTTTTATTTTGTGTAAAAAATGGTTAATTAAAATTGATTTAATCAAATATTTCTCTAAACGTTATACTGTCATTTTCAATACAATTCCGCTACTGTCTCTCTCATAGTTAATTTCTTTAATGCCTTTCTTTATGGATTTGTGTAATTACTGAAGTATTCAATGTTCATAGAGCTTATTGCTGCTGTTGTTGTATTGTTGGCGTTGTATTTATAGTTGTTGGCAAGTTGTTACATTGTTTTATAGATAAAAATATGAACATAAGTGCACTATGGTAAGAGCGTAGTCCATTTTTATAAAATTTAATATTGTTAGAGCAAATACTAGCTCTTGCATCTAGCGATTTACATTGAAGTGTAGTAGAAGTGCAGTGAACAATTGCACAAACACACACCCGCAAGCAAATAGACAGACACTGTATTGCTGATAATTATATGTGATATATCATTTAAGTGCAATTTTGTGGCAACATGTTTACTTCATTCGAAGGCATTTAAGGCATTACGGGCATTACATTAATTGTTTGATTTTAATCTAATATTAAGTGACTTTTCCCTATGAAAATGTATGTAGGTAGATAATTGAGTTTTTTTGTGTAACTTTTTTTGTTTTAATTGCTAATAAGTTTATAAACTAAAATGAATTAATTAATTTGGTAATTATTTTTTATTTATTTTTTGTTTGGTTTGAGTGTGTTATTGAGGTTTGTTTAATTGTTCGAGATTTAAAAAATAATTAGAACTATTTATATGAAAGATTACCTTTGTAATAGCTAACCCATATTAAATTACTGCTAGCATTCGTTAAGGAAGATAAGTGCCTTGAATAGTTATAAAATGGACGAACTGAATATCAGTTTTAATGCTTGATAAAATAATTGTGATAAATCAAGTTTAACAAAAAAGATATTTTTATGATCAGATAGCTCAGAAGGTAAAAATTAATTTTTTTGTTTTAATTTATTACATATCTCCCTTCTCTTTTAGAAATAGTTTCTTGGTTTCTTTGATTTTAAAAAAATAAGTAAAAAAATAAGAAAAATAAGCATAACTTTTTGTATTAGGCTTCCGAAAATAAGGCACACATAGTTAGCAAAAATAATTTAAATTAATATAACTATAAAAAGTCTTAGTAATCTGTTCAAAATAGATCAGCTATTAACAGTAAGTAAAAGTAATTATAAAACACTGTATCTAGAAAAACAGTACAGATATCTAACAATAAAAATTAAAACAATCAATTGCATTAACAGTGAAGTGTTATGATTTTGTTAAAGGGAGTGATACCACCAATATAATTATAATAAGATTTAGTAATAGTTTATATAGTTAAGTAGGGTATATCCCTTAATCCCATTCTGTACAACCTAAAGTGTATAGTTGTGGTTTATACGTTTGTTGTAATCTAATCACAGCAATTAAGTTTATTAGTGAAAAGTAAACAACAAATTAACAGAAATCCGCTTCTCAGTAACAAGTACAATGTTGGGTTGAGTGTCTGGGAAAGAAAAATCTGCGCTTCAAGACCGGCTTAGAGTAAAAGATTAGCTGTTTGAAGTCTAATAATTATGTAAAAAAATTGTATTCAAAAAATATCTTCAAAGTTTGCTGTTAATAACTAATTGATAATATTCGAAATTATTGGGTAATTGAAAATTTTAATCAATAAACAAACGTATATTGTTATTTATTGTTGTTAGCTGTATATTGTTGATACTATATACCCTTTCCCATTTAAAAAATATGCAATACATTTCATTTCTAATAAATTTAATAAAAATATGTGCTATGTATGATTAAATGATATTACTATATTAAATGATATTATTCTTAAAATCGATATTTCCAAAGCTTTACAAAACTATTTAAAAACAATACAATTTTGTTGTTAAAAATTATTCAAGTAACAGTTGTAGACTAAAAAATGGTATTCTAAGGTAGTTAATGCAACTCATTTAATGTAAAATTTTCATAAATTCAACATACTTGAATACTAGCTGTATTATAAAATATTTCTCACAAATTAAATAGAAAATGTTGAAAATCATACAAGATTTCATAGACGTGGTCGTATCCGTAGTCGTATTTGTAGTACTCGTACTATTCGCTGTCAATCACTGTCAGTGCAAGCTAAAAGCCATAAACAATATCGGATTTCTTGCCACAGAATACTAATTAAATAGCGCAAAGCAACAACACCAACAACTAAAGCAACAGCAACAATAGCAGCAGCAACAACGTCAGCAACATTAGTAACAGCAATGGCAACAGTAACAACAAATGAGATTGAACTGACAAGATAAGCCGAGAAAACATATAAACTTACAAACAGATTTGGAGGCAGAGAGACAAATACATCCTCGTTTACTAATTATGTGACATAGTAGACATTTGCATAAAATTATTGCATATAATTAGATACACATGTCTATATTGTTATAGATACATTGATGTTTATGTATGTATTTATATCTTGCTAAATGTATCTTTAGCATAGTATCATGGCTTAGTATCTGCATAGTAAATTTTAAAAAATTTTGTAATGAAATTTAATTTACTATTTGTTTATTTTGCCGTTGAAATACTATTTTGCATTGATTATTTAATTAGACGTTTATATAATCATATGAGTACGTTTATCTATGAGTATAGATTTCTTGACGTTTTTGTGTTATTGCTTATATAATTAATGTTAAATTTATTTACACAATAAAATCTACACGAAATTTTAATTTAAGTTGAAATTTAGTAAGATTTAAAATGTTTTTTTTTTTACTTTAGAGTTTGGAATTTCTTGCATTAGTGAGGAGTAGAGGACTACGAATTAAACCATTATTTTCATCTAAGTAATATAGTTAGTAGTCAGTCTATAGTAGTTATTGTTGATCACAATTTTTTAAGTCATTTTTTATTTTGTAAGTCCACCGTTTCTGAATTTGCGAAAATTTATTCACTTTGAATAGATCTACCTACTAAATACTTTCGGATTTCAGATATTTAACAATACTTTTTTCTTTGTATTAGATTATCCGTTAGAATGAAAACCTATCTCACTATTATTAATCTATACTATGATTTGTCCATTTCTTCATTGTACTTTTAATAGATATTATATTGATGCATATATACGAAACTGGTAAATCACTTTATTAGTTTTAAATCAATAGAATGTAACAGAAATAACTTAGAAAACTTAGTGAGCTTTTGATAGGAGTACGGATTATATAAATAATTAACTAATAATATGTAGAATATGAACAGCAATTCTTTAATAATTGCTTTCTTTAATAAAGTGCAACTAAAGCCAATACAAATTATTTATTTCCAATTTAAAATTGTAATCCTGCAATTTTAATTAAAATATAATTAACGACCGTGTATTGTCACTACTTTGCAACCAAAGTTTTATTTGTGGTCGACTCAGCAAAATTGGCAACGGCACGTATGAGTAACTCCTTTTTAATTGCATACCGATTTGCTATGAAAACAAAAAAAAATGATTGTTAATAATTTATTCACTCTTATACTGAATATGTTATTAATTCATTTTTTTTCTTATTTTGCGGTTTTAAGTTTAAAAATTTTTGCATAAATTATGCTCGATGGCATTAATGCGAAATACTTTGCTGTGGTTTTCGAGAGCAACTTTCGGGTGAGCCTGTGTGGTACTCAGTTTTAATTAGCAGCCCGCATTCTATATAATTAAGTTTATAAACAAAATTGCTGCAAATGCACAAGTTTACCCACATAGAAATTAGTTTTTTAAATTGTAGCAACATAATAAATCTCGGAAAAGTGTAGAATGTGTTGTGTACATATTAACTGGCGTGTTGCGCAATCGCTGCATACGCCTTGACCGTATAAAAGTGCATTCTTGAACGAGTATTAACTAAGGTAACCACTTTACGAAGAGGAGGAGTTGCTGGCTGTGATTCTATATTCACTATTTTACACTCGTTCATCATAAGGCAACATTGGGGCCCCCTTCCGACCAACATACATTTAACGCTTCATTCCTGCGCTGCTTAACTGTTGGCCGACCCGCTGTTCGAATGCAAGCGCGTAAATTTGTTAAGTGCGCGCTCAGCATATGCAGCATAGATACACGAGCATGAGCATGGGCATGCGCGCAATCCAACCAGCAAAGTGCTTTGTGCAACAGTTATTTTTGAAGTGCATAGAAAATTAGAAAATTATTATCTACAAGATTTTTAATTAAAATTCACACGCTGTACGATTAAATGAGCGCTTGTTCGATATATGGGATGTGCGCTGCTCGGCATTGTTGTAATGCAAATGCAGCAACAAGTGCAACAGCCAACAAAATAACACAAATCGAAGTACTTAACAAAAAAACAAAAAAAAAAATAAGACTCGCCTAAATAAATTTATCGAGTCAATGTTTATTGGTGCGTTTGTGTGCTTTTGGAGTTGCATTGAACTCGTCGAAGTTGCAACATTTTTTTATACGCGTTGGCTTATTATTATGTTAAATATTTCATTATTTGTTGTGGTAACTTTTAAAATGCATTTCGCAATACTCGTCAGTCCGTCAGCCCGTCCGTCCTAACATCTCTGCCTCTTTCATCTATGCAGATAGATAGTCTGTTAGTCTGTCAAGAGTGCCTTTTTTGTTTTTTTTCTTCTCGTTTTCTTATATGTTGCAACGCATCCATGAAGTTGATATTTATTGCTTTAAAAAAATTCATACCATAACATTGTGCTGGTATTTTGTTGTTGCTCTCAAAATGTTGCTGTTGCATTTGCATCTTTATGTAAACTAATTTTTTTTTATATTTTTATTTTGTTTTTTATATAATTTATTTTCTTCTTAAAACGGTTGCGGCTGTTGCATTAGAAGCACTGTACCACCTCAAGTGTATGCAACATGCATAATTAGTTGCAGTTTTTATGTTTTTATTTTTTTTTGTTTTTTTGGTTTTGTTTAAGTTTTTTGATACAAAATTGTTATGCATTTTTGTTTTGATAAAAATTTCAGTTGTACTCTTTGTTTGCAATTTTTTCTTTTTTTTTTTTTGATTTGTCTTGAAGAAATGCGTTTATTTTTGAATGGAAGTTGCATTCATCGGAGTGTCTATCAAAGTCTTTATTTTGTTGTAATTGCTAAGAATAGGTGGTGCAGGGGGCGTCGCAGTTCTCGTAAAGTTAAGTGTTGGTAGTGCTTAAAATTTAATTGAGTTGTAAAATAAATTTTAATGGATACGTGTGGAGCTGTTGCCCGTTTTGATGTCGAAATTCGGAAAAACTTCACTTGTTTCTTTGTTGCACTTTTGATAGGTTTCTTAATTGACTTTTCATTTTTTTATGTTTTGAGGTTTTCGTTAAGAGGCCAGAATATTTATAAGATACTTTTCACTAAGATAAAATATGTGAAGAATATTTTTAATAAATTTGTTATAATGATTTTTTGTTATGTTTGTAAGTCACTAGCTGTCAGACATGCATTTTCTTATAAAAGTTTTTGAGTGTATGGTATTATATTATATTATATACTACGTATATTATATCAAACTGTTATACTCTCTTAATAAAAATTCTAACTCTTACGGGAATTTATAATATGAATAATATATGTCTACCATACATGGTAGTTTCTCAAATGTGTTTCTGTGATCTATTTTTAATTTTTTTTCCTTATAATGTAGACCCACAGCTGTTATCGCAATAATTTTGAAAAGTTTTGACTCCAAATGGAGTATTATCTCGACATTTAAGTTTGTAGCAATTTCTCAAAGTTCAGTATCGTAAGTTCAGCTCAGTTGCAAAACCATTTTGTAGACTATTTATTAACTTATTTAATTTTATTTAAAATTATGAATTTTGCAATATGAGCCCATAAAGACTACTAAGTTCACTTTCTTTTTTTACTGTGCAGTCATAGTTTTCAATGTAACTGTGCCGTACTAACATACCAGATGTATTACCAATAATTCTGAGAACTTCTAACTAAATACGATGTAATATTTTCACATATAAGTTTACAGCTATTCCTCAAAGTTTATTTCCGATTCAGCAAGAGCGATTTAAAGATGATTTTATAAATAATTATTTTATTTTTAATGCAAATTTTTGACTACCGCCTATTAAGTCCATACAGGCAACTTAATTTAGTTTCTTGTCTTTCTATGCAGACTCGTGATTCTCAACGTAACTGTCCGGTAGCAACATCCAACGTGTGTTACCAATAACCTAAAAAACTTTTGACTGCAGGTGAGGTAATTTCTAGTCTTTTGAGTTTCCAATAGTTTTTAAAAGTTCAGAGCTGCAAGTTTAGATCAGGATCTTTTTATTAATAAGTATTTAATTTTCCACGAAAAATGTCAAATAATTCAGAAAGCTTTTGACTGCAAATAAGGTGATATTTATACGTTTGAGAGTGGAATAGTTCCCCAAAGTTTAATGCTGTAAAACCAGATCGGTTTCAAAACTAATTTATAGGGTAATATGTTGCTTTTAATAGAAAATTTTGACAACATAGAGGCTTCTGACTTACTGCAGTTACATTATCTTTATGTAGGCTACTTAATTCAATGCTCAATGCTTGGTGTATATATAATGTTGTCATGTTATCCTGACGTGAAAATATTTACTTAGCTTTTGTTGACTGGGCTATTAAAGGATTGTTTTAACTCATTGGATGATATATTGATGTTAAAAAAAATCTTTAAGATATCTCAGGTAAACGACTTGTAAATTAAAAATTTTCGCACGTCTTTCGCCAAAACGTATTCATGTAATTTTGATTGTTTAAACCATTTATTTGTATATCTAGAATTAAATTAAATGTAAAAGAATATTTCTAAAATTTGATAATCATTTAATTTGATCAATTCAACCACTTTACTCTACTCTACATTTGGAACAACCAATTTTAGTGTGAGTTAAAAATAGTTCACCTTTTCTAACATTAATCATTTTTTTGTTGTAAATACCTACCAAAAATTTAATATTTTTTTTTATTTTTGTACTAATTATATAACATTTATCATCAATTATCGCAACGACTAGACAAGAGTTGTGTGAAGCACGCAAGCCTACCTACACTAAACTACAAAATTTAGACTTTAATAAGCAAATGACGTGCTGAATTTTTTTTTCAATATTTTTGGTTTCAATTTTTTTTTCTAGTTTTTGTTTTTGTTTTTTTTGTGTATAAAGAAAGGTAATAAGTAACATTTTAGTATGAATACTGCATACTTTAATATGTTTTCCAACAAGTCCAAGAAAAAAATAACTACAAATAATGGTTAATACCACAAGAAACTGTTTGCGCTCAAATATCCGAAAAATTGTTAAAAGGAAAACACTCATCAAATGTCACATGCATGACAGTTGCCGCAAGTTGTGATCTGCCGTTTAATATTCAATTTTTCCTCTTCTATAATAATTATAATTTTTATGAAATTTTTAAATAATTTTTTTTTATTCACTGAATTTTCAGTGTTAACGTTTGCATACAAAAAAAACGTTAACAGGCGGCTTAGCAACTCACATGCAAATGTCGGTGTATGTGCATGTCAACCGAAATGAAGTGAAAAAAGGAAAAAGTATCTACAAGTACGTGTTAACCTATGTGGCCGTAGTGTGTCTGTCTGTCAGTTTGTCTCTAACTATATTATATGTTGAATTATTAAAACATTTCAATGTGATGTGAACAGCAGTTCCCCGACTGTGCGGTAGTTATTATGAGGTAGCAGCAAATATGTTTCTTTACTTAAAATAATTTTCAACTTTCCAACTTTTGAAAAATTCCTAAAGACTCTGAAATATTTTCAACAAATTATTAAACATATTTGCAATTGATAATATTTCATTGAAAATATTTTATTATTGTTTTTGTTGTTGTATTATTTGGTTAAAGCTGCAATGGGTGGTTTCCATGCATTGTCATTTCGAATTCACATTGTAATTCATACTTTTGCATTTATGCACGTACATTTTTTGCATTTCGCCGTCAACAAATAAATATTTGCATACTTTGAATTGCAATAGCACAAGTGCGCAACAGCGCCAGCAGAACAATAACAGCAGCAGTGGATGCGAGTTGCAACTTGTAAGTAGTGGCAACAGCAATATTTGATTATATATGTGAAGTGCATTGCGAGGAGCTATATATATCTTCCAGCACATTTATTTATGTACTTCATATTGAAATTTATGCAATACCAAAGGCAATGCAATGAAAAGCACAGGCCATGTCAGTTGCATTTTGAGTGCTGCAGCTCAAGTGCAGCACTTGCAAATGCGTATTAAATTTATTATATATTTTTTTTATTAATTTTTTGGTCGAATATTTATGCAATTTGGTTGAGAATTTACCTTAACCACATAAAAAATGTTGAAGCCGTTTTCAACTTATTTTTAGTTCCAAATTTATTTTTAGCAAATCAACCATTTGACTCTTTTTCGTCTTTTATATCTTCGCTGTCATAAGAATAAACAACAAGCATGTAATAAATATATACTTATTTAAAATAAATATTATATATTATATATATATACACCAGACTACATTGGAAAGATATGTTTTATTATACTTCGCTTATGTCTCACTCTAAGTCTGCATAGGACCCAACACCGAAGGAAGTTATAAAAATTTTGCAATGCAATTTGGTATGCCATAAAATAATTTGATTTAACCATTTCAGTACTCAACTAAACAAAACTCTTTTATTGCATTTTTACAATTTTGTTTTATTGAACATAATGAATACTAACTACAAGCAACTAACAACTGCAACTCAGCATAAAACTCATTGGCCAAATATCAGATTTTATGATTTTTTATTATTTGATACTCGTACTTTCATAATAATTTTTCCTCAGCAGTTTCCCCATTCCCTCTTTGGTTGCATGGCTGATATGTAACTTAATGCAACCGCTTTTTGCAATAAAACAATTTTGTTGCTGTACTTTTAATTAAGTTGTCTCGTTAGCAACTCAAATATTTTTAGTTGGAATTGGTTTATTACACTTGTTCGCTTAACTGCACCTCCATATCTCATATGTCGAATTAAATTTCTTTCAGAACTTGCAGTTACTTACATACGCAGCTTATGCATATGGCAGCTTTGTCGTCGTTTGGTGTGCGTATTGGGTATCTCAAAGGAAATATGATATAATCGGCACTATCAAACAGTTTAACACGAGGGAGTGTAAAATTACATGTTTTTAGTGGATATTTAAGAAAATGTTTAAAATAGATGTGCTTAACATGCAATCTTCAATGTGATTATTGAGAAAGAAATTATTTTCTGAAAAAAAGTAAAGATATTGTGGAGTAAATATGAGTCTCAGTGAATATTTTGTATCTACAATATCTTTTTAATATTAACTTTAATATTAATCAGTTTATAATGAGACTGGGGTCTTATGACCACCTTTTGCAGCCTCGTCTTTAACGTAGTACCTGTTCGGTTTTCTGTCAATCTTTTAGCGACAAGAATAGCTACAAGACATAAAGCAACAAATCAGTTTAATATTATAAGCTTTTAACATTCTAAAACTATACTCAAATCAAAATGTATGTACTCACTAAACATAGCCGTACCAATGTTCTCGAAAGAAATTCAACACGGTTTGAAGCACAAAACTGAAAACGAATGGCTGCAAAATAGAAACGCGGTACGAGGAGAGGTCTAGTATTTCTCAACTTCCAAATATTAGGCATATTTAATATACTATACTTTGTGTATAGAGTAAACGTTTTTTTGTCCGAACGTTTTTAATATTAGGTAGATCTTTCACATTTCTATATCTCATGGAGATAAAACTGAAAACTGAAAAGGCAACCACACTCCCAAATGATCGTTTTCTTTCATGGACCAAGCAATCTTCTCAACCATTTATGTTATATAACTCGGAAACGCTGAATATATTTTAGACTATATTCAAATAAGGTCAAATAACAATTACATTTAATTCAATATTTTAAATTATTATTTTTTTTATAATATACTTAATGACTACTACTCATACTAACTAGTCTTACAATATTATTATTTTTTGGAAACATTTTTGTATCGGTTATTAGAAAACACGTCTCGCAGCAACTCTCTCAAAAACACTTAAATAATAAAACTAATGCCAGGTTTTTGAACACAGGGACGTTAAAGGCAACAATGTAGCTGACGAAATTGTAAAGACAAGGGTAAAACTATAACCCAACAACCAGACTAACATCAGCTTGCTTATTAAAATATTAATATTCGTAAGTTAACTAAAACAAAATGTTGCCTTTCGGATAGAAAATTTCGTAATCACTTTTGTTAGCAAGGTTTCGTTAATATGGATTGATGTAGTAACAGTAAGAACACTGTTTATTGAGGGCTATAATGCGATAAATCTACTGTAAACTATAATAAAGGAAAATAGCACCTGCTCAAAGGAAAATAACATCAATTGGAACGTTTTGTTATGATCCAATTGTGCTTGTACAATAGATGATTGAACAATCTAGTGTAAATAGCCATTCACTAGAATTTATGAAATCGTAAGATATAGATATAGAATCTGCAAGGGCATTATAAGTACTATAATGGAAAGAATTTGGTCGAGTCCCAAAACAGCTGACAGTGTCAAATTGAGCTCTTTGGTTTAAGTGATGTTGTGACCTTCTTTAGCTTTGATTAAATTCATATTGTACGTACCTTAATGATACTTTTAAAATGATTTTTAAATGATATATATGTATATAGGTATATCTATATATACAATGCAGTTTTATATATAAATGACTGTTAAAAAGAAATTAATTGTGCCACACTACTAATATATACATAAGGGTACATACACCATCTATAGTGTCAAAATATTGCGAATACTTCTTATTTTACCTAATATTATCTAACCACTAGAATCTTTATAATTTATATTTGAAATATATTATATGTATTATTGTCATTTTGTAATAAGCATTTATGAACTGAAAACTGAAAATTGAAAACCTTTTTAATAATCCACTTTGCGGTATGTGTTTGTATACATAAAGGCATACAATGTATACAACTCTTTTCTTTATGAACATGAATGCGGGATGAAATTTGAGCTTGTTCCAGCTCACATGTCTCCATAGAGGTTAATTTCCAAATTTGGTTGTCTTAGTCAGAGACTGTTCGAGACAAAAGCAAGGCTACTACTATTCCTCTTTCGTTTTGTTCAAATTCTTCTGCTTATCTTTACTACCCATATTAGTTTACAAAATGCAAAAAATGTAAAAAAGGGGGGAACGTACTTTTATTTCTTCTTATTTGCTTATGATTCAATGTCCACAACTATCAAGTTTTGTTTATGTTGTTGCTCAATAAGGCCTTACAAATGTTTGTTTTGGCATCAATGCACTCGTGACAATCTCAAATAAAAATAAACACCATAAAATAATATAATAAGTAAAATAAAAATAAAATGTATAAAAGAATAAACAACTAATTATTTTAGCAACAATGAACGAAAATTCGGTTCGACATCACACAGAGGACAGAGGACAGAGGAGCTCCAAGTGTATGTAACCCACAACTACAGGAACGTGTGCAGCAAATAAGGCTTGAATTACACTGACGAAAATGAATTGAGAATTACGAAATTTGAAATGTTTTCTTTCTTTTGTATATAATTTTTTTTATTCACTTATTTGTTAATTTTTTTTTGTTTGTGTTGTATACAACTTAACCATATAACTTCTTGCTCAAGGCTTATAGCTGCACTTAAAGCCCACATGAGTACTCTGTTTTTACATCAAAGCAAGCCAGAAGATTTAATAGAAAAAAATATTCCAAGTATTGCGAGAAACACGGGTTGCGCTCGCTTCAGTTTTTGCAAGCCGCCTGCCAGTGAGCGTTTATCAGTGTAGATTCAATGCAATTTCCACATATAAGCAATTGCAAGTCGATACTCTATATACTACTAGAGCAGCAGCAGATTGAAAACGTACTAGTATATAAAGATAATTTATATATACAAGCAGTAAATGCAAAATGTATTCGTACATACTTATGTTATGTGTAATCTTATTAATAGGGCGGTCACTATCAGCGTTCCTACAAAAACAAAAGAAGTTTTTTATATAAAAAAGTAAAAAATATATAAAAGTAATGTAAGTAGCAGTGAGGAAATTTTATAAAAAGTGGAAAGAAATACAAAAGTGGAGCACAAACGCGATAATTCAATTAACACGACTCATAAAAGTGTATTAGTTTCCTTTTAATTAATGTTCCGATATCATGCGATGCGATTAACTTAAAGTACAGTTCAAGTCAAATTTGTATATATTTCTTCTGCTTTTATTTATTTGTAATTTTTTTATTTTACTTATATAATCATTTTATTATTGTTTAAGTTTATATTGAGAGTTGCTATACATTTATATAATGCATATTAATGACCAAAAGATTAGGTATTCGCTAATTTATAGGACATTTTTCAGCTTTCACACTTTGCCTTCGGCAATGTAGTCTCCCTCTTTACCAATTGTGCAGTTTTAATTGGCTTAAAAAGTTTAAGGGAAAGGGAAAAATTGATATGAAATTGATAAACTCGCAAACTACTTAGTAGAATATTTTATTTTATATATTATACATATTATATTGAATGAAGTTGCGATATGTGTTTCAAGCTACTTTTATGCAGATTGCCATAAAAGCATGTTTTATCATATTGCCAATCTTGAGATATGATTTGAGTAGCAAGATGTTATAAAATGTTAAAATGCGAAGTAGTGAGTAATACTGTTTAAGACTGGAATTAATTTAATTTAAATGAAATATATTTTTATATATACCAAAAAAAAAACAATATAATAGAAAAAACACATTTATCATAAATAAAGTATGATGTAATTACATCTGCACGTTTGGAAACCACAGAAACAGCTGTCAGTTAGCAATATATGGTCACAGTATAATCACCAGTTTATAACTTATAGCAGTTCAAAGTTTAAAGTGATAATACTATTATAAAATCTAAATCAATGTGTCTTAAAACCTACTACCACTGATAATTTCTGTACAGGTGGCAAGTAGCTATGTTATACATCAAATCTCAGCACCTGTCAGTGCGACATACCTAACAGAATTTTAAAACTTAAAATCGTTTGGAATTCGTAATAAAATATAGAAACCTCGAACAATTCTTTTCATACACAACTAAGATTATTCTATATTCAACGTTAAAGCCGCACTGCTGTTTAGCAGTAAGTCTGGGAATATAAGCCTCATCAGCGCTCAATATCTGCAAGTATTTGCTAATTGTAGGCTCTGCGAGTATTTTAGCTGAGCACAGTATCTAATACCGAGGTAAGCAACCTCAAATTATTGATATATTAATAACGTCAAATTATAGTGGCTTGGACACTTTTAGGCATTTATGCAACAAGAGAAGAAGGCAAATGTAAATCGAGTTGCGAAATTAAGCGAATGGCGTTTGTTAGAGTATAGAAGTTTTTTGTAGCAGACCTTTATCTTTAAAAGTTGTTTTTACTTTAATATATAATTGTAAACCCCATCTTACTTAGAATATATATATCTGTAAGTAATAGGGCTGAAAGCAAATTCAATTACAATTAAAGTAAATTTGTATAAATGGTCGTTCCAATATTTCTTTTGTATCGGCAAAATAAAAGCTTTATTATTTTTTTTGTTTTTTTTTTTTTGGAATCTTAGAAATGTTGGTTTTATATGTAACATAATATATTTCATAAGATGAATCAAAAATTTGAACTAGTGAATATGTAACAAGTTCATAAAATCGAATATTTCGAACTTTATTAAAAGATATATCTAAGAAAAAATGTATAGGAATTTTCCAAAGAAATTTTTACTTTTACAACAAACAAATTAATTAAATTTATAGCTGAACCTGCCAGAAGCACGTCTGACATTGTTACAAAATATTTTTATTCACATTTGAAACTTTTGAGATACAAAAATATAAACTTACCACGTATGGGTTTAGTTGGATTTTATGTGTGTTCTAAAGTTTCATTAATTCATTCAAATTTCAAAAGTTCAAAAGGGTCATAAATAATTAAACTTTTTTTAAAAATGTTTTAATACACTTAATGATCGAATTCATGTAGCTAAATATGCATATATAATATTTTAGGCATATATAAATAAAAACGTATACATTTATATAGATACATTGAATAAGGGCATATAGTGTAATAAAAATTTTTAGTGTAAAGATACGCGTGCACGTTCCGCGTTTGCCATATTATTTATGGTTTATTTTTAACACTTAAAATAAACACAAATATTGGGAACTCGTAATACTAATTTTAATACTTATTCTTAAGGCAGCTATATTAATGAAAAGTTTATATTCCTTACACATATCTACTGTAGATACTTTTTGGATTTTTTGAAATTTTATTCTGGCAGTCAAAGCATGTAAATAACATAGTGGAATATTAAGAATATTAAGAAAGTGAACGACGACGATATATAATTTTATATGTATTTTGTGATTTTCTAGCAGGTGGATCACATGCTGCTATTGCTGGTCCAAAACAAAATCTTCTTGTGATATTTTCCGAGAGCAGCGAGCAGCGAGCAGCAACAGCGAGTAGCGAGCAGCGAGCAGCAACTACAAATAATTTTTGTCCATTTTTTTTTCATTTTTCAAAATTTTTATTTCATTTCAATAATAATTTTTATATTTATGGGCGCAGTACACCGTGCAAGAGTCAACAAATAACAAATCTTTACATGTACGAGAACTGCTGCTTGCACTCGTAGTTTTCCGCTTTTGACTGACACTCAACCGAACAGCGCGTCAAGTCGGTCGCTTATACAAAGAACAAAAAAAAAAAAAGAAAATTAATTTTCACATAATTTTTATGAGGCAATTACTCATCGACACTGTGCGCGCTAATGTGATGTGTAAAGTTTTGCCCGTTGAAAAGTTTTATTTGAAATTTTTATTTTTATTTTTATTTTAATTTTAATTTTATTATTTTCATTATTTTTAGTTTATTATTAGTTAAGTTTTGTTATAAAAATAAAATTTATTTTTATTGTCTATTAGGTGCTTTTGAGAAGCATTCACTACAGTATGTAGTAATTTTTACTTAGAATTAATAAAACTAGAATTTGGAAGATTGTGAGATTAATTGTACAAGGTAATAAAACTAAAAAGTTTAGGTAATAAAAAAAATAGTTACGTACTTAACTACTTTGAAGTATCTTTCATTGCAAGAACTCAATTTAGCTAAAAATACGGGTAATGGGGTGCGTGCATATAGTATAATTACTCTCATAAATTTGCTCGATTGTATGTTTGCCAATTTTATCGCTTCACTTTACCGCTATAAAAGCGGGACTCAACTTTCTAATTGTTTCAGGTTTGGAGCTGGAGAGAGAAAAGGCTGTCAAATTTTAATTTGATTTAAGAATCCCGTTAAATAATTAAGAGCTGTATTTGAAAATTTCAACATCTACATTGCTGAAGTTAAAATAGTCCGTTCAGATTAATAGGAACCATTCAAAATAATGTAATGAAAAAGGTCTTTAAAAGTTTTATTATAAAATATCCAGTTTACTCTTGTTACGCAAACCAAGAACATGTACCACTAATGTCAAAATGAAAACTAAAGGGCGATAGAAAATGTCCAAATAAAGTTTGTTAAGGAAATCATGCTTTAATTTTAAAAGATAGTATATATTTTTTTTAACAGTAGAAATCATTATTGCCAAAAGCAAAATAAGGCCTAAAAAGATCTAAAGCGTCTAATCTACGCTTTTAACGGAAAACATGGTATAAGCTACCCCATCTTTGTCTCTCATGCAAAGCATGGTGTAACTTAAATGGGCTGTACACATTAAAGCTAAAAATGGGAAAAATAATTAAAATAGTAGAATAAAAAATGGGACCTAAAAAGCAATCCAAAGTATTTGTGTTACTACCTGTAGCAGACTGTCACTGTGCATGGTCTAAATTTTTTGAAAAAACAATATCTTGGTTATTTGATGGTATAGGAGTTTGAGAGCGCTAAAGTGTGGGGTTTGGAGTTAGCTCACAATAGATAATATATAGTGAAATATAAAAGTGAAAAACGATGATGTTAGCTCATGGAGGCTTTTTTACGAAGAATATATATGTTTTGTGTTTTTTAATTACATATATAAAAGAAGTAGTATTTGTTTTATCACAGAAGACATATAAGATCAGTATAACTTTTAAGAAATCTCAACTTGCATTTTATGCGCAATCTCTGATAAAACACGAAAGCTTACATATAATAATATACAGTAACAACTATATCTAAAATGAGATTAAAAGACCTGTCATTTAACTTTTTTCTCTTAACGTTTAACACTCAGATGATCTGTGCACTCTGTGCAACCAGAAAAACTGTGGAGATGTTACACACTTTCTGACCATTTGCCCTATATTTGTATAACTAAAAATATAGTTTTGGGAAAAACTAATTGTTTCTATAGAAGGTTAAGATGCTCTAAATAGAAAAAATTGTTGGTATGTTGTTTTTTTTGCCAGCAAAAGCCATGTTTATTATAAAACCACTAAAGTTTTATTTTAAAATTTGTTGTTTGAATTTTGTTTCAAAATTTTAAATTTAATATATATTATAGTTTTGAAATGAATTTATAAATAAGAGATCTAGGTTTAAACAAAATGGACTACCTACAGTGACTATTGTATTTTAACCGTATATAAAAATTTTAATTGGATTTTAGCTTTAATATTTAATGTACATCTTTGATAATGAAGATTTTGTTATTAATTTAAAACAAATTCACACACCAAAAAAATAGAGCAAACTTAAGTGAAAAATATAAAAATAATCAAAATAACGTAATATTTTTTCAATTGCAAAATATGAAATTATATGAAAGAAAAAAATTGCTGACTCAATTGAAATTACACAAAATAATTTCGGATGAGTAAGCTAGAAAATTGTTAGCGAAATATTTATTACATGACAATTTTTATATGCCCTCCTGTCACGCCTTTCAGTAGATAATATCAAAAGAATTTCTTAAATAATTATTTTAGAATTATTTTCTTTGTATATTTTTATTATTATTATTATTTTCTTTTTTTGTTAATGTATTTTTAATTTTTTTCAATTTGCTATTTTTGCAATGAATTTCGTAAAATTGTTCTTTGCGGCATAGTATGTTTTGAACTGAGAAATTAGAAATAATTCTTAGGCGCTTACATTTTAGCCACGTTCTATTTGCCATGGTATATTAAGCATCATATTTTTGTCACTTTCTATTATAAGTTGTGGGGTATCCAAAACGATTTATCGTAGTGACAATAATGAAAAGTGTGGGTACAGTAGCAAAAACAACAAAAAATAAATTATAAAAAAATAAAAATATATACATATATATAGAAATGTATAGGTAGAAAAAAAATTTAATTTAATAAAAATTAAATTTTTTTTTAATATTTTTTGTAAAGCTTAAATTTGACACACTTTCAATGATTTTTCTTACTGATTCACATCGCATCATGCGTACGAGTACTCGACGGCGATACATTTCACATGTCATCGTAGTTCATTATTTTTATACACACAATTATTAATAAATATTTTCATCTACTGCATGTATCTTTT
The DNA here is from genome assembly GCF_002237135.1 of Teleopsis dalmanni. NCBI lineage: Eukaryota > Metazoa > Arthropoda > Insecta > Diptera > Diopsidae > Teleopsis > Teleopsis dalmanni. The sequence continues at coordinate 47,644,730 of NC_051846.1, forward strand.
TTATTTTTGTTGCTGTTGTTTTTGTACAAACATGTAATCGACAGCATAATATTGAATTTTTTACCACAAAAATGAATAAAAATAAATAGACGGCAATCATATCATTTTAAAATATTATGCATATGCTATATATAAATACATTTTATATGTATCATTGCGCTCAGGAATGTATAATTTAAAAAATAAATAAAAAAAATTTAACATATTTTATTGATATGAATAATAATAACAACAACAACAGCAGCAACAATAATAACAATAAAAATAATAACAATAACAATATAAGAATAAAATTCAATAACAGAAAATGCATGTGAAAAATGAAAATGTTTTTCCCATAATTATGTATGACAGAACGTAAGGCATGCATGTCATCATTGTCATCAGCATAATAATGCTGTTAATAATGACGATCATCAACGTCATTATGTTACGTTATGTTTGTCACAGTCAGTAACATGACATTATTGTGCAATGGTAGGCAGGCAGTGCAGCTAACCTAGCATAACATATAAAAGCATATTTCTGAATTGATATGTGAGACATACGAGCTTGACGTAAGGATTTTTTATATGCAAGTAACTGCACTCTATGCACTTTTTTAACAAGTACGGCTCGTAACTCCTAAATAGATTTTAATTTACGAGTATATATTATGATCTGTATTTAAATAAACTCAAATGTACAACTTTTTATGTTGTTAATGTAACCACAAAACAATTCACTGCGGTTATTGACAATCTACTTTAGTAATAGTTCAAGGCGGCATATTTCTCACTATAATAGTGATTTTTTTAGAATGTTTGTTAACAAACCAACAAAAAAATTGATTTTAATAGATAATAATTTTAAAAAATAAAAATAATTTTGTTTTTACATAAAATTAATTGATACTAATTTAAACTGCAATTTTTACATTATCTCTAATCGCTTTAAGTATAATATCTATAATCTGTTCGTTGCATTTACAGCTGTCTATCGGTATAACCATGCATATAGTAGGTATGTTAAACTATTATTTCAAAGATATATCAATCATGTGCACTACACACTTGTGGTATGGAATATAAAACAGATTTTAAATATTTACTTGTCTTTGTCTATGTAATAAACTTAAAGTGCATAATATTTTCAAAGCTGCTAAAACCTTTTAGAAAAATTTGATATTTTTTGATATCAAAAGCGATTTGTGACTGTTTTTTGTTATCGGCTGTGCATCTCTTGAGCTATCAATTTAAATGTCAGTTTGAATTGTTAAATTTTTCACTTTTACACAATTTGACTTTTTCATATTCACATAAGAATCAAATGCAACACAATAGTTTCTTTGTTTCACATCAACAAAATTCCACACGTTATTTATACATTTAAGTTTCTTGTTTTATTTAAAAAAAAATTATTTTTTTTAATTTTTTTTAAATTTTTGAACATTTTTTTTAAATATATATAAATTTTCTTGAATTCGATTATGATATACAAATATAAGTGTTTGAATTATTAGTTGTGTTGTTGCTTGTATTGCTGGCCTTTGTCTTAAATTTCTGACAGCTGTCAAGAAAACTTCAAAGAATAGATTTCAGTTTGTATGTTAGACAAAAGTTTTGGAACTCAAAAGTCATGTTCTACTTACCAAAGTTTTGTTTCAGTGGCAAAGAAGCAAATTCCAAGCAAAATTCTGTAAAAAAAACAATAAAGTAAAGAATTTGTTAATAAAACTTAATATGAAAAATGTAGTTTTGTAGATTATGTGTATAGAAGAATTAGAAGAATTTTAATAACTTATAGATTTGTTATTTAAATCGGCTTTATTAATTTAATTAAATGCAAAAGAAATAACAATACAAAGTATATTAATAAACACAGAAGAACTGATTAAATTTTTAAACATACATATGTAAAAAATTATATTAAAATAATTATATAATATGTATACGAGTATTACTAAACAATATATTATATTAACCATCTCCTTTTAAGGTAAAAAGAAAGAGGAAGGCATCACCTTATGCCCGAATATTATTTCGGGCATCTTATTAGGGGAATATATATGATGTTTTGGAAATGATATGTAATCTCTCCCTATGTCTATAATCTCTCCCACTCTATCTCTCTCTTAGTTTCTAACCGCAGTCCAAGAACAGTCTTTTATGTTTGCTCAAATATAAATCAGGAAGAATGACTGAGAGATTAAACTAAAGTACTAAAAATTTTAGTAGATATTGCATGCAATATGATGTTTTAAGTTTGAAAAATCTATTTTCACAAAGAGTGGGTGATACAATCGCAAATAATAAAAATCCATTCGAATACAACTTTATCATTATCCCATCAATATGAATTAGACTAACTAAAGCAAAACAAGAGGTTAGAGATTGGAGTCAATTTGGCTTTTTAGCTACGACAGTATCTCGGAAAAGACTCTTTTTGAATTTGAAAAATAATCTGCTCACACAAGACAAAAAAGACCTTCCCAAAAATTGGGTCAAAATTATATATTTGATCATAGTATCGTCATTAATTATGGTAGTTATCTTTGTTTCAGCATTTAAAATTCAAAATTAACCACTTCCAATTTCTTGATGCTTCGTTTATGCTAAATCATTCCATTTAAATCGTTAACAAGTCCTTTATCTGCATCAATACCCTTATCACATTCCGTAGCATACGGCTTCATAAAGAAGAACTTAATGTTTATTAATTGTTTAATTGTTGAATTTACTTAGTCCAGTATTCTTGAATATAATACTAAAATTAAAGCATTGGCGCTAAAACAATTATTGGGGCGTCGGTATTTGACGATTGGGTTTCTTAAAATGTAATATTTGGAGCACTATATTACTTGGCATATGTTGTTTCAGATAATTCTTTAGATTATATGATTATAATGTAGTACATAAATTAGATTACAAGCATAAAAATATTCATATAATGCTTTTTTTTTGTGTATTATCTTGAAAAACCTTAAATTTCACTAGCGCCTATTATTACTATTACTACATATTTATTAATAAAATGTTAATATATATATATGTATGCCTATGCCTATGTATGTAGATATGTCCCATGAACTTATTCCCACTTAGATATTTACATGTTTGCTTGAATATTTTTAAGAAGGTCATTGACTTACTTTATTAAGATGAAATTAGGCACCCTAACACTTTTTTTAATTATCTGTCATTTATATTGTTAAACTCTGCTTACGACCTTTCTGTTATCTACAAGGACGTCTTAAAAAGTCAGTTAAGTAAATTGTTTATTGATTTTGACAATGACTTTCGTTTTCGCATAAATGCTTACATTTGCATAAATACAAAGTGAAGCCTGACTATGCCCAATAAAGGAATGCACACCCTTTACGAAATATGAACTCTTACTCTGCCATACAAAAGACCAATAAAAATATAATTTTTCGCAACCCTCCTTCATTAAGCAAAAATAGTTACACACAAAGGCAAGACAGCTATCGTCTACCATCATTGACTTACATTGACTTGTGTATCCGCATTAGATACTTTGCACTCAATATCGATAATTGCCAATTTATATGCCAATAACAAAAACAAATAAACTAATAGCTAGCAATTCGCCCAACAATGCATCAATACATTTCGCAACTACAAATGCTATTATTGACTTTAACACTTCAGCAGTAACTGCGCATTGTGCGCAAGGATCGGCGCTAGGACTTTGTGGTTGGTATTGGCATGAACCTTTTTCGGCGCTGGGTACGATGGAAAATAGCTGCGGGCAAAGTTGCATTGTTCGCATTCGCTTGCAAATGTTTGCAGTAATATGAGTATTTGTGTTTTTGTTACGAATTGCAGGGTTTCAGTTGATACTCGTAATATCTGCCAAGTCACTTAATCGCCTTGTCGTATCTGCATTTATAATGACGCCGCGCCGCTTTGTAGTGGTGGCAAATGTGTTTTGTTTTGATATGTCATTTCGCAAATTTTATTAAATTGACTGTTTACGATAATTTATTAATGTTTTTGATACTATAATGATATGTTAATTATAAAGTCAAACACAAGCTAACTGCTTCGTGTGTATATAAAAAAAAGCAATGGATTCACAAAAAAAAAAACGAATAAAAAACGAAATTGCTAAAATGAAAAATAAAACCCAGTGAATTAACACTTTCCTTTGTGTAACTTTTTATTTCTTTTAAAAAAAATAATAGAAAAGCAATCAATTAGATTATACAAAAATATATGTTAATAAAAGATTTATAGAAACAAATTTCCATATAAGACAAAACTTGTCGGTATAGCCTTCAGCTAAATTAGACAATAATTATCCCCACACAATAAACTAAAAAATTTAATGATAAACTTTGAAATCGACAAAAAAATTATAATGTAGCCAACAACAACAAACGCAATACTTAATTACCAAAATTAGTTGAGAAGAAACATCGAAAAACCTGCATTAAACAGTAGCCAAAAACGTTTAAAATTAACATGCAATCTTCGAGTTACTCATACGAGTTTCATAAAATAAGATACGAAATAAAAGCATAATAAAATTATTTTTGGAAAATAAATTGAAAAAAAAAATTAAAACTAAAATCATACAAAATTTTGTATATAATACACAAAAAAACCTGCTTATTAGCGAAGCAAATGAAAAAGTCGATACGAGTATTTCGAAAATGTCTAAGACAATCGATAAATCAGCTTTAATTGTTTTCCAACACGAATACAAAATGCCATTAAAATTAAATAAACTAAAAAGCCACTTAAAATTTCAACAAAAACAAAAAACTAAAACCAAATTCATATATAAAACAATACATATATTTTCATATATATACTTTACTAAATAAAATAAAGGAGATAATTTTATTTTTGTTATTTTTTTATTGTTGGGAACCAGAAAATACATAACTTTTATGCTTGAGACGCATCGGTCACTAGACAACACATGCTTATAGCTTTTTTACTAGCCATAACTATAAAAAATAAATTTTGAACGTTATAAGTTCACAAATTGTCAGACTATAAAAGATGAAATGTATACGCGTTCATTCGTGCTTCGTAATGCCTAAACACTTCAAATTGCATACAAAAATACTTGCGAATATGTAGATTCAAAATATAAATAAAATAAAAAAAAATTAATTTAACAACACAAGGGAATTCAAAATAAAACAAAAAAACATTAAAACTAAAAAATCCAAAAATCAAAAAAACATGTTAAAACACTTGAAGCAAATTGATTGCCAAACGAGTGCTAAATAAAAATCAGTGATCGCAAGAAGAAGAAATTTCAGGCGCCTAAAGCCGTTTCTTCAATTATTTCAAGATATGCACACTCACTCACACACTCAAGTGAGTTACTTGCTATAAGCTATGAGCTATAAGCCTATTTATTTAATCGTTTTTCACTTATCACAACTGATTGATGTCTAAATTTGAGTTTTCTACGTTTTGCGCAGAGGTTAAAACGTTGGAAAGAGAAAGAAATTCCAAGAAGTTTCTATACAACAAGGAGATACTAATTATTTTCTAAGATCTAAACAAAAATATACAAATAATACAAATGAACCAAAAAAAATCTAAGTTTTGATTCGGTCGATGCTTCACAGATTCATTAAAGTTAAGTTAGTTTATCTCTATAATTTTTAACCCAGATTACACTGGGTCAATACACTTAACCGAAGTAACGAATTCCATTTATATAAAGACATACTTACGGCAGACGAACTAATATCGTCAAATTGTTTGGATAATCCAGAAAGCAAAGAGTTATTCACTTTGTTACCCAAATTACCCGAATTTGGTAGCACTGTCTCAGTCATATACTCGTTCATCGAACAGAATTGTCATATAAGGTGTCATATGTTTAGTTCCCCGTTTAAAGTTTGCTATTTTGCAGTGTGTATTCTTAATAACGGCAGATTGTGTAAAAATTGGGAAAACTTTGTGACAATTTTTTGCATCCAATATTTTTTAACGATGAGGTTTAAAATTTTCTTCGTGGATATTTAAACAAACCAAAAATCCACCAATAACTATTGTGGATTTATAAAATGTAACTATAAGTTATAGCACTTTTTATTGAAAATAAAAAAGTAATAAGATAAATCATTATTTCTGATTTCTACAGTCACATATTCACTACATATTTTTGTAGTGAGAAGGGAATGTTCCCCTCCTGGGAAGGGAAATTATGGAAAATTATAAGGAAGATATGTGGTTGTATCAGGATGGTACCACAACTGTCTTAACTCAACGACATGTAATGTATTTTTTTTGGAAGTATTATTCTAAACGTGAAAGCTACATAAAGAATCGTATATATAGGAACCATTTTCAATCGTTCAATGCTTTATAAATGAACATCTATTAAGTTTTCGTCTGAATATTGGTAACTGTCAATTTATCAAAAATGGCTTTACAGTACTGTTAGGATAATGGCAAGGTTCACACAATCTACAGATATAATAATTTAAACAAATTCTTAATTACTAGTAATTACTTAATTACTAGTACGAGCTTTATTTATATTAACTTTCGATACAACTAAAAGGTAACTTATGCAGTTGCGCCACCTATAACACGAATCAATATTACAAGTTTTCAGTGATTGATACAGTGACAGTGACAAACTGTGTCTATAGAAATAGAAATATTTTTTAGAACTTGTAGAACAATTTAATTATAATGTTCGATATCTTGATTAGGCAAATAAATTTACATGAACAGGCTAACAGCAAATAAGCCAACATTGTTAAAGAATAAGATTTGCTATTATTATTTTCTTACTTAAGTACTTATTTATAAGTACTTATTTATTCGCAAGCCTGTATATCAATATGTTTGGCAAACTAAATGTAACAATTATCCAACAATTCTATTAAAAGCAAACCATTGGTCGTAACAATCAACTTATATGTATTTTCTGAAATCCAAAGCTTCTTAGAAAGCCTGTATATTGAATAAAATGAGAACTCCATTAAAGAGTACCATATTGCATATATTGTCGATAGAACCATATTTTAAAATACATTTTAATAATTTCTTAAAAATTAGAATATATTTTCTGTTGGTGTTTATATAACAATTTAATATCTTACTTCATTTATTTTTACAAATAACTCTGCAAGATTACCTTTATCTTATTTATTATTTATTTATTTATTTCTATTTGAGCCAGTTTTTATACCATCACTATTTCTAATACATATTCCATATAAGACCTTTTTTCTGTTTATGAAATAATTTTATATAAAATATTTTCCTTTATATGTATATTCATTTATGTTTTCTCATTAAAGTTCTTATCTATAAAAACCAGGTGCAATAAATGTCGAATAACCTAATGAAATCCAAAATCAATTTTTCTAACTTGCTTTTAATTTTTAATGAAAACATTTTAGAAAAACATACTGACCCAATGAAAAATACAAACATACTGATATATATAAGAGTCGGTATATAAACATGTTGTCAGGATTAAAATAAAAATGTTTTGAAGTAAGCATTTAATCGAAAGAACAACAGTAGAAAACCCAAAATGACGTATGCCGAACATCAAACTTAGACGTGAAATGCCGCTAATTATGGCCCTTCCAGCTAATCGAAAATGACCCTAAACGTGATAACAGGGACAAAGGTCAGCTGCATGCTTTCATTTAAAAGATTTGAGAAAATAGGTAAAAATGAAAATTATGTAAATTATTAAAAAACGGTAGAAAATAGATAGATAGAAAGCCATAACAAGTAGGGTTGAAATTATTATAATGACAAATACTTCAGGAAGCGTTATCAGCTGTACAATTCGTACAAAAAAAAAAAAACTGAAGAGAAAAATACCTTATGTACACCAGGTAAGGTTAATATATTCAAAGGATAAGCTGACAGAAACCAGTTTACTCAACCTAGTGAATATGCCTTGTTTTTAATGTAAATGCATTTGACATGTCTGTATCCTGCACAAGTAGAACCAATGTGAGCTCCTGGAATTATGGTTTACAATTAATCAAATACTGAAGAGCGCTTCCTCATGCGCTTGAAAAGTATTTACAAAAATTATTATTGCATTTTCACAACGTTTTACTGGGTATTTGGATTTTATCAACACAAAAAATACTATTTGAGTATTATCTTATTTGAATTAAAATAGTTTAGTAATCTATTTTCAGAGAGCTTTAAATAATTTACTGTAGAATGCTTCAACAAATAAATGCAGTACTTGTAAAATAGCAAATATTTGCTTAAAATATTAAATGAGTATATTATTTTGTTCAGAAGTTCTGACAATTATTTTTAAATAAAAAATCTCGCTTGGAAAATTCAACGATGAAATATATAAAATGCTTTTAATATTTACATTCGATATTTATTTCAGATATTATATGAAAAATTTATGGACACTGATCGGAAGTACGCTTTTGTTTGATTTTTACTGTTGAAACAAAGGTGTTAATTGTTTATTATTAACTGCTGTTAGCTGAGTATCACTCTATCAGAAAAAATTACTATTATAAAAACTCTGTTTTTTTAGAACAGAAAAAATAAAGAAATCCATTTAGTAATCTGAGTGTCTTTGTTTGTATGCCCGAAAATTATTTTTAAACAGAACTAATTGAAGAGCACTTTTAACCAGATTTTCTGTAAAACCCATTTAATTACAGTTACCATAATGTCGTCATAGCATCTGTATCAAATAATTATTTATTAAATATGCTATAAGCTAAATTGGGCAGTTAATTAAAACAAAATCTTTTGTTTTTGAACAATGCTTTTTAATAGATATAATAGGTTTCATTGAAACTATTTTCGTTGAACTATTCAATGAATTAGGTAATGGTTTGAATAATTATTTGAAGAAAGCTTTCTTAATAATAGTATATATGGTTGCTTATAAGACTAAGTTAAACCAGTTTATTTAGTTTCTCAATCCAATTTGATATGAACTCGGCAGTAGTGAAGCCCGGTTTGAGCTAAGGAAAAAGGAGGGGATTATGTTGCCGTAAGATATCCAGAGGGTATCTATTTCCTAATACCCACTGAATATGCCACTAAAATTTAGCTTAATCTTAGTTTCTTAACTGCATATATTTTTCAGTTAACAAACATCTCTCAAATATAAGACTAAAAGATATCCTGCGAATGTAGAGTGAAACTTTAGCATTTTTACCTGCTTTAAAATACGGAATATTTTTTGACAGTTATGATCTCAATATTAAAACTAAAATCAGTTTTGTATAATGCTATGTCTCGTCTATACTCCTATACACCATGGAAACTTAGACTTTGAAAATCGCTGATATTAATAAGCTTGAAGCATTTGAATTATAGATTTTTCGGATAATTCTCAAAATTCCATAGATGGACCACAAACAATATAGTTTTACGAAGAACGAACTGTGATCGCCAATTATTATAAGAAATCTTAAAAATGAGTATGATGATTAATCGTATGATTATTCAGGGAAAAATCCAAGGAAAACGCGATATTGGTAGGAATTGATTTTTATAGTACTAAAACATTCACCAATGGACCGAAATACGAGAAGTCGGCAATTTTATAAATATAGCTAGATGCAGAAATTGTAAAAAATTTGTAATTATGTTTATTTAAAATTAATATCAATGATGCAGTTTTAAGTTATATGTTTACCAATACTCGAAATTGCTCTGTGATTACCAAAAAATGAATTTAGTATCTCGTATTCGTTACACCGAATGAGGTCTTAAATTTTGAACGAAGAGATATTGGTAGGTAAGTCAATAACAAATTGTTATTCGAATGTAATTGAATCGAATGAAATATTGTAATTTTTATTCAACGATATAGTAAGCTTTATCAACAATATGAAATTATCCCACTTAGCTTAAGAGGTATTCTCAAAGGAAAGTAAAATAGATCTCATTGATTATAGAATACATTTGGTTTCACTAGTAATAATAAATCTTTTCAAAACATCAATACCTATCTACAATTATAACTTTTAATAGTTACTTAATTATAATATAAATTTGATTAAAAATTAGTTTATAGTATTAAAATTAAGCTGAAAAATTTAGTGACTAAACAGTAACTAATTGTTTTCTGTCAAAACTAGTAAGACTCCATGAAAAATAATGAAGTTTCATTGGTAGCAAATCACCCAAAACTAATATTAGTTCAGGTTTTTATTTAGTTCTTTATACTATATTTTATTTATTATATTACCTAATACAAATCATAATTAATGAACAATTATCAGTATAAGATTTTTACTATAATAAGTAGAATATTAATGATTTCTACAAGTACAAACACCTGCTTCAATGTTTTCCATTTTCCAAATGAAATTAAATTAATCTTTTTGACATTATAAATAATTTTATGTGATTAAGTTCGTTCTTGTTTTTGTTTTAATTTTTTAATTTTTGCAAAATTAAAAATAATTTTTACACACCATAAAAGTGTAAATTCGCCAGCAATCAACTTAATCCCTGTGAGTCAACAACAGTTCCGCACAATTATTTACGTGTCATTGGAGTTTTAATAATATTAAAATGTTGAATTAAAAATGATGATGCAGAAACAAAAATCGAGAAAGAAGATATATTTTTTTTAATATATGTATATAAAAAAAAATTAAACTAAAATGAGAAACGGTACAAATTCAATTCATTTCCCTGTTGGAGTTCTGTAAGACCAACCGCTGCTCGAGGGCATACAACAAGTTGAAATTGAACGGGAAAAGATTGAAACTGAAAGGCGAAAAAAGTTGATAGCACACATTTGCTCTGTCGTATCGTTTAATCTTTATTAATTACAAATGTCGCATATTGTATGCGGCACTGATTAATGCGGCATCCACAAAATGCACCTTCGGGTGAGCTAAACATTTATCTACTCCACAAAATACACAACAAATGCCAACTTTGTTGTGATACTTTGCCTGGTTAAATGAATGTGCGTTCGTCTAATTTTTCTTTGGTTGCAAGTTGATTTGTTGAATGGCTGAATTAATGCGCCTCAACATATCAAAAAAAATTAAATCGGAAATCAAAATAAGAATTTTGTATAAATTAATTTTATTTGTATTTTCACAAGATTTCACTATTTTCCAACAGAAATATTTCAAGAGATAAAAGTGAAGCATTGCATGTAACGCAAACAAGTTGACATCTGCTTTCGAGCAGAAAAATATCTTGAAACATTTTTTCTTATCTTTGTTGTTCCTATTATGCAAACAATAAAACATTCAAAATTTGCATATGACTGATTCCTTTTTATTTTTCTGCATAAATAAATATTAAAGAAAATATTATGAAAATACAATAAAGAAATTCAAAACCCTTTTCTCACAAAGAAATTTGAAATTTTGAATGCCAACAAAATCTTACTTATGATTTCTAACTCTTTTATATATTTATTTATATAATTTTTGTTGATTTCACCACGAATTTAATTTTTTAAAAAGAAATTTCGTTAACAATTTATGGTGTACACTCGACTTAGCAGATTGGTTATGCCGAGCAGCAACGAAGTTTCTAAGGAAAGTTCCAGTTGCGGTAAAAAAACAAAACAAACTTATGAAGGAAGAAAAAGTAAACTGTAAGGAAGCGTCTCAAGAAACATTAATTACTACAGCAAGGAACCAAGTAAATAGTATTATATTCTATAAAAGTTCCTTAGTAGAAATCGTTTTATGCCAATAGCTCACATCTCACATATCGTGAAGCGTAGTTACTTACAGAAAAAAGTTCTTAAGAAAAATCAAATATCGACTCCTATTGACTTTCATCAGCTGCTGATAGTTTCTGTGACGCAATGTGTGGAACAACCCTTTACGTTTCTAACATTAAAATTTTAGAATTTTTTTATTTTAACCTTAGTTTGAAATTCAAATATTCCAACAATGGAAGGTCATAAAAATGGGTGCGTCTTTAGATTTGAATCATCTTATAGAGAATGCAAAGCGTGAGAAAAAACTGAAATCAACTACAATCGAAAACAGCAGCTACAATCAGATATCAGCATCAGTGGCAGCGGTCGTTGAACAATAAAAACTAAAAGTACGCATTGTATTGATTTCAATATCGGCGATATCAAATCAGAAAAATCAAATATAAGATGCACATTTGCATCCTGTTAAGTTCAATAGCAAGTAAATCAATTGCATATAACAAGCAATCAACCTCACAATTGTAGACAACTTGCACACCTTTAGTTATGTGACAGCGGAAAAATCGTTGGAAAAATGAAAATTATTTAAATAAGTTTCGTCAGCGGAAGCCCCAATGGACGAGGCACACAAATTCGTGTGGCAAGTGCAGCTGGTCATACGTCATACTTCAAATGTATTATTGTCACTCGAAATGGTTATTTTATTTAAATTTTATTTACTTATTCTTTGATTGAGGCAAATGTCAGAATACCGTTGAATTCAAATAATTCAAAATATTGCATCAAAAAGTTTTTTTAAAGATCATGTTGTATGATTAATTGTATTAAACAATACAATTAAAGTATTGTTTAATATTTAAAGATAAAAAATATAGTGATTTTACTAGTATTAAAATTGAAGTTTCATTCAAAGGCTCGAATATTAAAGAAATTATATTGGTTTATTTGGGTTACATTCTCAGCTGAGGTGTTTCTAAAATCAACAAAATTTTACTGTCAAATTAATGCTAAAACTAGTGTTGCGAATTGTCCCTAAAAACACTTCAAATTTACACCTGAGTTTAGGCAATAAACTTTTGCTGAAAAAATTTTTTTTACAACCACTCTGGATATTCGCCATGTAACTGAAAGTATTTATTATTATATTTATAATAATGTGAGAAATACAATGCGCCTCATCTCAGTTGGTCCATTCCGAATATTACTTACACTTAGATATGGTTTTAAATCTGCAAGTACTTAAAGTTAATATGCTCCAAACTACATTATTAATCAGCGAAAAATTCTAAAAAAAATTAATGATTAACTAAGCTAAGCAACTAAGCTAGCCATAAAGTTTTTCTACAATAAAGACTCCATAAGAAGGTTAAAGAGGTTTCAGATTGTAGATTTACTAAATCCATTTACTAAATTTACTTTATAATTATTGTCAATATTTTTAATATATATTAAAATTTATTTTTCTATATTTTATTACAAATAAATATTTATATAAATATTAATATATATGATATGATATATATTGCAAAGAAAATAACAAAAAAATGTAGAAAAAAAATATAAATTAAAATATTATATTAATAATTATTATATATTAATATAATTATATATTAATTAATGTATTAATTATATAATAATTATTATATATAATATTTTATTACAAATAAATATTTATATAAATATTAATATTTATGTATATATCAACATTGAAAAGAAAATAACAAAAATATGTAGAAAAAAATACAAATTAATACAACATAAAAAAAAATGCAGAAAAAAATATTTTTTGTTGAAAATCATTAAAAGTTATTTATTATTATTAAAAATTTTTTATTAGAAACAATTTATACAAAATAAAATTCTTTTACGACCCATTACCCTCTTTTTATGAAAAGTTGAATTAATAAATTTTATTAAAATCAATTTCAAATAGCTAAGTAACTAAGTATAATTAATTTTAATTTCATTAAAACTTTATGATCTGAAGCTGAGTTGAAATTAATTTATAATAAACTAAAAAATAATTTTTGGTTTGAAAATATTTGTAAATAATAAAATATTTTCATGTCCAATAACTTTTTAAATGATAAATTAATACATTAATTTTGTTAAACAAAAACTTTTTAATAAATTTTTGGTATTTATTAGTTTTTTACTAAAAATGTTACTAAAACTTTATGAACTTTATAAAACTGAAAACTTTAGGACCTGGTGCTCAGTTAAAATTGATTTATGATAAAATATTATAAGCATTGAGATCAGATATTTTTCTGGCTAGCCACTATCAAAAAAGAGCATTTGTCGGTGCAAAAGTAAAAAATAACATAAGAAACTAAAAAATCAGGAAGATGAAAAAAAGTAATACATTACACATAGATTTCTTATTGTTCCAATATCTTCAATGAAATTAAAATGCTGTAATGCATTTATCTCTCACGTATTGATTATGGAACCCATCTTTCTGTTACTTCTGATATACAGCTTTTACCTTTTATATAAAATTTAAACTAAGTTTGGAACTCTTATAAAAATCTCAAACATTTATATTTTTGAATCAAAAATTATATGATTGTGGATTTATAAGAACTGAATCCTTCTGTTGAGCAAAAAAAAGGTTTGAAACTTCCTGTTTTTTAACTTAAAAAGATAATAGGAAATACTACGACACAAAGAATATGATTTAGAAACGTTTTATGTACCCACTACTAGGCACTGTAGTTGGAATTATCACTCAGAAAAATTAAGCATTTTCAAATCAGATGAATGTAAATACTGCAGTGTTGATTTAGAAACTATAGAACTTTTCACTTTCAAATTATCAGCTTTATACAGACCTTTATAATTAACAGTTGAAAAACGGTAACTAACAGAAATGAACAATATAATAATGAATAAAGCACTTAAATTTGGAATCCGATTTCTAAACAAAATAAGAATCTAATCACCTTAACAATGGGCACAGTACAATCACCAAAGTCTAAGGACACAGAAGAATTTTGAATTTACTTCCATTGCAGTTAAACTCAAAATTTAACTCTTTATTAATGATTCACCTTATATATATGTGTCTAGAATTGGAAAATGTCACGAATAATAAACCAAATTTGAGCACATGTAGTTCTTTTGCTTTAGGGAATATAAAAAAGCAGAAGAAAAATATTTTTTGAATGCATAATATATTAATTATAACACCTCAATTTTAAAAGGTTTTTAATTATTCAAAGAAGATTTATTTAAATACAACAATAAATTAAAAAAGAAAAGATTTATTACCAATATTTAATTAATTTAAATTTATAGTATGTTTTTCTATATAAAAATTTTTTTTTAAAATAAGTTAACTTGCTCAATATTATAAATTCGATTTATATGCCATTGTTTATACATATAAAGATATATATGTATATGCATATAAGCACAAAATATATAACAAGTATAAGGTTACTTATTTGCATACATTTTATAGTATATTATTCTATTCTGCTTTTTTTGTATGTCGAACAGTTCTTGTTCACAACTAAAATATCTCAAAGGCAATATCTCAAACTGCAATAATTATTTTTAATGATAAATTGATTAACACGAAAAATAAATAATATTTCAAAACAAAAAAGAAAAAAAAAACAAAAATAACAAAAACAAAACTGTAGAAAAATAGCAGAAAAAATATTTAAAAATGCTGCTTAATTGCCTAATTAATTTGTCACCAGAGTCTGACAACTGCCGCATGCGAATTGCGTATAATTGATAGTTTTATTGTCAATTTTTTATATTTTTGCTACCGAATAATCCAAGATAATATCTGCGCTCCTCTGCCACTCATACTCACAGTCACAGTCACACTCATACTCGCACTCCGACTCGGACTCGGACTCGTAAAGAATAAAAAGTTGTGTACTTTATTTCAAAATGTAATTTAAATTAATGGCGTTTATTTTAATTTCACTAAAAAAACAATAAATTGGGTCAAATGTGTTTGTACTTTGCAATCGTAATGATGAAAATGCTGATGATGTAATTGTGTGATGTTGTTTGCATTTCTGTACAATATTATTTACATGTTGCAACTACAAGAGTACAGCATAGTCATCTTATAGATACAATTTGGAACTAATGTAAATATAATTATAGGGGATTCAGTGAAAGGCTAACGAGCTGTGTTGGCTTGTACGAGTAAATGCCATTACTGAAAATTAATTTCGGGTCATTTTTTCTACAAATTTAATTCGAAATTTTATAACGAAAGATGTCTTAAAATATTTTCAAACATATCTTATAATATTGCAATAGAGTCGATTTTTATATAAAAAATAATTGCTAATTGTGTGTATTGTTTGTAGTGTTTTACATTAGTAGTTATTTTTCGTACTTAGTAAATTGAGTTTTACTTGCAAAGTTTTTAAAGCACACTCCTTTATGTAGATTTTATGTTCAATGTTTACATGACGAACTAATAAATAATACACAATAACTATCAAATAATAAAAATCTGTTTGAGCCTATTAGTTAGAACACATCATATCAATCTATAGATATATCGTAGGCTGATTGAGTTATGGTCTTCAACTCCTTCAACGAATTTGGTCCTATGGTTGTATTCAGTTACAATCGAAAGTAGTATTTGTAGCTTTGAGAATTGGAAAATTTGCATAGGGCAATTTATGTAATAGATTTATTATGAGGTTTTTTCGAACAGTAGTGAACTACAACAACAAAAATTTTATTTTTTATATTATTTTAATTAATTGCATTTTTGGCTGACCATACAGCGAGTATTTAGGTATTATTATTTGTTATTATATTGGGAGAGTTTACACTGCGACCTAGAAATCTGTATCTGTTCCCATCCACCCTTCATGGACTTAGATACTTTCCTAAGTCCATCTTCTTCTATGAATTGTAGTATTGAACCTACATTACATAGTTTTATTTCTACATCGAAAATGAAATGCTCACTTTGGTTATACTTTCATTAATGCGTCAGTGTCGGACAAACTTTTAGCACATATTACACAATACAATTACCGCTTGAGATCGTTTAGACACGGTTCAAATAGATTACAGAAGCATTGCGGTATGTGGCTCATTAACTATTGTATTATAAAGCAGAAGAACGTAGCAGTTGTATGTTTTGTTATAGAAATAAGTCCAAATTTAATGGCAAGAATTAGCACAATGCGTTAATAGGCCTATTTGGAGCTTTAGGAACGCCTATATTATCTAACCATATAGCATGGATTGTCATGTTAGGATCACTGTTCAAATTGAAGATATTATATTGAGAACAGCTTCTCAGAGAGATAAACATGTGTCAATGAATGATACAGTCAGAAGAAGGTGATATCCTTAGCATTTTAGACCCTTATAAACAGAGCATTATGCAATGTCTTGTGAACATTTGATCTCTTAATGATCTTTATATTAAAATGTTGCTAATCATTCTAATAATTTTTTTCAAATATTAATATTTTATCATTTCATTTGATTTTATTTTTTAAAGGTCTGTAATTTTTTCTCAAATCTTTAGTTAACGTAAAAATTCAGTTTCCTTTAAAATTTGATTACTTATTATTAGTTACTTATTACTAATTGTTGGTTTTTCCTTTAAAGATTCAAAATGAAACCAAAGGGAGAAAAAGGAAAATACTAAATATTTTAATAAATTCAATTCTTCTTATTTATTAAATAGTTAAAATTTGTTCATATGAAGTCACTGTGTTTGTGCAATAAATGCATCATCTGTTGGTTTTTCGAAATGATCTTTAAATATTTGAGGGTGTAATGGTTGTGTACAAGCAAACACTTTAATGCACATTAAAACTCATATACGAAATAAAAAAAATAAATTCATCGTATTTGAGTAGAAGTCATCAGCCATCATCATTGATTAATTATTTAAATATGTTAAGTGCTTAACTGCAGCGGCTGCAGTTCTGTAATTAATGAAATACAAATTCAACAAAGTGAATGTATCCGAAGTGATGACCTCAGCCAAATGACCAACACGTGTCTCCGAGCGAGAAATGAGCGTCATTAAGTAAATTAAGTAAACAAACATACAGGCACACAATAAATGAATTTCATATGCATTTACATGTAAGGCAAGTCGTACTAATTAATTGACATTTGCACAATAAAAGGCTGCTCCCAACCTGAATACGAGCTATAAAACGCTCTACTCGCTGTGTGATTAATATATACCACATATATAAAATGGTAAGAATATCCAAACGATAAACAAGATACAAACACGTTTACTGTATTTCTAATAAAATTGAACAAAATGCACATTTAAGCTATAGTTGCACCTGTCTGGTGTCTGATGATGTCTCTAAGGAACCACAACCTCAAAATTGTACAACATTTTCTGAACGCCTTCGCAAACAGTAATTTTCTCGTGAAAGCGCGTAAGATATTAAACAATTCGCGCGCTTAACTAAACATGCACTACAAGATACAAGATACACGAGAAAACAAGGCCTTTTCCTTTTAAAAGACTTCAATAAACATAAGAAAATGAAAGCGAAAGAAAATAATAAAAATAAAAGTAATAATAATAACAAGCATAAAAATAAAATCTTCCTTGCAAAACAGCACATAGCATTGAGCGGCGGACAACTGCCCACCTTGTTGCCTTTCTTAGCCATTAAAAAAGTTGGCTTTCAACGCTTGATTTTTACCTTTTTATTTCTTAATTCACGTTAATTCAAATTGCTGACCAAGTAGAAGACCAATTGGAAGACCAAGTGGAAGACCAAGCTGAGGACGAAGAGTTGCGCTGTTTACCGCTTTAAATGGCATTGGTTACGCGTTATACATTTTAGTCTGGTCAGCTACTTGCGTTGTGTATAATAGTATGCAAAACCAAACGGCGAAAGGAGCAAAAAATTGCACTTGATTACAGGTTACTTGAACGGCCAAACGGCCCCTAAACGCGTCCAATTTCTTCCTTGCAAATGTTAATGCATTAAAAATTTGCATTTAATTTACGCGTTGTCAATAGGAAAAAAAAAGAAATAAGTAACTACAGAATAAAAATAACTCATCATGGTAGGTTGTTTGGTAAGTGTGCGTAGGCCACGTTTGCATTGAGGTTGCGTATGGCCAACATCAACAGATTGCATTCGACATGGCTCAAACGTTATCTACTGGAAGATCAAGATCGTTTGTCTGCTCTGACTGCGCGTGGATTTGCTGGTGGTTTGGTACGCGCACAGCCGCTGGGCTTCAATGTGAGATCTTATTGCGAATTTGGCGAAAGTCAATTTAGAATTTTCGTTTAAATTTGGACAAGAACTGCTGCGCGTACACAAATTGTGAACGTGCGTAATCACGTAAAAAAGTGGCCATTGTCGTTTTCTGTATCTGCGCAGTTCAAATGCCGAAATGCCAGCGGCAAACCAAAGCCAAAACTCAGCTGGTCAGAATGGTCAGAATTTATGTTAACAATTTTGAGTGGCTCTACACGCAAAGTAATAAAAATTTCGCCAAACAAAATTAAGATACAATTTGTATCTTTTGCAGTTTGAAAGGCGCTACTTTTTCAGTATTTCTTGTGTTTTTTGTATTTTTTTTGTCCATACATAAACCTTTTACTGCAACTGACAAGTAATGCTTTCTAGAATTTTTATTCATTTTATTTTTAAATTTTTATTTTATAATTTTTGGTTTATTATTCCAAAATGCTGCGGGGTATGACAACTGGTTTTTGTAGTTATACATTCATTTTTGTTTAAAATAAATTGCAAATTATATTTATATTTCAAATTTATTTAATTTTCTTCTTTTTACTTCATATTTTATTTATTATTATTTTGTTTTTTTTTTTTTTGTGTTTTGTACAATTTTGAAATGCCTGTAGTTTTAAATAAAAGCAAGACAAGCAAAAAATTAGCTATAAATTAAGTATCTTAAAGCGGAAGATTTTGTTTTTGTTGCAATTCAAATAAATTAATTTAAATGTTAAAACCAATTTTTTTGCTTTCGCAGCTTCGTAGGTGTTAATAAATGAGTTTAATTTTTTATTCTGAAATTTATACAAAACTATTCGCTGACATTTGTGTTAAAAGAAACAGGCAGCAAATACGATTTCAATATTGAAAGATAAAAGCAAGCTAAACTCTGGCATGAAATAAATTAAAATTAAATGAATAATAGAAATCCGAAACCAATGAAAATTGTATTTATAGTGGAACTAAAATGAAGTGACTGCTAATTAAAAATTAATTTTAAACTAATTTATCTGAATAAGAACCCAACTCAATGTATAATAAAAAGTTGAATTTTTGTTATTCAAAACAGTTATTAAAGCGTAAAACTAATTAAATTTAATGAACTAATCAATTGGAATACCAGCACTCAACAAAGGGGCTGAGTTTAAGGCTTGAACTATTTCGTTTTTTACTGACAAGTCCACTAATTGGATTTCTCAAATGACTGGGATTAATAGGCAAATATGAAAAGAAGTACTTGTTAGTCGATTTGCATGGATTAAATAAAGTAAATTAAAAGGCATTCTAACTCGCACCTAATATTATTAATTACAGTGTTAATATATACATATATAATATAACTGATTTTCGTTACATACATCTATATGTTGTACCATATTTGGAATTTCTTTTGGATATTCTTTATAAAATAATCTAACTTAATATTTTATTAATTTTCTGTAATCTGTAGTATCTTGCATAAATTAGATATTAAATCTCTTCTTTTCCTCATTAACATATAATATAAAAGAATAAATTTTTAAATTGAAATTAGGTTTATTTATAAGGTTTTTGGCTTTTAAGTGTTTTTTTGGCTTATTTTTAGCTCAATTTTTATTTTAGTCAATTTGGAGAAAAAAATGTGAAAAGATTTTAAGTTGGAATCATGATAATTCAAACTATTTTGCGTAGGAAACTGTTATATCCAATAGTAATATTGCAATTACCCTTAATTGCAGTCACGTATTTTAATACTAATATGTTTTATAATAGTTAAAGCAACCCTGTAATAATAATCATGATGAAATGAAAACAAGAAGCAGTCTAATAAAAACAGTCAATCAAGTCAATACTTATTACATCAGAAACCATTTTGCAGCGTTTATAAAGCATACTTTTATGATATGTATGAGCTTATCTATAAACATGTAATTAATAAATAATATATATAAAAATTTAACATTTCGTTAAAAATAGTATTGTTGTGAGACGCATTTAATGTTTCGCTCAGTAAGCGCCTTTCTTGGAAAATGAGCAAAAATTTTTCATTTTGGTGTCACTATTTTCCACTTTGAATTAAAGAACTTACGGGTCAATTTAGGAGAGATGAGAGATGGAAGATTGGATTAAGTCATAAGAAATGCAACTGCCTTTTGATGACAGAAATAAATAAGTTATTGCTATATAAATTATAATTAAGCAATCGAATGCGCTCACTTGGATCAAAAAAGTTGTTTCGGGTCGGCTAAATTAGGCTCTTTCTTTGGAGATATATAACATAGACTTGAACAGATATTTAAAGTATACAAATAATCGTAGAGGAGATAACTTCTGCATGATTGGACACTCACTGAAGTCAGAATTCAACCAACTGAAGTTTGTATTATTGTGCACTTTGATTGAACTTCAATAATTTTTCGTCGCTTAACTAATTACCTTTCTAATTACAGTGTATATTAATGGAGTTAGGTTTCGTATATTTGGTAACCCTTATCAAATTATTGTTGTGTTTGTAAAGAATTGTTGCCAATCAAGGTACAGTATTATATGACAAAAAAATTATATTAATATTGTTATATTATATTAATACTAAATTATATTAATATTTAAAATATAATTCTTCTTGTATATAGTATAATATGTATAATAATAATTAAAAATTAGAAAAAAATTCCATTGTTTGGAATTCCAAAACACAAGGCACGAACCAACCCACTACAAGACATTATATATTAGTAAATATTTTAAAAGTTGTTTTGCAAATTTTTTAATTAATAATTTATAATTTAATATTAAACATTTTGTGCAAGTTATAGTTTTCATTATATAGTGATTGGCAGTTGTATTGTGACAAATGATTGTATAATATTTTTATTTTATACAATTTTTTAATATAATTTTCATTCTCTAATTCTTAGTCAATATATTCATTGTATAAATAAATATTTTATCAAGTATAATTTATTTTATTTTATATGAAATACTTTGTTAACAATATTTTAATTGAATTTTTCTCCTCATTAAGCATTTACAAGATTTTCAATTAAATAAGCAACAAATAAATTTAAAATAATTATGAACAAATGAATTATAATTATTTCTTGTCTTACATAAACCACTGGTTTTTGGTTTTAAAGATATATAATTTATATTTTAAGATATATATAATTTTCATTATTTTATTATATTATATTTAAGTTTATTTTAATATCTTATTAAAGTATAAAGATTTTAAGTTTATAAAGATTATTACTTTGGATATATTTCTTTAGGGACATGAGTTCTTCAAATTAGTCCATGTCACTTAGGCAGGAAATTGTTTTAAAAAACCATTTTCCAATACAAAGAAAGAAGGAAAATGTTTTATACATTTGAACTTTACGGAGGCCCTAACAAAAGTTTGTTAAGTTGACAAAATGGAAAAAATACACACTTACTTAGTTAAGAAAATAAATTGAAGCAATATTTAGAGATAACTCACTGAACCTGCGTCTAAAGACAGTAATACGTACAGATATAAAGAAATAGAGAAAATATACGTAGAGATATAAGTATTCGGCTATCAAGGGTCATATTAGTAAAACTATAAAAATATTGAGATTTTCATGTCTAGTTTTATAAGATAGAATTCGTTCTTTATGTTGCTGGTTTGGACGTAATTTTCTCTTTATAATTTATATTATATATTTATCTTTCATAATTCTTAGTTAAGATTAGTTATTTGTTTGTAAAACACAAAATTTGTATACAATTTGCATATAATAACAATTAAAAAAAATGCATTTGATGAAAAATATTTAATTTTTATGAAAACAAGGATATTTTTAATATCTAACTTAAATACTTTTATTAACGGTTTTAGTTATCAAGTAAGCATACCAACTAAAATTACTTTTATGATTTATTTAAACATTAATAATGAAGGTTCTTTAAATCAGCTAAAGATTTGCTATTAATTTTACAAAGACGTTACTAAAAAATCAATGTAGTAATTACTAGCAACAGAGTAGTTATTTTAAACAAAGAACTTACTACTAGTCTGACGAACTATCTACTACTAAATCAATAAATTAACTACTACTAAATAAGTAAAGTAGTTACTTCTAAAAGAGAAAAGTAGCTACTATTCTAAATAGTTACTATATAGTAAATCCTAGTTAATACTAGTTATTACTATATTAATATAGTAGTTACTATTAAATATAATAACTTTTATAAAGTTGGTTTTGTTTTTTCAGAATTTTAACTTTTATTTCAATCGTTGTTTTTAGTATATTTCTAAACATATTTCGGCAAATTCGTTTCGGCTTTTATCAGGAGAATTCCTAACAAACAAAGTTCTTTAAATAAACAAAGTAGTTACTACTAAATATAAGAAGTAGTTATTAGTAAGGTGAAGTAGTGTGTACTGATCAAAAAATGTTACTGTATTGCCAAGCAAACTTCTTATATTAAATGAGTAATATCTAAATATTTTTTCTTTGTAGATATTTTTTAACTGTATATGCTATTAATTAAAATAATGTGATTATAACTATTTCAAATAAAACTCACGCTTTATAAAATTTTTTATAAAAAGTAAATAATTTTTGATTAAATCGTTTGTATCTCAAGATCTTTTATAGTTTTACTTGTACGATTTTGAGTTCAGACAATTCTATCTTTATGATAGAACAATTATTTAATAGAATTTAAAATAGTATTTTGTTCATATAATATTTTTAATTTTTACCACAATCACTGTTGCTATATTAGTTGATTGTAAAATTCTCATACGACATCAAACTCACTGACAGTTACTCACATGAATCCTTCATCGCTTAATTTGCTATTTATCTAATTTAATACAATATTGCGGAGGTATTTTCGTAATTTATGTTAACAGTTGATTTAATTTTTCTGTGACGTTTGTATTTTAGTGCTTGTATCTTTTATGTCATTTTGGCACAATTTACCAATCTATAAATAAATTGATTTAATTTTATATTTAAATTTTATTTTTATGATAATTTTTTTTCTTCATCTTATTTGTGCTGGTTTATATTTTCTTTTTGCAAAAACGAAAAAACTAATATTATTTTTAAGCAGTGCCGATCTAAGTGTGTTGAACATATAATGCTAAATAACATATAAAATATTGTAGTTAGCATTTAAAAAATTGACTGGATTTGTTGGCGTTTTAGTAGCGGTTAGCCATTAATAAAGGCGGCTTTTAGTTTGAAATTTTTTTAAACAAATAATTATTTCGATTTTGTTATGTTGTAATTATAGTATTATACGTACCTATGTATTAAATGTATGCTTTTAAAGTTTTACTACACTTAAGTGCTGTTTTTAGATATATTTTAATTGCTTCAGCAAAGTGAGATTTACTATAAGCTACAATTTGGTTTTCTGCTATAAACTTTACTTTAATCTAAGTTTAAGGAACTGAAAGTATGCAAATGCACGCGGCAAATGTATCGATAATAAAGTTTATTGGTTTAACGCCCACCGCAAATAGAGATTTGCTCGCCATACAATTTATTAACCAAGTAATGCTTGCTTGCGTTCCTCTATTTAATTTATAAATCAATAAACAAAAAACTTGCTTTGATTTTGATTTTAAATAAAAATTATTTTTTTTTAAGATTTTTTTAATATTTTGATAATTTTTTTTAAATTTTTATTTCTGTTTTCATTAAAAAAAGTGAATTTTATTTTTTCATTATTTTTTTTTTTTATAAATTTTAATTTAGTCGCGTTTGTCCAGTTTTGACTTTAATTATGATTTAGCTATCGAGCTTTAAAATTTGAGTTTTTTTCCTTATGATAATAATTTATATAATTTGTATGCATTTAACGATTTAAATAAATTGATGTGCCAATATGCAGACCAGTTGACGTTTTATTATTATTCCGTACAGTATTCGGCTTTTAGCCATTTAATGAAATAATTTAATATTTATGTTTATTTCCGAGACGAATACATTTTTGCACTTCAATAGAAACGAAAGTCATAAATTAAAAATATGCTTCTGAGTTATTATTATTATTTTCAGTTACTGTTAAATTACAGTTTTAAGATTTTGTATAAATTGTCATTTAATGAATAATTACAAGATATTATACTGTATTGTATATGGAAGCATATAGAAATATGATAGTTATATTATACCAAAAAATAAATTTGCTTGTCACTAGAAATAATTTTTATTTTTTTGTATTTTTAAATTAAATTGATTTGTTATACAATGCCATTCTGTTTATGGGCTATTAAAAACTAAATATTAAAAAATATAAAAATAGATTTCTTCTGTAAGTATTACCAGTACAAACTATTATTTTCAATATCTCAAAGAGTACAGTATTATTTTTAAATCATATAATTTTAAAATTACCAAGTTCAGTTACTTGTTCTATTCATATTCATATTATTATGTATGAGTTTTCTCAAAATCATTGCCCATATGTAAATGCCACCTATACGATATGATATTATGTATGGAGTGAAGTAGACATTATTTGCTAAAAGTCATCACAGTCTCTGTCTTGTATCTACAATTTGCGTAAAACATTGCTGCTGCCAATTTGAAAACACTTTCAACACTTTGCCAAGAGCAAATATCAACTTTCAAATTTAATTTTTTTTTTACAGCTATTAGGTTTTTTATTCATATTCCATTCTGTGTGTTTTTAGTTTTTACTGAATTTTTCTATAATTTTTTTGTTTTTTATTTTTTACTATTTATAAGAGTAAATAAAGTCATCAATAAAATTAAGTTGGTAGCAGTGTTAGTGGAGCCCCAAAGCCAGCAATTATTTACATTAACTTGTACCAAAGGTAAACTTAAACTTGTTTGTAGCAAAGAGTCAACACATGCCAGGCACTTTACTACGCAAATAGTAGCTTGTACCGTACTTTAATAGTATTATTAAGTAAATATTAGGTATTAGGAAAAAAATTGAAAAAATCCAATGAAAATAAGAGACTTCAGCGCCTTAAATATCGCTTGAATACCGTACGAAATCGCATTCAAGCCATTAAATACACAACTCAATAGAATAGCTGACGACATGCAGTTGGCGATATTTGTCTGGTAGGGGATTTCGGTAGCTAAGAGTTGTGTTCCTATATTATGCATATAACATTTTCAATAGCTAAACAAATCGTACCTTTGTTTGCACAGAGTAAAGTATAATATCGTATAATATTTTTCTATGAAAGTTTGTCAAATATTTGTGTAAGTTTTTGTTTGGCTTGTTAAGACGGCGAACAATAACCGTAGATATTTTGACTTCAAGTCAGTTTGTTTGACAGTCTTATAGTTTATTTATAAGTCTTTTAAACTTTCTATTGTATTAATGAATACAAAAGGCAAGACAAGAGTTAAGCATTCAGTTGAGAACTGACAGTTTAACATTTGACCGTAGCAACTGAACAACGCTGTGGTAGTTAAATAATTGCATTTGTTGTAAAGATAATATTATTCTATGTAGTTAAACAGCTTAAGCTTAAAATTTTATTTAAATTAAAATTTCATTTAATTTGTTAAGTCTTTATATACACACGCTATATTGCTAGCCGAAAGAAGTCTTTCTGCCATTAACCTTTGACAAAAAAGCATTCATTGTGCTTAATTTTTATTTTTATATGTTTTTTTTTTGACAATTTATTTTTCTCTTCCATAAATTTTTTTAATAAATTTTTACTTCTCTTTTCTTGAAAGTTAGTAACCATTAAAAAAATGTATTATAATTAATTTTTTTTGCAATTTGTTAACAAGCACCTCATCAATAAATTAACCAAAACATGCCATAAAAAGGTTTGTTGAAAAAAATATCAACGCGGCTTATAAATCTTTTTTAGTTGTTTCGCTTAAAATAAATTTTAATCAAATTTATTTTGAACCATCCAAAAAAAAAAAAAATAATAATAAATAAATAATGCCAGTTTGTTATTTGCCTCAGCTGTAAAACTGAAGTTGAAATTTTTTAAATCTTATTTAAATATTATTTTTACTTATATAAAAATATTTATTAGCTTGTATCTGCATATAAATCATATAAATTTACTCTTTCTTTTTAAATTATAAATTTACTCTTTCACTTTAAATATCAATTAAATTTAAATTAGTCTAGCACAAAACATTCAGCGAAGCTAACATAAATTCTATACTTAAAAATAATCGTATTTATACTAATGAGCTTAACTATGTTAATTTTTGTATATAAAATGATTGTTTTCTTGTTTAAAAAAAAATAACAAAATAATTTAATTAAGCAACAAAATTTTATAAAGCACAAATGATCGAATTTATAACTGTGTATATTTTATTAATTATGTTATATGTGCTTATTATAATTTTAACTTTGTTAACAATTGTTGTATTTTATTTCAATTTTGATTATATTTAATATTAGAATTTGTGCATACTATATACTACTACTATATAATATTTACAATAATAATACATAAGTACGAAGGAAACGTTTCAACCAAATATAATATAATATTTATTTGTTGATCCTACAAATGTAGGATCATTTAAATTAATATATAAAACTTTTAAATAATTAACATATATATCAGTCTTCCTCGTAAACTATCTCCAGTATATATGAAAATAATTCAATAGACATGAAGATGCTCTTCGATGTACATATACATTTTCGGTATATACGAAGATGATCTTCACTGTATATGAAAATCATCTTCAGTATACAAAAAGATTGATCTCAGTATACATAAGCATTATTTTCGATATACATAAATAAGGGCTTTAGTGTTCATAAAAATTGTCTGTAGTGTAAATGAATATAATCTTCAGTATATATGAAGATGATTTTCGATGTTTTTGAAGACGGTCTTCAATGTTTTTTTTTTTCATTGTAGATGAAGATTGTCTTCAGTTTACATAGCGATGGGCTTCGGTGTACACGAAGGTGGTTTTCAATGTAGATGAAAATTGTCTTTAGTTTATATCGTTTGAATATGGTCTTAGGTGTATATGAAGATTGCTCTTTATCTACTTGAAGATTATTTTAGCGTACATGAAGAAAATCTTCAATACACTTGAAGATTATTTTCAGTGTACATGAAGATTGTATTCGGTCTATATTATGTTAAGATAGTTCTTAGTATGCATGAAAACTGTTTTCAATGGACATAAAGCTTGCTTTCAGTGTATAAGATAATTTTCATCAGTATACTTAAATATAGTCTTTGGTGCACATGGGGATGGTATTCGGTGCACTTCAATGTAAATGAAGATGTACATTTTTTAATAATACAGAAAATCCACTCAAGATTTTAAGGATAAGTAACTTAATACCTAATTATCTTCATCTGTTAAACCAATGCGGCTTAGTTGGTTGAAAAAATTCTTGTGACAAATTACAAATATCATAACATATATACAAAACTTAGCTGGATATATCTTTATTAATATAAAATTTTAATTTAAATTATTTTTAAAATTATCAGATATTTTCAGTAAACAGACTTTTACACTTACCATCTTCCATAAAACCGGTAACACTTTCGAAACGTAAACTATTGGTGTACATATCAAATCTTCAAAGCCTGCAAAGAAAAATTATATAGAAATTGATTATGTTTCAACTTTATAATTATAACTTAATAAATTTCATTAATTACAAATATATACAATTACTTTATTCTTAATTAGATAACATTTTAATTAGTAAACATTGGGTTGTTTGTAACTTAATTTATAGAAAAAGCAACTTATAAATGTCACAAAAATTATGCAAAATGTTTGCTCATAAAACTGTATTAAGTGTGAGGCGGGCAACTAGATTAGAGATATGCCATAAAGCATACACAAGATATAATATACAAATTAAAAACATGTATCTGTAGATATGAGTATATATACAGTATGTCATATCTAATAACTGTATTTGCGTACGTATATTTTCAGGAATTTTAAAAAGGCCATAAAATTTTTTTCAACTTTTTTGTTAACACCGTGTCACGTTATTTGAAAAACGGAGCAAATTAAATAATAAAATAACAAACCAATTAAAAATGTTGTAGGCGACACCACGAAATTTGCTAAATCATTTTAATTTAATGAGTGTGTGCCAGTGCCTTTTTATTGCCGAATTCGGCTTAATACTCGTACAGTAAGTACATAAATTATACAAATAATTTTTATTAGCAATTAATAAATATTTATGGCAAAATGCAAAAACAAGTCATTTAAACTCAACTTATTTTTATGTATTATATATATAAAAAGCTATAAATTATTGTGAGATCGAATATATAAGAGCAGAAATGTAGTCAGTAAAAGGGTAACGAAAAGATTTTTACGAACTTTTAAAACAGGTAGTTTGGATTTAATAGCTTTCAACTTATATTATTTTATGACATTCTAATTCAAAAACAAAAAAAGGAATTGGGAGAAAAATGTATTACATTCATAATAGTACAATATTTTTCTAAACCCTTAAGCTGTGAGTCCATTGATTTCTATCGTCTGTCTACAAGCCGATCGGATAAATTTGTTAAAACACCGACCGGGATAATTTACAGATTATTAATAAAACATTTTGGATAGAATGTTGGATGTATTTTTCTTAAAATATAAAAATCGCACGATGTCAGATCTGGTGCAATACTTGGAGAGGTTGACTTGAATAACACATGTAATTATAAATAACTGGCCTTACTATAAACACAGATTTTCTGAGCTTTGTTTATGTTTAATTTAGGAGTTAACAATACAATTATCAACTGATTCGGACAGTTAGTGCAGCAGATCACGGCGACCATAGCAATTTTTTTGTGCTAATAACTGACTCCATCAATTGAAAACATAATAGCATGTAAATCGGATTGTCAGAATCGATGAGAATCTCTTATTCACACAAGAATAGAAATTCTCGAGCCAGTAATACCTTAAAAATTAGGTCAAATATTATTACAAGTCTCGTCTCCATTTTAGCAAAGATGATATTCTGTCAGCTCAAACGGAGCAATCCTGTTGAGATTCGAAAGCCGATTATGATGAGCTATCGAATAATTCGTCAGGAACGTTAGCTCTGTTCAATAGTTTCAATAGTACAAGACACTGATCTGTGCTATAGTTCTAAACTAAGTAGGAGCAAATAATATCTTCAAATAAATCTGCTATGTTATGTACATTTACATACTATATCATACTGTATATCAAAATGACGTATAAAATAAAGAACTGACATATGAACTGACGTATAATACATATACATGAACTTATACAACAATATCTATATAAAATATGTAATAAAAACATTTTTCATTGGAATGATACATATTGTTAAGAATCCAATTATATATGAAGAGCTTACAATGCATTTTAACAAATTAATCTAATGACACAGCAATGTTGTCAAGAAAAGTGCTTCCATGTAGCACATACAAGATCATTTTTCTTCTTAAATTAATTTAAAGAAAACAAAGATCAGATATTTCAATTTCATTATTATTTATTTTGACAGTGTAATATTAAAATGCTGCAAAAGTTTATATCTTTTTAACTGTTAACAAAAATATTTTTATTCATTTAATTTCTGTGAATCAAAAATAAATTTTATGGCAAAACATAAAAATTTTGACATAAGTTTGTTTGTGACGCTCTTTCGATGTTTCCAATTTATGGAAATTTCAATACGAGTAAAGTCAACCACGTGCTCATATTTATAAGTAAAATTCGTTGGCGATATGCTCGAATAAAATATAAAATATTAATTTGCATATATTTTTGTACACACAACAATACGTTAATTAACACATATTGATAGCTGAATTTAATACCTTAAATGTTTTGGAAAAAATCAAAAAACAAAAAAAAATTAACGATTCAGTTGGAGTTGAATAAATTCATTTTTGGTAACTTGAACTTAGCTTTGATATCGGCTTGAACTTTGTGGCGAACAAATGAACTTGTAACGAATTTAGATAAGCGAAATGATTCCAATGAACCTCAACACAATACACCGGCTAATTGCGAACGACTTTAACTTTAAGTAATAAACTTAAGAGGAGGAAATGTGTGGAAATGGTTAATCAATGCATATATTACCTGTAATGTTACCACTTGGTCTCAAAATGATTAATGAAGTTGTTTTAGATACACATATGATCATTTAAAATAGGTGAACATTTGTACACATTAATAGCAGCTATGGTAAATAATGTAGATAAGTTCAATTGAATTTACTCATTTCGAAAGTGTAGAGTTAAAGACCATATATCTTGTTTTTTTAACCCTGCTATAAGTTCAACTGTGTGTTTGTAGCTCTGCAGTACACAAGTTTTTCTTATACCAATTATCAATTTAAATAATTTTTTTTTGATTATATGTACTCAATGAAGTACCATAAATGAAGAAACAATTTGTTTGAGATATAGAATAAAGAAACCAAAATATTTCAAAATTGAATAAATCATAGGTTAACTGTCAAAAGCAGTTAATATTCTCTTTAACGGAACTACATTAGATGATATCCAATTATGCTAAAAATTCAAACGATTGATCATAAACGATATCATAGTATTCCTAATTATTGACAATACGAATCTTATAACGATAATGTACCATTTTCCATTAAAATCGTTAATAATATCAACACTAATTATGTCTTTGTTACTGCTAATACCACCAAATCGCCGGGCGATCCTGGAAAATTATGCGATAAATATGCTGTGACCCGATTCAATAAAAAAACATTTCACAACCTTTTCTTTGTACATTTAAAATTTCGTATATATATAAGCATCTAAAACGGATTGTCGTCACAAGTCTAATATAAATTACTGCCACCAAAATATATGCTCCTTATGGCCCATGACTTTGAAACATATATGGAAACTATAAGCTGCAGCATAAAATATTAATCGATAAGGAGTCTTCAGGCAATATCGTAGTTTATTTTACATTAGTCCATGAAAAGCTAGTATACAAGTGTAAATGATCATCTATTGCAAATCGTGTTTAGCTTCTGTCTGTTGGAAGCATTTTTAATTTCATTCTATGGATAGCTGGTATTAAGAGTATGAACCACCATTTATTGAAAAGCTAAGTAAGCTAAACTTTAGTTTATGGGAAGCTGGTATTAGATAGATACTATTCGTTCTCATTACCGTATCATTGCAAACGTTAGGATGTATTCGTTGCTGATATCACTTAAACATAATTCTGGAATTCTTACTTTTTTCACGTTCTATATGTCAATATTATTTTCGACGCTACCGACCTTTAAAGTTGAAAACTTTTATTAACAAGTAAATGCAATTTTTATGATTATTTGAAACATTTTAATACTTTTTTATCAGAACGAAAGAAAGTTGGCGTATGATGATTATTCACATAAGAGAGTCTTTACAGTGCCTTTTACAAGTTTAAAAATGTTTTCGTTAAAAAATTGTTGTCAAAAAAATATGTCCAATATTTTGAGAATATTCGTCGGTGAACTATAACTTTAAATTTCTTTCAAAAAATTTGAATTCTTGAGGCCTTAGGTTTCTTATTGACAGGACACATATATTAAATAGTAGTTATATGTGCTTTATAATTTATATTGAGAATTTTAATAATTTAAATTCAAAATCGAATTAAACTAAAATGATTATTATATGCAATACAGACATTTATAATATATATAAAATGAAATTATTATTCTATACCTTTTTAGATTTTTATAATATTTTTGTTAACCAAATGAGACCGGCCTTTTTCGTTTATAAATATTTATGTAAATATTTATGATATAATAAGTTGGTCAAAACTATATAAAAATTTTTTTTTGTTAATATTTGTTAAGCAAATTAAATTCAATTTTACACGCGTTGAGAATACTAAACATTTTTTCGAAAAAGTCCATAAGTCCATAAAAAAAAATAAACAAGTTAAGCTCACCTATATCAGAAATTCATTGTGGAATTTGCATGAATATTTAACGGAGTTTAAGATTTTATTATTTTTAGCATGAACTTACTTAAAGTGAATATAAAAGCATTTATGCTAATAATATTTATGTTTTTAAGAAAAAAACAGACAAATAATTTTTATATATTTACATATTCAATAGAAAATTTTTTAAATAATATGGAGTTGGCAGGTATTCACCAGCTAGAAAGAGATGAACTTAATTAGAGAATTTCAATCAAAGCGCAATTCTTAAGTTCATTATCCGCTAGATGAAATATTTCCTTTGAGATGGAAACTACGGATTGCTTTTGTAGCCCTGTTTTATTTTAAGATTTGTCAAAAAAAAAAAATACAGTTAAAAAGCAAAATATTCAGCATTTAAAATATTTTTAATAGATACAATTAAATTTTGATAACTAGGATACTTTAAGTACAACTCCTTCATGTCTGGTTAATATTATTATCATTTCAAATGATTAGTATATGAAAGCCTTTCATTATATGTGGTTTAAGTTGTGTTGTTGTATGTTCTTTACGCAAAAACAATATCACGAAATATAAGAAAATGGTGAGTAATATTAGTTAAAATTGTCAAATCATCATGCAAATATTTATATATAAAATCTATGTCTAAGTAAATTTATGAGAAAGGAAAAGTGTTGCAATTACTGTCACGAAAATCAGAACAGATCATTACCACTTACCATTGAGAAAACACTATTTGATAATGTTTATAGGGTGTAAGTTCATAAGCCGGTACAGTGGTTTTTGTCTAGCTATTTAAAATCATTAACAAGTCAACAAGGATTCTAGTCTAGCACGTTAATATCAAGTAATTTAATCTTGAGAAACACTTTTCTTAGGAAAAAATAGTTGTCAACACAATTATGATAAATCGGAGCTTTCACTGTTGGTACTAATACGTTTCTGTGAAGATTAATTATTCACGATTTCTTTGCTTTAGTTGTGTTTTTTTTTTCTTTTCAATTTGACCCTTATAACTTCTTCAAAACGTCCTATATATTATAATCTCATATAGTATTACTGTTTTATATCTTTATCGTTGAAAATGTTTAAACTATATTTATCAAAAGAAAAAGAGTTACTTTCTTAATAAATTTGTAGTTATATGTTAGTATGCCTATTTTCTAATATTTTCGTAAACCATTTCAACATTTAATAATGTATTTTTTGTTTATATCTAATTTTACAGAGAAGGTTCAATAAATAAATTATATGTCTTAAAGCAAAAAGTAACGATATAAAGTTTCTCATAAGAAAAATAGACGAAAAATTTATTTGTTGAACATTTCTTTGCAAACTAAATGCATATTTAAAAAAAGACGGTAATCACTTGTGACATAGGAGTTTATCATGGGAACTTTAGAAAGACCATCTCACTTATTACTTAAAGAAGAAAGAATGTGTACTACCTAAATCTTTATTATATTCATAATATAACTGAGGAATAGTTGCAAAAGACTGGGAGATATGACATATAATTTCGATGACAGTTCAAAAGTTTTTTGAATTCTAAGGCCAGTACAGAGGTTAACTTATTTGTTGTTGTTGTTGTTGTGGTTTGAGTTAGTGCTATTACGCACTTTTACTCTTTTATGATTGGGGGGCTTATGCCTGCTCCACACACACACTTATCTGAGAAAATATGGTTATAAATGGTATGTTCTATCACAAGTTTAAAATTTCAGCTTGAATTTTAGATTATTTTTGTAATAATAATAGATTATTCTTAAAAATTTTACCAAAGAAAACTGTTTTTAAATATTAAAAACAAGTTACATACAGTCATTATTGCACAGGTATATGACGCTTCTCTTGATTTATTGACAAGCTTGGCCAAGTAAGTATTATGTTGAAAATTTGCGCTTTCTTTGAACCAAACGCTTACTTAGTCAAAACTAAATTAAGTGAAAAATTAAAAGCTGATTAAGTTCTCTGTTCTGTTGTCAGATGAATAAACAAAATCTTTGAAAAAATATTAAAGGCTTACATGTCACAAAGAAATTGTGTTGTCTTTCTACCAGAAAAGTAGTAAGTTGGCTTCTTCGGTTTTCGTATAAAATTCCATGACACCCACTAGAATTTCTTTTCCACTTGCAATCACTTTAGGATCAGAATTTTAAAAAGCAAAAAATGCCGTATTCACGCGCCGCCATATATGAAAAAACTTCAAAGCACCAAATGCCGGCACGTATTCAAACAGACTTCTTCACTGTACACAGTATAAACAGAGGTACATATGCATGTATTTATGTATATAAGTATCTACACATTCCCATATTTGAGCCGTCACAAAGAACAAACGCCTAATTGTCTTTCAAAACGCAGCCAACCCAAAGTCAATGCTTTCTTCACAAACAAAATAAGTAAAAGAACGAAATAGAAGAAGCACAAAAATAAAAAATTATAGACTGACTCTTTCCTTATTTCATGTTATTTCATATTTTTTTATTATTATACTTTTAAGCTGTTTTTTTCTAGTGTTTTAGCCACGTTCAAGTGCATTTATGTACATGTATGAAGCGCGGGCAACGCTGTCAATGAATTTCACAATAGGACAGGGCAGCAGAAAAGAAGACATATAAATGTAATGTAACGCACATAAGAGGTGCTTATGCTTTTTTGTATAAACAGATACAATTACAAAAGCAACAACAATAACAATAAGAAGAATGCCGCGTTAGGGCTAGTACTAATGCTAAGACGCAGATATTTCAGCGACGGCATGAGACACAAGGTATTGCGAACGCGTACATGCGTCACATACTCATTTATGCTAAAGGGTAAACTAATGACAGTTTAATTTACTTTTTATCGACAGTAATTTCACTTTATTTGTTTGAAATTAGAAAAGGTAGAAAAAATGTTAAAAGCAAAAATACTTGTCAAAATGACACACAATTAATGGGAGTGCAACATGCCGCCGTGACTCAAACAGCAAACGGTGAACTCGTTAAGCCGTCTCTGCGCTAACTCAATTATTCTTTTTTTTTTTTAAATGAGTCGAATGAACACACATCGGGTAAAGACCTTTTGACCCAACTTCAGAACACTGCAAGCAAAAATGCGTCAGCCTAACAAGGAATTAAACATTTTCTAATATGAATCTTAATCAAGCGTATTGCCGCGGTTTACATTAGCATTCAAAGGCGGTTGGACACGCAGGACAGACAGACGCGCAGGCTTAAAAAACTAAAGACAGATACGCGCACTACATATACAACCATCTCAATAGCGCATAGACAAGACAAGAAACGAGTAATAGCATCGAACAGGTGCAAATGTACAGCAATTCATAATAATAATAATAATAATAACAACAACAACAACAACATCTCGTAATAAACGCATTCAAGTGGAGCAGCAGTAGTTCAAAAGGTGCAGCAACCTAATAGGTATGCACATTCCCCTATAATATCTTTTAAATTATAGATACAAACTGTGGCAAGCAACGTATGTGCATTAGCACATAGGCATACTAGCAGTTATATGGCAGGTAATTCTGCGCATGGGCGTTGTGCTAACATTAAAGTGATCCTCATTCCTCTCCTGGCATTCCTTGCTCGCGTTCCTTCTTCACTAATCTTCTTTTCACTCGACTTCATTCTGTTGCCGCTCTTGCTGCTGTTCTTTTCTTGTCTTGTCTTGTCTTGTCTAAGGTTAAATGATGTTGGCTGCCAGTTAAGACTATTTTATATGAGACCTCTTGGCTAGTTTTATGCCGAAATTCTTGTTTTTAAGCATTTTATCCTTTTTGTCATTTTTTAATTCCAACTATAATGAGTTTTGTTTCTTTATGGATATTGCATATTCATTTGACTGCATTTACAACATTTAATGAACATGTTTAGAGAGGTATCTGCCTATGCAGAGATACTATCTATACTATCTTCGCGGAAGAGTTTTTCGCTATTTGAATTCATAGCAAAAACAAAACAAAAAAAAAACAATATTTTATCGACTGATGTGTCATATAAATTTGCCATTTTTTACATTTTAATTTATAGATATTGTCTATTCAACTGACACAGGTTCTTAGCTCCGTCTAGGTAATATTCATAATAAAATTTGAAATTTATGAACTGGTATCCTGTTGTTTGAAATACAGGCTCTTCTGCAGGAGATTAGAATTTTAATGTATTTGCTTTGCTCATACTTCAAATGGTTATAAATGATAGTTGCCACCATGTCAAATGAGATTGCCTCTTAAACTCACAGTTATAATTGCCAGTTTAAAGTAATTTATTTACTATGTGATTGTTATTTTTATTAGTAATAGTTATTTACATAATTTATTACTAAATTTTGCTAATTAATTTTATTAATTAATTTGTTGTATTAGCAAGCTATACTGAAAGATTCCATATATTTTTAATAAAAATATTTTATTTTATGCTTACCATACTTAAAGAAAATTGTGAACGGATAACTGAAAATAAGAAACATAAAAAATGAATTTATTTTATAAGAAAAGGGAAATAATATTATATAATATATCTTATATAACTTATATAAATTGCAGAGTGTAGTGTTAAGGTGTGTAATTTGTATTATTAATTTTACATAATTAATTATTATGTTAAAGAATAAACAAGTGAGTCAGTAATTCGTTTACAAAAAATAATATCCGATATAATAAAAATATCCGATATAAATATCCAACACATATAAATATCCGAATTTCGACTTATATTTGCATTTACTATCTTTTAAGCATAGAAGCTATGCAGTCCTCTTAATCTGTGACGAATATTCTATGAAATACCTATTCAATGACGGCACGTTTTAAATCTGGAACAATTTCGAAGTGATTTCCAACAAACCTTTTTAACAATACCAAGTTTAATAACGAATATTAAAAGATTAAAGAAATACTTGTCGAAAATTATTTGTAACTTTAGAGATACTTCAGAAAAGTGGTGGTGTGAACTTACCACCACTTTTTGCGCTTGTCTTGACATTTCAAAAAGCTTGCAGTGCACCTGTATTTATATTATTATTTCTTCATTATTTTCTTCAAAACAATCTTTAGAAATTTTGGTATCGTGTTATTGGTCACTGATTGCACAACACTATGCTGTATATAGTATAATTTCTTTGGATAATGAGGTTCAGAACTGTTGTTTTTTTATGTGGATTGGATTTAGAAAACTTACATACACCATCTAGCGTGAAGTAGTAAAAGTAATTTTTAGATTAATTTAATCAACAATTAGTAACAAGTGGGCTTACTATCTATTTACCAAAACGCACTGTTAATTAAGCTCACTCGGGAAAACGAAATCGTAGAGCAAAGTTGAAGTAGTATTTTGCAAAATATGAGGTTACACACGAAATACGGTAATGAAATTACGGTAGAACTTGCAAAATGTAATTAACCCCATTGCTGACTAAAGACATTCTATTTTTAGTAAATAGCCAAAGCTTCAATCGAATTGAAGACAAATGAATAAACTTTAGAAATTTTAATATTTTAATAAAGCTGTTTAACACTATATATCCAAATAGAAGAATGAAGATCATATTGTCTTACAGACCATATACAAGTTATATGTGTATGTAGAACGTCTAAATTACTTTTAAATCTAATACAAATTTTGTGATTGATTTGATTGAAATTATTTTTCGATAAAAAACCATTAAATATATGACGAAATAAATCAAAAGAATGATATCGAAATCTTCTTAACACTTCCAATGCATAAATTTCTTTCATAAATTGACTTAAACCTCTCTTAAATTTTCTATTTGTTAAGTTAAAATATAATGTTAGTCATTTTAAAACCTTCATTAAATTTTAACACTTAACGGATTAACTGAATATTGATATTATCAATTACATCACACTATTAATACTATCGAATATAACTTATAATATAATCTTAGTAACTTGTAATCTTGATTAAATTTTAATTCCTAATGGATTAACTGAAAATAGATACAATTAATTATATCACACTATGTTATTTACATTAAAAATATGACTAACGAAATGTAAATAAATTAATGTAATATATATACATTTATCAATGTTATGTCTGTAAAACAGATTACCTACAAGTTTTCCAAAAACAAATTATATTTTTAAGAAACTTTACCAATTAACTTATATTTAACTCAATTTTTTAATTAACCAAAATAATTTCATCAAAATTATTCATTAAAGTTGATTTAAAAAAAAATATATATGTAACATAAGTATTTTTAAATCAATCAAGATAAACTAATTGATATAAACTGTTTAATTATCTAGATTTAATAATATCTTCAGGTTATCATATTTTAATTAACTAAAACTAATTGACCAGAAATCTGCACTTTATATGATATTTAAATAATTATTACTTTTATTATTTTTTTCAAGATTTAAATTTTTTTAGATATATCATTTAATTTAATAAAATTTTATTTCCAATTATAAGTTATAAGTATACCTACTATGTTAAACGCAAAATGGACATGGTCGAGATAGGCTATGATGAAGAAGAAAATGTATGGATAATGAATGGATGGACAACCGCAATGAAATGTATGTGTTTTAAATTAAATCGGAATAAACTAATTGCATTGCTCAACGATGCATTCGTGTAGTAGTGCTATAATCCTAAGAAGAAAGAATTTAATATATCACGCTACTCTATAATAATTTTAAAAAACAAATAAAAAGAGTTGAATTTTTTTATATATCCTTCGTTTTTCCCTTTACATTTAAGACTATCTGAAATTTTGATTTTGTATATTATTTGCAATAACGAGAACTTTAAAAAAATTACAAAATTTCTAATATTAATTCTAGGTGAACTTATTTATAATTAGTAAAAACACAATCGAATGTTAAATACAATGAAGAAATTGTGGCAAAATTGATTTATGTGTATTTTATTAGACATATATACTGAAATTGGGTGCGAACACGATTACCTGGGCATGTCGATTTGACTACAATCAGCTATTTCTACTCTATGCTATATACCGATAATAGTTTATTCCAGTAGATCTGGCTTACCTTTTACAATTTTGACATTGATTATACCAATAAAAGCTGTAGTATGCATAAGTTGCGAGCAACAATAAGTAAATGCGCCATCTGTTGTTGATGATTTTTATACAAAAATATATAAGTTTTTAACCCGATATCTCAAAAACTGTATTGTATTGATTATGGAAAGGTTAAAGAGTTGTTCGAAATAGCTGCCCTTACTAAAATCTGTAAATCAAGTGGATATTTAACGTCACTTCTTTCATTATTTTTCCAAGCATAAAAATTCGGTACATACAATTCGTATAAAGAACATATGAACTAAATTCATTTATTTATTTATAACGGAGCGAAGCAACGCGACCATAGTTGATCTTTTGCAAATACTTAAACCAATTTTTTTGATCTAAACATCTCTTTTAGTCGAGAGAACCAACGAATGATTGATGTGCACAATTTCTTACAAGTTACGAAATTTATTGAAAAATACTTTTAGGACTTAATATCAGTAAAAATATTTATTTTAATCTTATGATCTTTTTTAAAAAATAGAAGTAATTATAATACGATTACAATCACTCTTATTAATTTAAGTTTTGTAAAAGCTGGTTTCAATAACCTCCAGACAATATAATTTAGAAATGCTGCCAACAGATAATCTATCGTACTTTCTACACACCACAATCGTTAAGTGTTCATAAACAAATCAGGATTATTCTTAAAATGGGGAAGGGAGTATCTTAACGCACTCGAGTAAATGGCGTAAGCGTGTTGACAGTAGTTGAAAGTCATATTACCAAACCGTACTTAAACTGAGATTAACTAAAAATATCTGATATAGACGAATTAATCTGTAAAAATTGTAGAAAGCAATTTGCACAGCGTATGATCTGTCACTCGTGAATACTTTTCATTATGTAAACCAGTAGGAGCTCCTTTACTAAGCTCAGCGACAATCTTAAAAACGTTTCATTATTACTCATATAATATGTTATTAAATTTTCAATAAATCATTAATTATTGACATTTGATTTGATTAACAATTTCCACTACGAAAAAGCCAAAAGGTATTAATCAATATTCAGTTAATGCTAGTCAGAAATTTCTGTCATTAAAAGCCATTCATTCACTTTAAGATTTATAAATTGTATATTTTTATTGAAACTAGTTTGTCAGTGCACTTCAATCTTTTCCACGTTTCAAACCAAAATACGAGTACGAGTTTCTGTATGAGGAAATATTTATATTAATAGTTTTTTTTTGTGGCTCTTAGTATTAGAAATTGTAAAAAGATATAAATTAAAATATTTTGATTAAAATATTTTATGTGTGCCATATCTGATGGATTTAGCGAGCATAGAAAATTTATGTACGAGTATTATAGATACTTCGATTTAGTATTAAATTGAAAGAAAAAAATGGTAACTATTTTTAGTAGTCTGATTGGTTAATTTTTTATAAAGATTTATAAGTGTTTTGAACTTGCTGGTTATATGTTAACATTTTTTACATATATTAAAAATAGTCTCTTCGCTAAAGCTTCTGACAGCAGAATTCTGGACCATAAAGGTAGAAAACAAGTTTGACTCAATTTGCAATAGAAACGCATGCAGTTAATGCCTACGACGATGAAAGAGCTCAGAACTTCTTTTGAAATGTATTTGCAATACTCTTTGGTTTTGATTACTTTATTAATAATAATTTTTAAGCTATTAAATATAACAGCAGAAATATTTGTAATGTACGCAAAAAAACGCTTAAAACCTCATAAGTCCTGCTCATAAAGACAACAAAGGATGTTTAGATAATATTGAGCATCTTCAAGTTCGGCACTATATTTACAGTTTTTTTGTAAACGATTTTGATCGCACACTATATCTGTATTTTTATAGTATACTGATGCTATGTTATTTATATAGTCAAATTACACAGCTCTGCATAGTTTCTACTCGAAAAGAGTACCCTTCTAAAATTTTATGAACGCATGAAGCACTTTTATCACGTTTGTCTGCTTTTGTAAAAAACTTTGAAGCCTTGTCTCCATTAAAAGTCCTCACCGAGTTTTTTGTTCCATTTGTGTAAG
This sequence comes from Teleopsis dalmanni, assembly GCF_002237135.1. Lineage (NCBI taxonomy): Eukaryota > Metazoa > Arthropoda > Insecta > Diptera > Diopsidae > Teleopsis > Teleopsis dalmanni. The sequence goes on from NC_051846.1 coordinate 47,686,580, forward strand.
ACATCACGAATATATTCTGCATATTTTACAAAAATTTGACCAAATAAAGGTCTCATCAAAATAAAATACTGCATGGAAACATTAGTTAATTTAGTTTAAAATTACTAGAGAATTCCTTAAGCTATGATAAAACTGAGTGGGTTGCATATGTTCCAGAGGAAGAAATATGTTAACAGATCAGTTTGATTGATACTGCCAATTGACAGTATCATTAGCGAAATTTAAAACTACTATTCAGCAAAAATTGACAACTTATTCTTTAAATTTATTAAACTGAAAAAACAGAAGTCTTTAGGAAAACTGCAATTTTATATTCAAAATAAATTATGCAAAAAATCGGTGTAATTATTGAAGACTGCCGCTTTTACTGTAAGTTATGTTTTATATTTTTGTAGCTTTTGCTACCAATATATACTTCCAAACTGTCACATTTTAGTCTAGCTTTATACCTACATATTGGCAGTTATTTTATGGTGTTTATGATCTATAAAGTATTGTGAACTGTTATTATTGTTAATAATTATAATTTTATTATTTTTATATTAATGGAATTTATACTGCGACCTAGAAATCTATTGTGCCCCCATCATGGATTTGAGGTATTTCTTCAAGTCCAGCTAGGAAAACTTCGAGTACATGTTGTGAGGTCTCATATACTTCTCTACAAAATCTGCAACTTTTATTATAGTCAGTTGTATGGATTTTTAATCTAAGACATATGTAAAGTAAATTGACAGAAAGATTTACTGTACTATTTTAAAGTCTGTTTTGTTTTTTAAGAATGTTAACTTTTATTTCGTGCGTTATTTTTTAGTATAATTCTATACGTATTTCGGCAAATTCGCTTTTGCCTTCATCAGGAGGATTCCTAATATTAAAAACATCTATGTAACTTACAAGCTATTTATACTTATTACAGGTCTTATAATTTAAATCTAATTGGTAGGGTTATTGTTGTTTTTGTCCTTGAGGGTGTTAGGTAAAAATGGTGGGATGGGTTAGTTTTTGTTGTTCAGGCTTAATCATGCGTAGGTAGTTCGGTCAACTGGTTGGATTTGCCCTCAAGGACAAAAACAACAATAACCCTACCAATTAGATTTAAATTATAAGACCTGTAATAAGTATAAATAGCTTGTAAGTTGCATAGATGTTTTTAATATTAGGAATCCTCCTGATGAAGGCAAAAGCGAATTTGCCGAAATACGTATAGAATTATACTAAAAAATAACGCACGAAATAAAAGTTAACATTCTTAAAAAACAAAACAGACTTTAATATAAATTTCGACGTAACAACTCAAAAAATTAATAACAAAATTATACTGTACTATTGTTTGTATATGACACAGGTCTCGATATTTTTTGAATTACTTATATTGAAATTGATATAAATGAGAAAAAATAAATACATTTAAATTGCAAACAGACCATTAAACTAATCTTATGAACAAATCTGATTTTGATTAAATTATTTTGTAGAATTTTAAATGTTCCCCACATATAATAACTTTTCTTCATCAAGCATTTACTCAACATTTCTATGGATCTGTTCCTTGCGTCTGGTTGGTTGCCTTACCAGCTTTTAATTTCTTACACATTCCGAAAATAATGCTGATTTCTATGGATCTCAATGCGTTGCTATATTTTTGCAATTATACAAACGTAATTTGCAAAACATCACCACAAACTGTCAAAATTTTTTGACATTTACAAATTATTTTGCTGTTCGTGGCTGCCTTTGACGCAGCGCCTTGGTGGGTTCTCTGTGATGTCTCTTTGACATACGAAATCAAAAAGGAACACTAAATTAAAAATTGCAAAAAATGAAATAAAATTTCTGAAATATTTGAAATGCTCGAAATAAAAGGAGTAACGAGTGTGCGCTGCATTCTGGCCGCTTTCGTACGCGAAATACTCGTAGAGTTGCGCTGCTGATTTACGTCAGCCAAGTTAATAAAGTTTCTGTCGGTTGTTGAGTTTTGATTTGAGATTTTCTTGTACGCTTTGCATGTCAAGCAATTTGTTAAGTAAACATAAAAATTATTAAAAAAAATTAAGCGGTAAAAAATATTTGCTCGCAAACGTTTTTTGATATTTGCTAAGCGGACTTGTCAACCGAAATGTCAGTGCGACTCATTCATGCAGTATAGCGAGTTTCGTAGCAAATTTTCAGTGACATTTCAATAACAACATTGAAATGATTTTTTGTTTTTGTAAATTTTAATTGAATTCGTATTTTGGATTTAATGTATCTTTGTGGCGCTCGTAACACTGTTATGGTGCTGTGGTTCATGTAAATGTGGAGCAATTGTCAACTTAGACGTTGAACACCGAACGTTGAACGTGGAACATTGTGAGCGCTTAACGTCTAACGTTTAACGGCGCCGGCAACCGTTTAACCGTTTAAAGGTTAAATAATGGAGCCTGCCTTTCTATTTATGCTCCAGCCATTAATTATTGTTTCAACTGATTGCTGTGCTTCAGCTCGGTAATGATTTATAAATATAAACACATATAGATAGAAGTGTAGATATAAATGCTTAAATGTCAAAAATTGATCGATGTTTTTGTTTATTTTAAGTACAATATTTTTTGCCAGCACTCGTACCATAGTTCTCGGTCTTCTAAGTTGATAAACATCGCAGAATAACCTCAGCCAATGACGCTGCTAATGCAGCCAAAGGTATGAGAATTCATGCTGACTTCTCGAATTATGCTTCGAGCACAGTACCAAAGATACGGTATTGTAGGAGAATTGTACGTGTGTAGCAAATTCCACTCGAATTGCATTTGATAAAGAGCCAAAGGTGTTTCTCTAGACAATTGCCACTTGGCATCTTAGCCATGCTTCCAACAGGTTGAATAGGGAATTTCTACTTTAGGTAGCACAGCGAAATATCAATGAATGAAGAATAGTTTTAATAAGTATGTATTATTATTATTATTTTTCGTAGTTATGGATTGCAAGGTGCAATTCTTTAGACGAACACAAGTTGACTTCTTCTTTAATTTAAGTATCTTTTTCTCTTCTCTATTATTTGGTCTTTCAATCAACATAATAGCTTGTAAGCTATGGGTCTCCTTTCATTTGTGAACATTACTCGGTCTATTGTATTTGAGGAGTGGCAGAAGCGAATGCTAGAAAAATGAATTACGACTCGAAGTCATTGTATGTGGCAGAATTTTTTAAAGGCAATTTAATTTTTAATTTTTCATAATTTTTCTTTTTTTATTGTAATTTTTTTTTATGTTTTCCATTTTTCTTCTGTAAAAATAACATTTGGCGCCAATGTTGACAGCTGGAAACCGTGTGTACTGCAGGTGAATGCAATCAGCTAAAATATTTCTAATAATTCATATTTTATAGAGGAGTAAATTTTATTTCAATTAAATTTTTGTAAATTAGTTGGAAATTATTTGCAGTTATTTAAAATTTCTTGGGTTAAAATGAACTCTTTGATGTTGCAATTTGCTTAGATATAAAAAGGGAAAGTTTTTCCTAAGTAATGAACATTTTTTTTTAATAATTTTAAGATTTGTGCATCACTATAAGATTCTATTATTACCCAAAGTTTCAGAAAGAATTTAAATTTTACCACTGCACTCAGTTTGCAGTTTAATCTAATACAATAGTAATGAACAATTAGAATCTTTTGTCATAAGTTAGTACGATTTTCTACATATTATATATATATAAAGATAAAAAAAAAACTCAGAAACATTAAAGGTTTGTAAAATCAAATGAATGAGTCTTCAAGTTATGTATATATCTCTTGAAGCAACACGTATAACATGTTTTTAATATCCAGTGTACTATTTTCAATTTACTTATGATATAAGGAGAATATTACGTAGTCAAAATTTTAAATACGGAAGAATCTTGAATTTGATATGTTGAACTTTTGCTCTAGATTACCAATAACTTCACTCCATAGATACTCATACACGATATGAGCTTTTATATTTGGTTTAATAATAACTTAGCAAGAGAAGTTTTAAATCCAAAAGTCTTTAGCAAGATTTCAAAACACCTTATTAAACATAAAAGAAAGAGAAAGACTAACCAATGGAACGAATTTGCTTATTGATATTGATATTGATATTCAGATGTCTGAGTTGGTGAATCAGCACCTTTACTCTATTTTATCTGTGGACAATTTTAAGTCACACTAAATACGGGGCTTTACGGGGCTTTATAATATGATGGATCTGATATCTTTGTATCTGCCTGTGTTTATCAAATTTCGCTGTATTTTTAGGATACTGAGAGTTGGATTATTGTGACTGTCAATTGTATTGAATAGTTTCAGAGCACGATCTTTAATGTATTTTTCAACTGAATCCACTCTCAGATCTTTGTGGATATCAGCTCCTCTTACATACCATGGGGCGTTAACCAGTTTTCTTAAGGCAATATTTTGCCCTCTTTGAAGAATTTTTAAAGTTGAGCTTGGCGCTTGGCAAAACGCTATACTGCCATAGAGTAGTCCTGGTTTAATAATTTGCTTAAATATGCTAACTCTATTCTTTATGTTGAGCTTTTTGCTGCTGATGAGCGGGTGAAGGGAGTGTAATATTCGGGCAGCTTGAGCTCGTTTGGACTTGAAATGTGCTTTCCAGGAGTGCTTGTTATCAAAGGTTATGCCTAGGTATTTGAGAGTATCGGCCCATTCTATTTCTTGTTCTTCTACCTTTAATTTTCTGGGAGCTTGGCGGCGCTTCCTGGTAATTGATTATATTAACAGTATGACAAAAAATTTGAATACTACGATTCTTGTTTAAATAAAAATCTTATGTAATCTCTAGTGCATCATTACAAACTATAGAGTATTTTATTCTCATCAATTATTCTCAACAATTATCGTATTAAACGTGTTCCCATACAAATTTCTTTTATTAAAACACGATAAACTGATTTGCTTTAACACAAGCTTAAAATCAAAACCCACACGGGCTAAATTTTACTAAAATGAAAACAATCCTAGTCTCGAAAGAGTGAATGAAGCTTGAAAGGTATGTACACGTCTATTTTAGGTACCTGCAGTAGACTCATCCAATGATCCAATATTCATTTGTATTAAACGCGTACCGAAACTAGTTTCTTTTATTAAAACACGCTAAACTAGTTGAATGCTTCGGTAAAATCTGAGACTGATTGTTTTGTATATAGTCTGAATACAATATATCAAAATATTTTTAAATTAAGGGCCTATGTGGAGCACTCTCGTTATCAATTTTAATTTCTTGAATTTTATAAGATTTTCAATGTTTAATTTTTGATGTCTTACCAGTCATTTGACAAATTTGACTTACTTTGCTACTTCAAACCACTATAACAAATTATGAAAAAATGTATATTGTGTATTGAATAGTATTTTCACCATTTATTATATTCAAACTACATACTAATAGTACTTAAACCAATTACTTTAACACTCATCACTTTGTGGTTTTTTATGCTGTACCTTTTTGTACTAAAAAAAAAATATTTTTAAAAAATTATTATTTTTTAAATAAGGTGCTAAAGCCCACACTAACCACAAAAGATAAAAAGGCACTGAAAACAATTAAATGCTTCGTAAAAATGTATTAAGAGTCTTTAAAAATTAATTTTAAAGTTTTCAGCTATTTTGGTAAACAATTTTCTATTCTTTTCAATACAAAAAACGGTTTTGAAAGAATCAAGAAAAATAAAAAAAAAAAAATTAAAAAGCCATATTTCTGATAAAGGCCTTTTATGCTCTCTAAACAATGCCTTTTGAGTGCCTTTTCAATGCAACCGCAAAATCAGCACCTTCCCAAATAGAAAAATAAAAAAAAAGAAGAAAACTTCAACAATCGTCAGCTCGCATAGACAAAGAGGCAAAGCTAGACAAAAAGACAAAAAAGGGTTTCAGAAAAAAGGGCTCAAAGTAATGCCATAAAAGAACAATACAAAAACAACAACAGAGACAACAGCAACATTTTTTGATTAAAAAATAGTGATTTTTACTTTTACAAAAAAGCAGAAGAATTAATAAACATAAAATAAAAAGAACTATAAAAAAATAAAACAAAAGTAGAAGTTGAGCGCAGCATACAGGGCCATGCGTCATTATTCTGTCGATGCTACTGCTGCTGCTGCGCTTGATGCTGCCTCTGTCGCTGCTGCTGCCACTGCTGTGGTTGAATGATGTTTTATTAAATGGAGGTCTTCTTGTTTTTATGGAGGGCATTGTACTCCGACAGAAGTTTGATGAGTTGATAGTGTCTTTCTCGTTCTGCGTACATAAGTACTCATGTGTTATGTGTCAGTGAAGGTCTTTATGTGGCGTGGCATAAAACATAAATTTGTAAATATCATGAAGACTACAATCAAGGCGAGATTCAAATCTCACTGCCGTATTTTCACTTGAAGTGAAAAAATTTAATTCACTTGATGAAAAGGTTAAGTTGATTATTATTGTCTATAAATTGAAATATTGATTAAAATATTGATAAAAATGTAACAAATCTTAATGGTTGAAATCATGGAATTTTAGCATGAACGCAAAAATTCTTAGTACTGCGTTACAAAACGGTCCTAACTTCCCGGGCACACTCATTTGATAATGGACTTTAATTAAGACAATACATCTTTACTTCTGATATACTATGGAGCTCTAAGTTGCAATACAATTTTTTAACAAGTTTGAAGTTTTTTAATTGTCGATAAAGTAGAATTCTCATAACAAATATAATCATAAGACAGTTTAGGTCTTATAGCTTCTAAAACAGAATTTTATTTTTCAAATTCAACTTTCCTTGTATTAACGGTTTTACAGCCCTATATTGTCAAGCCAAGTCAAACGTTAATTTTAAGTATTTTATCTTGGATTTTGATTTCTACGTCTTACAATGAAAATAGCTTTTATTTTTTCATCTAAGTCACCACCATCGGAAGTATATCATTACCTTGTCAACATGAAGTTGTAAGTTCATATAACAACAGAATCAGTTTTCATCTCAGCAAAGTGCGAAGTTGAGTTCATACATTACAAAGATAAATCTGCTGTTTAAAAATTATACAATAAAGAAGACAACGAAGAATAATGAACAAATGGTTTTAGACTTGGATCAAGAAATAATTCCGTATAAACTATATGGAAACCACACAGGATTAGTCAATGTCATATAATTTTTTCGTATTTTAACTTGCTAACAACACTGAGTTTACCCGAAATTGGAAAAGAATCGAAAATGGTTATAAAGCAATGGAGTTTACGGTACCAGTATAGTCATAGTGTTATATGTCTGTTCAGAAATCATTTTTTATATATGATTATAATCGGTTATAATCTTAGCTGGTGGATTTCAATGCTTTCCAATCAAGAACAACAAATTTAATTGTCATCCCATTTAAAATTTTTGTACAACAACAAAATCATAACACTAATACCTGGTAATAGTGCAATTAGTTGAAAAGTGGAAATCCCCTGGGAACCACATTAAAATAAGAACAAAATGTCGGAAGCTTTTATGCAAAGTTAGAAGGTGTAAATAAGTTAACTTAAATAAATTGTGTAATTAGCTTCACTGTACCGTACAAAGACTTGCCTAAGTCACCTACTTCAATGCTTAAAAGTCAGTTTCTTATACTTTTTTCTTTGCTTTTCTTGCGCATGACAAATATTTTTAGTTTATTTTTTTTTCTATTTTATTTTATTTTATTTTATTTTAATACTAAAATACTCATACGTTCCCTCAAAAGGCATGAAAAAAGCGAATGTTCCAGCAAATATGATAATTCTTAAAAAAAAAAAGTCAGAAAAGAGTAATAACTACAACAACAAAAGGGAAAAATAATACTAAATACTTTTAAAACTAAAATAAACAAACAACAACAACAATAATAATAAATTCAACAGTAACTGAAAATTGCAACAAAAAGCAAAACATCAATCAACAGTGAAGAGACAGCAAACTGAAGCCAAAGAACAGTACAGACTTTAGTTTAGCAAATAATAGCAGTACAACAACAACAACAAACACAACTGCAAAGACAACAATAAAAACTATAACATCAACAAACAAATAAACAACCAAAACAGAAAAACTTTAACTCACCAACAAAAACAACAACAACAACATTAAAATTGAACAAAATTACACTAAATTGGCTTCAATTATTGTATTAATTTGGGTTCCGTGTTGCTTTCCGGCTTATCCCTTTTATTGTACTCGTAGTTGTTATAACAGTTTTTGCTTTTCTTATTGTTTTTTTTTTGTTTTGTTTTTGTTATATATTTCTGATATGTGTGCGTGTTTATATGCGTATATGTGTATTCTAACTTTAACTCTTCTGTACTTGTTTGCCAAAGTGGAATTCATTGCTTTTTTATTCTTTATTTTAATACTTTTATTATTTTCTTTATCCATATATGATGAGGTGGAAAATGGAATGCAGTTTATTATAAATAAAACAATAAAATAAAATAAAAAATTGTTTATTGAAGTATAAAGTTTAGTTGTAAGATTTTTACTCCGAACACATAACATACAACAGTCAACAATAAACAAAATAAATAAAATATGAGAAATACACTAAGTGGATTTCATTGCTATAATAATTATAATGACAACTACAACAACAATAATAACAAAAACAACAACAATTACACTGAACACAAGAACAATAACAAACAGCAGTCAAAATGCCAACAATCATAAGGAATAAAAAGTCACTCGAAAGGAAACAAACGATTATGTATTGTCTTGTGTTGTTGTTGCATTGTTGCATTGTTGCTGTATTGCAATTTTATATTTCAATACGCATCACACACATAAATACATTGCTTACTATGGTATAGTAAGGATAAAATCAGCACAAATATAACTTATATTAAGCACTGTATTTATGTATGTATGTATATGTTAATAGAGTAAATAAAAACAGAAATACATAAAAACGAAATTGTCTCAGAGACGAGACAAGATTATCATCGCCAAACTGACAAATTTTCAATGTGCGCACAATGAATGCAACATGCAGCGTAGGACTTAATTCGGATTATGTTGTAATAATTTTTAGCACAGGAACGACCCAATGGAATCCATAGACAATTTAAGGTGGGTTTGTGTTTATGTTACATGTAAATAAATGAGATGAGATTAGTTCAATTTATTAATATTACAATGGAAGAACAAAATGTTTCAATATTAGTTGTAATTCTTTATTCTAAGAGTTGCATGGCAAAAAATGCATTTAAAGAGAATAAAGGCATGTGCAACAACAACAATGCTCTTAAATTCAATTGACGAAAGAAATTGTCTATTCATGTAGATCCATTGAAAATCAGCCAGTCAGTTGTCAAATGCATTATAAATATAAGCATGAAAACAGAAAACACCTATAAAAAATAAGTATATATACAGAGAATTTCTTAACAAATTATCTATAAAACTTATAGCTGATTCCTTTATCCAAGAAACGACAAACAATCATATAGAAGGAACCATCGAGCTACAGAGTATCAAAAAAAATGTATCTAAACCCATTTTTCAACCAAAACAAAAAATTAAATATCTTAGAAATGGTTTATCCAATAAGTTTAATTTATCAGGATAATAATGGTTTAAGGTCCGAAGTATTACAGGTACTTGCAGTCTCAAAAAGTTATTTATGAATAATTAAATATAAGAATTATTTCCAAGACCACTGATGATGGTTAATTCAATTAATTAAAATAATATAAATTTTTGTTGTTGTAGTTCATTACTTTTCGAAATCTCTCTATTAAATACCACAATTTCTAAATTTCCAAAGTAGAAATAGTTACTCCTGTAACGCACAATTTTGGCTAGATCGTCTTTTGAAGCAAACTGCCTACACCATTTTTCAACTAAACTTAACAAATTCTCTGCAACGTATGAATAATAAACAATATATTTAAACGTTAGACGGATTCGAATAGCAAAGAAAGGACAAAGACAAAAATTTTTTAATTTTTAATGTATTGAAATTTGGCTGACCATACAACGCTGTTTCGATGGGCAGCCAAATTTCAATAAATTAAAAATAAAAAAATTTTTGTCTTTGTCCTTTCTTTACTATTCGAATCCGTCTAACTTTTAAATTGTTTCTTTCGTCATAAAAAGACACGCCATTATCGGCAAGAAAAAATTAACCTTAAATATATTTAAACGTTTTATATGTAAAAAAACAATACGTATTGAAATGTAAAGCTTCTTATGATTAATCCGTGCGATAGAATGAAAATGCATTTGAAATATTCGTAAGATAATAAGGTTTTCATACAAAATAATAAACAACTAACTATTCTAAAAATATATTTTTTTATTTTAAATTTTCTTTTCTTTTGAAAAGAATTTTTTCCTATATTTCTTACACCTAAAAACCAGTACGTAGTCAGTGGAGAACCATTAAGGTCTAAAGATATCACCAAATTGAATTTTCGACCTATATGGATGCCAATAAAATGTCCTTCTCTGCTGCGAAATCTAAGGTTATATTTTGATGTGAAAAATATGAACTATTAATCTACCTATATACTTGAAAATTTATTTTCTGGTAATCAAGTATCTCCTTTCGATATTGATAAGGACATTAAGCGTTGATAGATCAATATCTGTTATGAAAAAATATAATTCTACTAGAATATGATATTGCAATAACTTCTGTTTACTGGGATATCGAAGTTAATTCAGAGGAAAGAGTTGACCTTTTAAAAAAGAAATAATTACGTTTATCACTTTTAAAATCGTTAAATCAGTTTAGGCCTGCCTTGAAGTAACTTTTAGGTTATGTTGCTGACGCAAAAACAAGAATATATGCTATCTTACAGAGAAAGCTTTAAAGCAGCAAATAAAATTAGTAGAAAACTATAGCTGAAAGTGGTCACCTTTTATGAAAACATAAATATAGTTAGTACTTCTAAAATTTATGGGTTTTTAATAAGTAAATGGTCCTTTAAAATAATCATTTTACGGAAAAATCTATTAACTAGCAAAAAAAATATATGTAATACATATAGTAATAATGGAAAAGTTTAAATATATTATGAAACACAATAAATATAAACTAACAGTAGCAAAAAAAATCAATAGAATACTATAATTAATCTAGATGAAATGGTTAACCATTTATAAAAAATAATTAGAGCTAGTATTTCTATCATTTATGGGTTATTATGGGTTATTAATATTAAAGTAGCAAAAAAATTAAAGTAATACTAAGTGTAATAGTTGAAAGGTCTAAATATATTATGTGACACAAGAAATTAAACGGTGTTTAGAATAAATTTTCCTATAATTACAAATATTTCTGTTTTAGTTATTTTCCTCTCTAAAAGAATCAACGAGAATTTTTTTTAAAATTAATTTAAAAATTTAAATCTGCTACAATATTCATCTTGACATTTTATTTGTAAGATACACGGTTTATATATATCATATATAATCTCTAAAACAAAATTATTTATATAAAATATTAATAAAAAAATATACAATATGTATATAACTATACTTCTATATAAATAAAGAAAACTTATTGAAATAATATAATAGAAATAAAATATATTATAATTTTGGACCTTCTCACAAATAATTATAAAATCCATTCTTAATATGTAAGTAAAATCATTTGTTTTTTATGTATAAATAAATTATAATCGATTAATTAAAAAATTCTCTAGTCAATAATCACGTTTAAAAAATAATAAATAAAATGAATTAATGACTCATTTAGTTTTGCTAATAATTACATTAAATTTATTAAATAAGAAAATTCATCAGTTTGAATCACTTAAAATATTATCTGAGCTTTTTTTTACTTACAATCTATCTTTATAAAAAATATTTAATATATTTTATTAATTCTAATTTATGACTTTGTGCTTTTAGCGAATTACTAATGATTAATGATTTTATAAAATCGTTTCTTTTTGTAATATTTTTTTATTTATACGTTTTTTTATTATATTAATTTAATTAAATATTTAAATTTTTTTTAATAATAAAATTGATTATATTATTAACCTAAATATATAATATATACATTAAGCATTAGCTTAAAAATGTATATTAATTAATTAATATAAATATAAATTAATAAATGACAGGACAGATTTTTTAATGAACTCGTATAATAGAGATTATACATAATTGTGAAGAAAGAGTGTTGTATAAAAAATTTTCAAAATTTTCAAAATTTAATGTTTTGTATACCCTACGCTCAATAACTGCGAATTTGAAATACGTCAGATTATATAGTATCTTCCCCAATTTCGCCGACACGATCATTTGTTAATGAATTTAAAAAAATACAATTTTTAAAGAACTTTTACAGCGACACTATATCTCCATATAGCTTCGTTTTCAAGATATCGAATTAAAATTCTTGTATGAAAGACGCCAACAATTATAAGGTTTTGAAAGCAGATAGAATAAAAATAGTTTAAGACGAATGTAATAAAATCATATCTTATTTTAAAATCGTATATATCTATAAATGATGTCACGAGCATTACTGGCGATCAGTAGACTATAGATTTTTGTGACACTCTTAATATAATCTCAATAAATATAGGATATAGATTCACATATTTCGGGAAGCCGATTTCTTGTTCGAACTCTCTCGCCTTTTCTATCTCGCTGTTCGTGAGATACAAATTCATGGATGAAAATGGAGTCATACAACAGAAATATTCCAAGACAGCGAGAGTTTCAAAAAATCACCTGGACACACACTCTACGTGCAAAACTTATAAAAGTTCTGATATAGAACCAAACAGGCTAAGTTTTGTCATAAAACGACAACCTAGGAGACAATTATTTAAAAGAAAAATCTTTTTGGAAAATAATTGTAGAACAATTTCTTGTATAAAATTAAAAATTTTGGTTTCCTAATTTATTTTAGGGCCTGAGTGACATCAATGGGCCGTTTCATTGCCATTTATTTTGATTATGAAATTCTTTTCTTTAAAACAAAAATACCCGGCGGTCATTCCAAATATAGATCTTCCGAATTCAAACTAAATTCTATCGAGTAAGCAGGTTTGATTTCTTTACCTATAATCGGCCTAAAATTAAGTTATGTTTTAATAATGTAGTAGATTCAATAACATATTATTTTAATTAAATTAATTAAACTATGCAATTTCAAAACATAAGCTTTATGTATTATTAATTTTAACAAAAAGAATTCTTACAAATACATATTTCTTGTTATAAAAAAAAATTTTTTTTCTATTTTAATTATAAAATGGTTACTTAATTAAATCATAATTTCCTTTTTATATAATATTATTGCAAAAATAAATTCCATATATTTCACAAAACTTCGCTCATTATTTTCGATTGTTATTTTCGGGGAACCATCGAAGATAGGTCAAATATCGGAAATTTATTTTTTGAACTTACTACTCAAGAACAATATTTTATTTTTTATTTCAGTATCCAATTTGCGTGCTTTATTTATTATATCTAATTTATATAAAAATTATATAAAATTATACATTATTTTAATTTTTCGAGTTAAAAATTTTGGGCTCTGAAGGCCCTCTTTTTTAGTTTTTTAGATGGACAACAATATTTAAATAATGTTAAGAATTTCTTTCTTTTCCTTAAAATTTACTCTATTTATTATTATAAAAAAAAAAATTTTAATTTAAAAAGTTCCTTATCAAAACTTATTAAAAATATTTTTAATATATATTTTATATATTATATATTTTATCGTTATAGTATTACATATTACTTTCTTTATGACTATCATATTATTTTTATTATGGTATATGTACATACATATATATATATATAACTTTATATAAATATATAAATGTATGCATATATATATAAATATACATATAAATATAATATATATATTATTTAGGAAACCATAAGGTGAACTCACCATAAATCGAATATTATTTTTCTATGAATTAAATTTTATTACACCAGCATTTGAAATTTTCACATTTTCTTCAAATTGTTATAATTATTTTATTTGTTTTAAAATAATTTATTTATTTTGAAATAATTCTTTTTTTTTTAATTCTTCAAAAATCTCTTTTTTTCATTTTATAACTAAAAAAGTTCTTTTCGCCGACGCTGTTTTTTATTAAAAATTATTTTCACTCTTTCACAAAACACAAAATGCAAGCAGAAAAATATTCTTTCAGTTATTGAAAATAATTTATATTTTTAATAAAATTTTTAATTGAATTTTGTAAAACTAAAAATAAAAAGTATTATCCACATTTTTATTAGATTGCAACCGCAAGAAAACTGGTAGACTTGCACAGACAACATTTTCCAACAGTAAGAGTAACAGTAAAACTGACCGTTCCTTCATCATAAGAAATTGAAAACTTTGTATAAATTTTGCATTAACATTTATTTTTATTTGTTCTTGTTGTTGTTATTATTGTTGTAGTGAAAACACCGTTGCTTATTATTGTTATTATAATTATTATTGAAAATAATATTTGCGCTTTTACAAGAGCCACCGTTCGAAACGAAAG
>NC_051846.1:47701179-47703516 GCF_002237135.1 Teleopsis dalmanni
AAGACGACAAAGACTATACCATAATATATGGTAGAAAATAATTATAGTAAAGATATTTTTGCTTGATATATATTTGAAATTGAATAAATGTGATTGTATTCTGATCAAAATCTTTTAACATTTCGTAATGTACTAAGTAGTAACTATGATGATAGTGTCATAATCTATATGTGACATATAGGAACAAATTTCGCCGGTACTTTAAAAAGAGTAGCACATTAGCCAAAATTTTCTCCGAATAACAAGCGAAGCTAATCTAATACTTTTTCAAGTTCTTTGGCTTTCACATTAGAAATACAACGCTTTTCAGAAAAACTAATCGAAACGCTAAGGCCAAAATGTTTTAGGCATCGAGACATCATGATATCAGATCATACCTCTTGTCAAATGTTACAAATAAAACCCGCTTACAACTAGTTATGTTGATCATATTCTAACCAATATCCCAAGATGATTGAATTTCTGATTAGAAACCATTGATTTCTTATAGTTTATGAGATCAATTATCTCTACCTTATGCGATTCTAAATTCAAATAATGAGATTGGGTTCTTGAATTCCCATAAAATTTGAATTAATTTAATTAAATGTTATACTAAATTGTTTAAAACTGGTGAGAAAAACCTCAATTTATTGTTCTTTGACCTAACATTAACGTTTCCGAAAAGTAAAAAATGATTCTTTTCGTGGTTCTGATTTGGAAACACTGTTTTATTGTCAAATGAAATTGTTTTTCAAAACATCAAGCGTTTTGTTTAAGGTTTACCATTTTACAATATACATGGCATAGTAACCATTAAACGTGTAAACATTAAACAAGTATGTAAACAACAAGGTTTGAATGATCATTTCTTGTACTGAATTTGCTCCAGAGAGGAGGCTCTTACTTTAACTTAGTGTATAATATTAACAAACATAATTGCAATATGTGACTCAATAAAAATAACTCTCGAAATATCATTGCATGCACTAGTAGTCACTTCGTCTGGTGGTATAATAGTTCCATACCTTTTAAAAATGATAAAGAGGTGATAAAAACCATATTTCTGATGGAGACTACTTCAAGATATGCACTTGAAAGATGTGTGGTTTTAACAGAACAGTGTCAGAACAAGTCACACGAAACGTCCTCTTTAAGCTTATTAGTGCAAAAAATTTATCTTACGTGATAGGAATTCGGTAGCAAGATCATCTGAATTGTCACTATACATTGTGACCGAAAAGCTTCCGGAAATTTTAAATAAAACGCAAAATTCTTAATCTTCATCAATATTTATTTTATCTCCTTCAAAATATGCTCCATTAGAAGCGATACACAATTGCCAACGTTTCTTCCAATCATCAAAACATTTTTTATAGGCGCTTTCCGGTATGGCTTTGAGTTCCCTCTGCGAATTCTGGTTTACGTCTTCTATGGATTCAAAACGCGTTCCTCTGAGTGGTAATTTGAGTTTGGGAAACAGGAAAAAGTCACACGGTGCAAGATCAGGTGAATACGGGGGCTGTTCGATGGTATTTATTGAATGTTTGGCCTTAAAATCGTTGATAATGTTGGCTCGGTGCGAGGGAGCATTATCGTCATGAAAAATCCATGAATTATCCTTCCACAATTGAGGCCGTTTACGGCGGATATTTTCACGCAAACGTCTTAAAACAGTCAAATAATAGGCTTTATTGACTGTTTGTCCTTCAGGGACGAATTCATGATGCACCACACCACGAATATCGAAGAAAACAATCAGCATTGCCTTGATTTTCGAGCGACTTTGGCGTGGTTTTTTCGGTTTCGGCTCGTCTTTTCCTCTCCATTCCGATGATTGTTGGCTTGTTTGCATGTCGTACTCGTAGACCCATGTCTCGTCACCCGTTATGATGCGTTCCATGAAAGTTGGATCGGAATTGGCACGATCAAGCATGTCTAACGAGACCTGTCCACGATGGTGTTTTTGGAACAAATTGAGGTGAATCGGAAAAAGCCGAGCGTTGACACGTCGCATACACAAATTGTCCACCAAAATCAAACGAGCCATCTCACGACCGATGCCTAGCTCTCGTGCTATCTCTCTAACACTCACATGAGGATTTTTGAACACGATTTCCTTTGCCTTTTCAATGTTTTCGTCGGTGGTAGAGGTCGAAGGTCGTCCAGAACGCGGCATGTCTTCGACGGTCGTACGACAGTCCTGAAAGGCTTTGTACCACTCATAAACTTGAGTTTTCGATAAAACTGATTCCCCATAAGCCTTTTGTAGCATTCGCAACGATTCTGCACACGAAAATTCGTTCGAAACACAAAATTTGATGCAAACTCTTTGATCAATATTTTTTTCCATTGTTT
>NC_051846.1:47703616-47716807 GCF_002237135.1 Teleopsis dalmanni
GTACTGAAGTAGTAAAATTCATTAAATATTAAATCGTTTTATTCAAAAACAAAAAATCAAATTAAATCTTGACGCCATTCTAAGTGTCTTTGTTTTTCTGTTCAGAAAAGCCAAATCATGTCAAAATTAAACTTAAACATAATGTTGTATATGCCCTAAAAATACTCAATTTACTAAAAGTTTTTCCATGTAATAATAAAATAATAATATTATATATTTTCCAAAGATCTCTGACGATGAGAACATGGCAACACTCGAAATAAAAAAAAAATATAATAAAAAACATAACATATATTGAAAAAAAATAGATTAAGAAAAAAAATTTAATTACAAAAAAAAAATAAACAAAAAACAATAAGATACAAAAATAATAAGAAATACAAATAATTAAAATATATAAATAATAATAATAATTCGTCCGTCACTTCTAAATGGTTGTGTAGCGTTTAGCAAAGCTTCAAACGCTACTATTCACCAGCTAGAAAGTACACAAAGCCTGGCTCTGAGAAGACTTTTCAAAGTTCCATGGTACATTAGGACGAATGACATCCTCAGGGACATCAAGATTGATTTCATCAAAAAATACATAAAGGATAGAGCCGTTAAATTATTTGCGAAATCTGACAGACTTACCAACACCGCGTTATCAAACCTCAGAATGGTTACAGGCTCCTCGGGGAGGTATTGTCAATTATTGCTTAGTCTCATGAAGTGATAAACAATAATCTAGTCAAGGCGCAAAGAGGGGTTTTGAAGAAACCTCGCAGTTAATAGAGAGTAAAAGTGCTCAGGTGCACTGACTCAACTAGCCTCAACATAATAATATAAATAATAAAAAAACATAAATAATAAAAATAAATAAATAATAAAGAAAAGTATATACAATAAAAAATATATGTATATATAATACAAAAACAAAATATATATGTATATTTAATAAAATAAATAAATAACAAACATAAAACAATCACAAAAAAATTTAACAATAAACAAAAAAGAAAAAAATAAAAACAAAATTAATACATATATATAAAAAACAAAAAATTAAATATATAAATATCAAAAAACAAATAAATAAAGAAGTATCGGAATAAATCAAATAGCAAAAAAAATTAATAAATAAAAATTAATAAATAAATGAACTTAACTAGTTAAGTTAATATGGTCAACCAAATTTCAATAAATTAATCATATTTTTGTTGTGATTTCTTCATTACTGTTCGAACCCTTCTAGTTTCTTTTCAACATAAGACGCGTCACATTCGACAAAAAAAATCAACTAATATACAATATTATTAAATAAGTTGGAAATACTGTACACCGCGCTTTAGATTGTCTATTATGCCAAACACATTTCGTTAATCAATTTGTAGATTTTAATGAACGTCTAATGATGTATTGGAAGATATACTGGCATACAGCTGACTGCTACTGTTTAATTCTGGGCATTCGTGAATGCACTGTGTATGTAGACAATCCAATATTTATTTCCTTAAGGCGAGAAATATTGATTTCCAAAAGACTAATTTTGTTGAAATATAATAACTCAGGCTGGAGTACCCTATCAGAAACCGCGTGAAAATTTATGTATTCTACATATTTATTTTTATGTTTTTATGTGCTTAATGTTATAAGTCTATTAGTGACTGTCTTGCGTGAGTAAATGAATCTCTTGGCTTCTTTTTGGCGTTTACAATTTAATTAGTATTTTTTGAACTGGAAAATTCCAGTATCTGAACTAATTGACGCTTGACTTCTTGGTTTGGTGTCACAATCAACCGTTTCTTTACATTCCATAACTTCATATCGCGGCAGCCACCACGAAATAACGATTACTTTATCTCTATTCATTAAAGAGCTTTAAACAATTTTTCATTATATATAAATGCATTTTAACAGAATTTAAGGACCGTAAGGACATTATATTGATTATTGCTCTATTACATTCTTTATTCTTATCTTTCTTCGACGTCACACGAAAACACAGATTTTGAAGGCAATTTGTTCTGTTTGAATTGCAGCTATATATTCCATATATACCTAAGTCAGGTTGAGAGTGACAATAAAACTGTCGGTTTTTTATATATATGTTGCCCATTGTGATATCCCCAAAATTGTATAGGTGGGATGAGTTATACTGAACATTGTTTTCTAAGTGACGAAACAGTCTCTAAGTAATTAGAGTAGCTTTGTATGTAGCTCCGGACAAAGACATATGAAGTGATTAAAGCATTTAATCTCTTCATCATATCACTATGACTCCTGCACAATCCGCTTTGAAGAATATACCATTAGTACGGAAGTACTAATGGTACAGTACCGGATAGTACTTCAATAAATACATGAACTTCAGGTTCGTTGAAGACAAATCTTCCTATCTAATCTAGGCTGTCTAGGTGAAAAGTGTTCATAACTAATCCACAAATTATTTGTCACCGCTATGGTGAATTTTCTATGCTCCTATAGTACAGCTATGATATTATATAGTTTGATTTTGCATTTGGTATCGAGATTAATTACACATAAGGAAAGCTAAAGGAGATTAAAAGAACTTACAAAGCGAACAAAACCAAATTACCAGATAATATAGGCAATAGTATATTGAGAAGAACTCTTAATGAAACCTCTGAAAATTGTGCGTCAACAGTAAAAGGTGTTAAAAAGAGTAGGATTTGAAATAATGACACATGAAATAACTGAATGCCATTGAACGTTATTAAAAATTCATATCACACTATATGTGTACATTATACCAGTTTTAGTTATTTTTCGATCATTAAGTAACAAGTTTTTATCATATTTTTTATGAATACTGATTTGCTAATCTGACGATAATATGGCATATACTATAAACTGACTTGGACACACCCTCACAAGAGCTTAATGTATCTAAAGAACCTACTTCTATTGTACTGTGAATCGCATACCTTTTAAATTACTAAAGAACTATTTTAATCTATCCAAGTAAAGTATGTAAAGTATGTCTCATGAGATTCTAAGTGATACAATGAGAATATAATCTTGTAATAAATACGACAGAATGTTGGGTATTGTCTGAACCTATAATGTATTAAGATATACCGTTATATATATATACCGATATATATTTCAAGCAACCACTTATATATTCATATAATCATAAAATTAAAATAGTGAATTAATTTTTAACATGTTATCCAAAAACAGTTAAAATGTTATCTCCTGTTTTATTATACATATTAACTTAATTAATTAAAATAATTTTGTTTTTATCAGACAATTTATACAAGTTTTGGAAGAATGCATCGTAATAAAGTTCAACACGTCCTGCATTCTTTACAAAATAATTAAAAATGTGATTAATCATCAATTCTAATAGCTTTGTGGAATTTTACTCTTCCTAACCCATTGGGAGATCCAATAAATCGAAATTGCAAATCCCTAAGCTGGCAACGTTCAAATAAATTTTTTTCTGATGCGAATCGTATAAAATTAAGTAATGAAAAACAAAAAGATGAAAATAAAATAAAATGAATTAATATAAAAAATAATAATAAAAATAGAAATAGAAATAAAATTGTCTCAAGGTGTTTCAACTTTGATGTTGAACGTCAACAGCAATTGTTAATTTTATTGTTTCAAATTGGATTTTTCACTTCACCACGAAATAACAAATAACCTTTGCTCACGACAAGACAATTAATCATTTCAATCGTTTATCTCATTTCTTAGCCAGTGCAAAGACATAACGATAAGTTATTAAACTAGTTAAAAGGGGGGCAAAAAATTCAAATTAACTACAAATGCACAAATGCACTTAATGACAGTTAAAAATTGCAATTTTCTAACCTACTTCAGTAATTTTCCGCTTTTTTCCTCGTTTCAATGCTAAGACTCATTACGATCGATTACCATCTGCCCTAAAAGTTTTGCAAGTACAGCTCTTGTAGCAGACCTAAAATAGAGCAACGAGAAAGATTTGCCTGTAAAACATTTACAAGTATCCAAAAATTGAAGTGGAACAAAATGCAACATCGTCGTCAGGCAAGTTACTAAATCAGAAAAAGTTACAATAGTCCATAGTACCATCAATCGCGAAAACATTGCTGGATTTTATTGAAATGATGAGCTTGTAATTTATAACTCATTAGTTAATAATTAATTTCTTGGTTATTAGTTCTCTAAACAAAATTAAAAATTTAACTAAAGTATACATATGACCACATTTAATATGAGAAGCACACATTAATATGATTTATTATACTGTAAGGTTCTTGGGATTTGATAAAATGGTCAGTAGATAAGATCAAGCAAAACTTATGGATCAATAATTTTATAAACGAAAAATAAATTTTCATACAAATATCATTCCGGACCTGTTATAAAGCACAAGTTTGGTAAAACAAATGTTTTTGATAATTAATCGGAAACTTCAATAAAACTTCCCTTTTTTTCGTATATACCAAAGATAATATAGTAAAGAAAAATTTTTAGGAAAACATAATTATTTTAAAAATTTGTATTTTTAATAAAACTTTAATTCAAAATTAAAAAATCTGAAAATTCTAACTGTTGAAACTCACCCGAAAGAAGTCGCTACTAGCGCAATATTCCAGGTAAACGTCAGGCTAAACAGTTGGTTCAGGTATTTAAAGGGTCACTGTCTGAAGGGTCTGTCTGAAGAGATGGTTTTGCCTACTCTGCTTAGAAGCAGACGAGACTTCTTTGTGACTGTCCAGTCTTGATCTGAGCCAGGGTCGAGAATTACTTTCTCCTAACATTTTGACTTTTATTCGAAGGGCGGAATGTCTTCTGTATGTAGCAGCATAAAAGATCAAATATGGTCGCGGTGCTCCGCTTCGTTCGAAGCCGGTATCCTGTCTATTTCTTATCTAACTGCTGAAACTACGCACAAAGTTCTTTGTACAGCATTCTAAAATGCTATATATAATATTAAGCTGAAAAACTCCCATTCGAATGCGATTTATTAACCTTGCAGTTATTTATAAATTTCCAAAACTTGAAAAAAAATATTCTTCACTGTGCCTTATGAAGTAATTAGTACTTTAACTTAATCTTTAAAAACTGCTATTACACATCCTATGTCAGTCCATCTTCATAAAATGCCCAAAATGATTCCTTTTTTATGATAACACCGCCTACAAGAAAACAATTCTTCTTCTTCAGTCAAATGTGATGGATCGATAGTACTTTAATGTAATTGAAATGTAATTGAAACCAGATTCCTGATTTAATGGTCATATTATAAATCCTAAATAACTTTTGTTCAAACTTTATATAAATAAAGTTTTAGAGATGCCATTTTTCGCTCTCTCCCGTATCCTGTCAACGCTCATGTTACAATCTAACATCCTGTATTTTTCCGATAATTTCACATAATAATGCAATATTTTCACGTTCTTTTTATGGATCGCTTTCTGAGCTTTGGCAACAACCCAACCCAGATACAAACAATTGGTTTTGAAGGAGCAGATTTACCATTTCGAAATAACTTTTCATAATTTCAATAGTTTTTTCAAAGAATTTAATTAAAATCACTGCAGAATATATGTTTTATTGAATTCTTAAAGGCTAAATATTTCACGCTTAATCAAGCTGTTGCAGTAACGATTCACCAATTGGTTTTGAAGGAGCAGATTTACCATTTCGAAATAACTTATCATAATTTCAATAGTTTTTTCAAAGAATTTAATTAAAATCACTGCAGAATATATGTTTTATTGAATTCTTAAAGGCTAAATATTTCACGCCTAATCAAGCTGTTGCAGTAACGATTCACCAATTTCTCTCAAACTATCGCAGAAGTGATGATGTATAAACAGGAACTGAAAAGTGTGATTCTTTACAGATGACAACAGGTCTTTTTATGTGGTTTTTACCCACAATATTCAAAAAGGATAAATAAATAAAATTTGATAGATATTTGAAATTTAATAGATATTTATAGAATAATCATAAGTTCCTTAAGAAATGTTTATATTCAAAATAAAAAATTTGAATTTTTGCCTTCAAAACGAATAACAATCCATTGTTCTAGCATTGAAGGAATTACCTATTGAATGCTCTCCTGTTTAGTTGTTAGATAATTGCCAAGAAAATTATTGCACAATATTTCATTGCAAATAAATTAAGTTGAATTATTTGGATAACTCGACTCATTGGGTTGTTCTTTTGATTCGTTTTACTTTTGATTGTGTGCGCACGAAAAATGACACTTTGACTGAAGTACTGGACAGTGAGCGGCGAACGGCGACCGACGACCGGTAAGCATTAAACAATGTACTGTGACTAGGTTGGTGGGTTAGGAGTATGGAAGTACACTTATTTTGTGCTGCCAAATTCGATTTTAAGCTGCAATTATATTGAATTTGTTGCCATTGTTTTCATTGTAAATATCTAACCCTAAGGTTAATTCAATGTGATCACGTTTTAGCCGGAAATTGGTACACGCCGAAATAAAACCAAAACATTGGCGTATAGAAATCAAGACGAGAAAAAAACTATTGCAAATAGGTTCGGCTACAATATTTCATGTTTACCGCCATCAGCACTGGTACTGCCACCATCAGCGTCACCACAATCGATATTGATTGATGTGGTTTTTATATACAATGTATTAAATAAGGAATAAAAACCAGAAGAAAAAAAATATGTGCATACACTATGGAAAAAATATCTAAAAATAACAGCACGTACTTCTAGCATTTGCTGCATGGTTCAAAGGTGCCACACTGTTACTTGTAATTTACACTAATGAGTGATCATTTAATTTGCTTACAATATTAATTTGTGTTTTGCATAAATTTTAAAATATATTATTATAAACATTAAAAACAAGTAACAAAGAGAAAAATTATTAAAAGCACGATATATAACAATAAAAATAAAACCATATTTAATATGTAAGCCCCTTGGAAATTTATTGTTTTCATTGTTACCAGAGCTTAAATTGTCTCAAACCGAATGCGGCACAAATCTCTTTACTAAAGTCCTCATGCCATTATGTTCAGATTCTTCCATGCTGCAGTATGGCAACAATAACAACAGCAAGGAAAAAGCAAACTGAATTGTTCCATGTATTTTGCATACTTCAGCAAACGCGTCATATTTTTAAGAGGTTTCGCTAACATGTAAAGGACCCTTCACAAGTACAAGTTGATCCTTGAAGAGCATTTTGCTAGAGTGCACCATTGCTGTTATGTTGTGTTACGGCATGAGAACCATTTCACAATACAGAAATTTGTTAAAATACATTAAGAATTTCTGAATTACTTAAATTTTATGTAGTTTTTATATAGCAACGAAAAAGGAAGTTCACATTTCATAGCTTAAAAACAATTTAAAGAACTGCGGTTTTAAATTAAAGATATATATTTTCAACTCTATATAACAATTGATTCTTTTAAAAGCGTACAGAAAAGAATATAAAAAGACATTTACTATCGTTAATGAAAGCATTACAGTCAAAGTATCAAGGGATGTTTTGTTAACGTTTTGTTTGGTTACCGTTAGTTACTTTTATAATAGTTAGATCTAAAGGTATTGTTCTTTAAAACTACCTATATTATATATATTATCATATATATTATTATTGTATTATATATATCATAATTATATATTAAATTGGTTTATATCGTACAATTATTTTGTTTCTGCCAATTGTTATACATTAAATTAGATTGGATTTGATTTTAAACGGTTTGGGAGATTGTTACCATATCACTGCATCCTTTGAAGATTATTGCGACAAACATACTTTAGTTCCATACGCGAGTAGCAGTCAAAAACCCCATTATGTCCTAATTCCATCATAAGTGGATCGGCAGTTGATAAGTACCGAAGTCAGAGTCTGGCGAGACTATCACAGTGACACAGAAAGTATTCTGAAGGACCAACAATTGTTATAAATACAGTCAAACTTCCATAACGCTAACTTTTATGAGTGGAGTTTTCTATAACTCAAACTATATAAAGTGCAACAGGGTTTAGAGAGCAAATTACATACAATTACAAAAAAATTCTTCATTAAGATCCATAATAAATAATTCAAAATATCACATCGTAACTATTCCGATATTAGGTGAAGGCAATTTAAAAATTTCTTGAAAATATCGTTGACGAATTTAATAAATTAAATCATTTCAAAAAGTTTGCAACGCGTCATCTAATCATCAATGGTGAAACTTAAATTTCGAAACAATTTAGTAATTCATTTTTTATAAGAACTTTTTAATCTATCGATTCAATCTCCATTAATGGGCCATTTAAGATTAACTTGTCAATGTATGGAATGAATGTAAAGAATTGAATATATAATATTTCAGTTATTATAGTCTACGTAGAAAAAAAATTAAAGGCAATGGAAATTCATATCAAATGGTAAGTGTCTTACGTGAATCTGCTCCTTAAAAAATGATGGCTTGTAAGTTATTAGTTTATAAGTTCAAAGGTGCTGCACCTGGAAAAACAACCATACAAGCTGTGCTAATGCTAAAAATCGATTTTTACAAAAAAAATTGATTTTGAAGATTATATGTTAACTGAGTGAAATATTTCTGGATACTCTGTGCGCAAAATGTGTGTTCTATTCGCAAATATTGTAACAAATACTCATACCAAGGTGACTTTGCCTGTAAGAACTGGAATATTTTAGAAAGCATAAAATGGGTTTTGTGCATTATTCCGGTAATATGAAATAGACTTAGATGTACAACTATGATCTTTGATCAAAACAAGAAAGCGGGCTCTTTCGCATTGAAGCAAGTTCGCTTACGAGTAACTCGCTAAAAACTATCCAAAAAGTGACACAATCACCTATTTTGGATACAAAACTAATTTTTTTGCAAATTAATCAATAGCTAAAGTACAAAAATTTGTAAATAACCATCTATATTACAAAAGAAACTAATTTTTTCTTATCAAGATAATGTATAAGCTCACACAGTTCAAAAAAATCATTATAAAAAAAAGCTGCATTAAAGTGTATAGTTCTTACAATAACCAGCCTATCAGCATATTCACCGGATTTGCATCTCTTTGACTTCTGGTTCTTTTCACATCTCTAAAAACTCTTTAATATAATCCGAATTTCATAGAAAAAAATAAAATTTTCTATATCTCTCTGACTTCTAGCTCTTCTCACACCTCAAAAATTTTTTAGTGAAAAACAAATTCACTAAAAAATGTATTGAAGTAACCAAATTGCCTCTAGAGTCTAGACTATTATCACAACCCTTTAAAAAAAAAATTTTACCTTAAGAAATTATGTACGCTCCCACACCTCAAAACAACGTCGTTGATATCATTTAATAAAAGTATAAAATGGTAGCCTATCAGTCATTCGCTGGACTTATCTCTCTCTAACTACTGGCTTTTCTCGAAGTTCAAAAAATTCTTTTGTAGAGAAAAACTTTTTATAAAATAAAATGTAATGACGGTAGTATGGAAATGCGATCTCTAAATACAGCTACCCATACAGTAATATGTATTTAAATAGATTATACTAAAAATGGAAAAAAAAATGTAGCCATTAATCCATTTTTTCATTTTCCTTCCTCAATTTTATTAAAAAACTATTGAATATATGCTATAAATAATTTAATATGTGTATAATATTTCGGAAGAACTTTTCGGTTTGATAATTAAGAAATCATATATAATTGTTAAACCGAATATTACAAAAAAAAATTCAATAATTCACAATACTTTTATTACCAAATATAAATCTGACTTACTTCTACAATAGCAAACAGAAACGTAAATGAAATAAAATAAATTATTTGCTTTAACATGATAATATGTTTTTTATATGATTCAAAAATTTTCATCTGATGTGTATATGACGTCAGCTCTTCAATATAAATGCCTTGCATATGTGCAGTAAAATATTTTAATCCTGCAATCACATTTAATGCCATTATTAAAATTTTTTCAACACATATTTTTGTACGGCCAAGCGCATTATATTAATACGTTTATAGCGATATCATTATTAAAATTTAATATTAATTTTTTTATACTTTTAATTTTTTTGAATTGATTGTAAAGGATTGCAATACATTTCCGCTTCCGTATTTATTTTTCCCGCATGCACTTGCACAACAGTTTGCCTGTTGCCAGAAAATTGCAATTGAACGTTGCCACTTTTTTGTAATTCAACTGCTGGAGGCAGGAAATCATGTGGTAGTTTTAATAAAATAATTAATTTACAATTAAATATTTACTTCATTTAAATTACAAATAAAATTGTTAAATTATTGAATAAGAGGTTTTATACCTATATAGTGTTTACATAATGTTATACACTCATATAAAGTTATTAATTTAATTAGTTTATATATTAAAATCGAATTATTTACTTTATTATTGTTTATTTTTTTTTTTTTTTGATACTTTTTGATCGTTCAAATACCAATAAACTACAATAATTGCATTAAAGATTATTAATAATACCATAGACAAACAATTAAAAGAGATATAGAAATAAGAAAGATTTTCTTAGAAGAGCACTATGATTGTGAAGCTCTTTTAGAAGCCCACAAATTTATTTAGAATTTATTTAGTTTTATGAGTTTATTTATTTTTGTTTCTGTGTGGTAATACTAAATACAATTAAACCGATGCGAAAAGAAAGGTATATATAACTATACAATAACTAACATCATTTCATTTCTAAGTAGAATAAAATAGAGCAGACAAAATTAAACGCTATACCGAAAATAAAATTATATCGGCATATACATCGACATATACGGCATATACCTATACCTATACAACAAAATGGCTCAAGTTATTCTTTTGGAAAATAAAGCTAAGTAATATTTTATATAAATCTATACAACACATCAATATATATCTACAAAATTAGGAGTGTGCCTATACATGAAATTCTGTATCCATTCAGAATTTGATACACTCAAATAACGCTAAACGTTATTTTCTGAACTGAAAAGCTATTTTTTTTTTTTTTGCGGTTGGTGGAAAGCATTAAAAGTGACAATGTGAGACTTGAACCCACTAAAACCACCTCTTAGGAATAAATGGAGAAGATTTCCACAGCAATATCGCAACTTTATTCCAGTTATCAGGGGAGTTAGATATGGGCGAGAGGTTTAATACCTAGGGTACTAGATTTATCTACGTCGGAAAACATGGACGTGGCGCAGGTAGATTGGAAGAAGGTGAACGGGGCGTTGCGTATAGGTAAGTATACCTGAACCAAGCATTGCGGATGGCATAGTCAACGTGGGGTATGAAGTGGAGTCGAGGTAAGAGAAAGTCGTGCTGTGGCAATAGCATAACACCAAGGCACTTTAGCTTGGTCACAAATCAAATAGGAGTAATTTTGAGGTCTAGTTTCAACTGAGAAGCATATTATACCCGTCATTTGTATATACATATTCTTATTGCAAATAGAACAATCTGTAATTACAACACTTTGCGTTCTTTGCCATATTTGTACTTACTTGAGCAAATCTAAGGAAGCGAAACGCATGATCTATACATGTACCAAAAACTGTTTAAATGTTTAAAATATTGTAATAATTTATTTGAATACTATTTCGTTGCATTTCGGATGTTACTGACAAATTTTTTACCAAAAGCTATTTTCACATTCCGTTTAATCTCTGAAAGAATACTCGTACATATTAACAAGTATCGTTAAATTTATTTGAAAATTTTATTATTTCATTTACACGAATGAAACTAATATTATAATATTTTAAAAAAAATTATATGATATGCAAAAGGAAAAATTCCATTTTAATTTGCAATAACCAGATTAATAATTCATAAAAATTCAGATTTGAAATTCATATTGGCGAGTTTTATGCAAGTGACACTAATGTCCAATTTACAAATTAAATTACTAATTACATATTCTGTAACAAGAAGTTTAATAAATTTAATGAAGTTGTTTATTTTAACTTCTATTAATTTTGTTGTAATAATTTTTTGTTTTTTTTTTTAAATAAAACTACAAGCTTATATATGTTGTCAATTAACTTGTCAAGTGCAGAGCAATTTTTAGTGCAAAAATTGCAAAAACTTAACAGATACCTGCACTTTACTAAACAGATAGAGAGATCCAAGTCAGTTCATATATTTTGAAATATATCTTGAATCTCAAAATGTGACACTTGTTATCAATTATTAAATATAATTACGTTCAGGCTTGAGTTTATCTAATTCGATTAAGAATTCGATAGCAGCAAAGTTAATTTCTCTTTATCTGCCGCAAGAATCAATTTAAATTTTTAAAAAATTTAAAAAAAAAATTCTTCAAATAAAAAAAACGATATCCCACCAGAGTTTATAATTTTTCCACAACTCACAATAAATTAATGTTCTTTTTTACAGTATTTTAATTAGGCTCATTAAGTTTTCAATTAGTGGAAGTGAAGGTTATCTGCTTAGGTGCGAGTATCTAAACCTTTCGAACAAATCCCTTTTTCGCAGTATCTTATAAAATTGCAAATTAAAATTCAAACGTGTTGCTTGTAATTACGTAAATGCAAAAATGTTAAGGTGACATTTTTGCATTTAATGCATTTGTAATGTCAAAATAAAAAGACAACTACACAGTTCATACAGTGTCTCTGAGATGAATGTATTAAATCTGCATATCCCATATACTATTCATATACTATACTCGTATACAGATTTAAATTTGTACAACCAGATCTTTTTCTTTAAGCTTAGTAACCGCTACCATTTTACATGTAATCTGTAAGAATCTGTATCTCACTAGCATTGGCAGACATGCACATTTATGATTCCTGCGGGATATTAGTACGTGTTGAACCTGTTTCACTGTAACCCAAGGGAGTAGAGATAAATTTGTTTCAGTCTACATAAATGCGAAAGATGGGAGTGAACAGCTTCACTGCATAAATATTCGTTTGTAAAAATAGAATCAACTTTGAGTTTGGTTTTGTATGGAGTATGATATTGTTTATTATCATTGAGCTGGAAATTTACTTCAAATACTTTCGTTTTATCCAAAAATGTCTAGCAGGTGTAAGAATATTACAAACATGTATGGCACCATACAAAAGCTTACAAACACTTAACGTACGTGGCATCTTTTAGGCATCATGTCACACGAACAAATGACTGAATGCAGCAGCGATGAGTGTGCTTCAGCGACTAAAGTCACTTGAGACAAATAATAGCTACAGCCATCCATCT
>NC_051846.1:47716907-47723100 GCF_002237135.1 Teleopsis dalmanni
CAGCACTGTCCTTAATTACTATGCCAAAAATGAGCTCGATCTGTCAGACAGTTCGTTTACGGCAGCTGTTGAAACCAGTTCACCTCAGTAGTGCGTTGCGAAATGTCTTCGACGGTCGTACGACCGTCCTGGAAGGCTTTGTACCACTCATAAACTTGAGTTTTCGATAAAACTGATTCCCCATAAGCCTTTTGTAGCATTCGCAACGATTCTGCACACGAAATTTCGTTCGAAACACAAAATTTGATGCAAACTCTTTGTTCAATATTTTTTTCCATTGTTTTTTTCGCAACGCCCTACTGAGGTGAACTGGTTTCAACAGCTGCCGTAAACGAACTGTCTGACAGATCGCGCTCATTTTTGGCATAGTAATTAAGGACATTGCTGCCAAACTACATAAACTTAAAATATCGAAAAATATACAGCGCGCGAATTTTAAATGAGAATTTCCGAAAACTTTTCGGTCTTAATGTATGTTATGCTCTTTAGAGGGAAGTCTCCGTGCTGGTCAAGTTCTTAAAAACAGAAAACCACTAAAATCAATAAAATCAAAAATGGATGTAAATTGAACTAAAAGACGTCAAGATCTTTAAAGGCACTGCAATGATTAGGAAGATCATAATATATACATTTATTCAATTGTTATGAGATAACTCCACAACTTCGTGTTTCTAGATGAAAACTTGATATAAAATTTCCTGTCTAAATTGAGAACAGAAGGGATGTAGTCAATATTTTTTGGAGAAGGACAACCAAATCTGCAGTGAATAGGGTAACGTATAAGTACCTGGCACTTACAAAAAGTAGATTAAGATTATTGAGTTATGATTTCTAAGCAAAAACGTCTTCATTTGCCTAAAAACATAAAAATATAATAAGTATTTGTATTTTTACCGGGCTATATGTTGTTTTTCAGTTTTATATTACCTTAAATAATATAAAATATGCTTATATAAAAACACTAATATAGTTCGAAATTAATATATGAAATAAGTGATCATTAAGATCTCAGCATTACTGGTCATAAATTACAATTCATAATCTATTAATATTAAATTAAAGACCTTTCTTCTCTGTTATTATTGAAACTTTATTGAAATTTTCTGTAAAGAAGCAATGTTAAATTTCAATTTAAGAAAATTTTGGAATTATTATGGAATATGTATTTATTTATTCTTTGATACGAAAAATTGTATTTAAAAATTTATTTCCAAACATTTTGATCACTAAACACATTGTGAAAACACCCCTTAAGTTTACATTTCCACACTATAAACAGGTTTAAAAATACCCCGCACAAATTATTCAGCTTAAGCATACAAGTTTTAACCCTTTTAGAACATAACTTATTAAATATTGAGCATGAAAAAAAATTTAATAATAAAGAGAGAAATATTGTAGTTAACTTTTATAAATAAACTTAAGAAAAATATATTAATATAAATTTAATAATATAATATAAAATTAACTTAAATTTAAGCCTTAATTTTTAACCCCTACTAGTTAAGAAAATTTTTGAAGTTCTTTTTATTCACCGTGTGGAGCACATTTATGAAGTAATATGGTGAATTTAAAATATTTCCCCTAAATGTTGCTGCCATTTTAATAACAGCGGCATAAGTTCAAGTATTGTTTTTAGAGCAAGTTACCAAAATAATTTCACATATGAGTGAGGGTTGTAACATTGAGAATTTTTACTTTACTGTTGTTGTAATATATCCTCATATTTACGTACTACACTCTTTAACTTCCAGGTTGTACTGTAGTGATTCTTACATACATTTATATTCGACATTCGGCAATATTTACATACGAATTAAAATTATTTATTAAAGGCGGGCTGTATGGATGTGGTTTGATTTTATTTTTATTTTCAATTTTATATTTATTTTTTTTTTTAATTTATTTTTTTTATATTTTTTTTTAATTTTTATTATTCTTTATAAATTTTATTTTTATCTTTTTGTGTGAAATACTCACATGCAAGTTTTTTATTGTTCGACTGACTGCCTCATTGTTTCACGTGCAATTAAGCCTCTATGAAGAATCTATCTATAGACTTAAACTTGAATAATAAAAATATATATAATTCCATTTTTTTGTTTTTTTTTTTTTAAATCTGAATTACCACAAATTGTACGTATTATGGGGGCTCAATAAGTGCATTGTTAGGTTGTAGGTGTTGTTGGTATTTATTTGGTATTTGAATTTAAAATGCAATTTTAAGTACTTCATATAAATTTTCATATTAATTTTCCTATACCTCATTTTATTGTTCTGTTATTGTGGCTGCTATTGTGGCTGTTATTGTTGGTACTATTGTTGTTGGTGTTGTTGTTGTTGTTGGTGCTGTTACTGGTAGTGCAGTGTGAGTAGCAATTTAAAATTAATAAATTTAATTCCGTTTACATTTACAACGCGTTAAATTGGGTGTGGTAAGTATGTAAATTAACAAATGATAAATTAAAATATTTACGTAAATTTCAATAATTAAATAATTGAATATTTGCATAAATGCAATTTCATTAAAATGCTAAAAATCAAACACACACAACAAAACACAACCTGTATGCGTGTGTAAAGGAAAAACACAACAAAAACAAAAACATTGCCCAAAGCAAAATTTATTTTCACAGATTTAAATTTCAAAATTTTTGTGGTGAATTGTGGGCTGAGCGCTGTGACGTTGTAGGTATGTAAATCGCAAAGTGTATGTACCATGTATGCTGTGTACATATCGTGTGTATGATGTGTGAGTTTCTGTCCTGAACTTGAGTGGGGTGCACAGGGTTAAGGGTGTTTACCAGTGTAAATTATATTTTATATTAGTACTAGCATTTTGCAACAGGCTCTTTTGCTGAAAATTATATTACACATAAAATATATATGTATGCACACACACGTTACAACTTGTATGTGGTTAAGTTGACACATAGAGACAGCAACGTCATCCAGTTATACGTATACAATTTGCATCTGCATTTTATGGTTTTTATACTCGTATCTATACTCGTATGTTAGTATATATCTATATATCTGCTAACTCAATCTCTGGATTGAGTGTTGCTTGTATAGCAACAACTTGATAAAATTTATTATTGAAAATGAAACTTTTGAAATGTGTATGTTTTTAGTTTTGTGGATACGCTCGGTGGTTTGTTGTTAAAATTTATGTTGCGGTCACTGTATGCCAGACCATGCCAGACCATGTCTACCATGTGTTTTGGCTTAATTTCATCAGGATATGAGCTATAAAAACTTTTATTCCCCAAATATTTTAACAATGATATCATTTATGGTTTCAAAAAGTTTCAAAATTTATTTGAAGTGAAAGTGTTTTAGATTTTTAGTATCATAAAAGTGTGTAATTGAATTTGTTTTAAGTTTAATTTTAATTTTATTTTAATTTTATTTATTTATTCAAAATATTAGTTAGTAGTTGAGATTTCATTTTCATTTTTCGAGTACTTAAAATACTTAATTGATATAAATTTGTAGAGATAAAATTAAACTTGTTCTAAAAATAACAAGTCTTTGTAATAAATTTATCTTTATAAATTTATATTTATTTTTCAAATGAAATATGAGATTTATTTTAAGGAGTACGTTTAATTTAATTAAGTGATTTTCATTGATTGTAACTAACTTTAAAAAACTATACATTTGCTTAATATTATGTTCCATAAGAGTTAGAAAAATTAAGAATATATAACTAATTAAGTTGAATATCTTATTTTAAATATATTAAGAATTTGGATTATTTAATGTTTGGAAAGGAAGAAATTAAAAGTTTTTGTAACAGTTAACACTTCAAAAAGTATTAGAAAAATGAAGGATATATAACTAATTTAATTGAAATGCATTTATTTTGATTATCTAACATTTAGAAAAAAAAAATTTAAAATTCCTTTAGCATTTTATTCAATAAATTTTAGAGGAATCAAGGACATTAAACTCATTTGATTGAATTGCAATTATTTCAATTAGCAATTAGTTCCATAAACACTTAATTTAATATGTTCAGGAGATGACTAGTAAAACAATTTTGTTACCAAAATTGTCCATTTTCATACATTGATACTAAAGCATCTTTCAACCATTATTACTTAAATTGATCATCAGTCGAGTAGTCAGAGAGGACAAAGGTCAGCGTTTTTTAACATGATTACCTAACAGGAAGACTTAACACCATTGTGCTCTTAATATATTTATCGTTATATATTTATCGCCGATTAACACCCAATTCCAAAGAATTCAGTCGGTGTAAATTGAAGCTAAATATTTGTTAATAGTTTCATGGAAAGAGCAAGACCTATCTAAGCATCTGGTTGGAAAATGTGACTTCACATTGCTCCTTTAATCAGTTTGTTCTCATGAACTCGTAAAAAAAGCTCGGAACGAAAGAGATATTTTAAGCTTTGAGAATTGAAAACCTTATACAGGATAATGTGAAATTAGTACATAAACGATTTATTTTGATTTATGGGGAATTTGTAAATGAAACTAAATGAATACAGTTCAATCAAGTTATATTTTTAGTTTAAACGCAGCTTCCACGTCACTTTGTTTAATGAGCCAACCTATACCGACCAGGACAACCGGAGCTGAAGACACTAACTGCGTGGTAGCGGATTAATACCTCCGATTGGGTGCTGCAATTAAAGCTCACTCACAATAAGTTATACTTCAAAGAATATAGGGTGAATTTAAGTTGCCTCTTACGACATGTGTGTCTTATCTCGGGAATATCATAAGCTTAAAATTAAAATGGTTATGTTAATATAGCTGTAGTATATGCGTTAACTACAAAATCAACTATAAAATCAATAGCAATTTTTTTGTTGCTGAATTTGTTAAAGAAAAATTCACAAAATTCGGAGATTTCCGCTTTAAGACGTAAGACCGCAGTTGAAATGTATCAGGGTTCAATTCCAGATACATGTAATTAAAAAACCAAACATACCATTAAATAATATATTTTTGCAATTACCACTGACATGTGTATTTGACGGTATCCAAATCAACTCTATGTTCAGCCATAGAATTTATTCGATTAAAAATTCAGTTTACATCAAAAATGTCGTCACTGTTATTTTATTTTTTTATTATTCGAAGATGAAATTCATGTCGTGGGATATTAAATTTGTAATTACCCAACGATATTCAAAGTTTAATTATTCTAAATTGTTAGTCAAGTATCTTTTAATACTTTAAGCCCCCTTTTTTTGAAAACTTATTTTTTTTTTGAATCTAAATATTTTATGATATATCAGAAAAACTTTTCCCGTTGATGCTGTGATGCTAACGTCGCCAATCTTCGTTTATAAACTTAACACACTACGGCATGACGAATTCATGCAGAAATTTATATGAAATTGAGTGCCTCCTTTTCACTAAAAACATGTATCATGTATACATGATACAAAGTTGTGGAGATGTTAACTTTACTTCCAACTAATTTGTTCACCGCACCTCCGTAATTAAAATTTTTCAACCTTGGATACAATGTTACTATCGACTGCCCACTTTTCTGTAGGGGTTAATAAAATTGAATTACTTACGATAACTAAATTAACACGCTTGATTTCCTCATACGGCAAAACACTGTCATTTTCCATATCAAAATAAACTTTGGTCTGCCATTGAAGTCTGAAATTTGATCGTTTTTCGCAATGGACGGAGCGTAATTAATCATTACTTGCCGTTCTTACTAAGTTTAAGATGCCCCAGCCGGAGCACCAGCACCAGCACCAGCACCAGTACCGGCACCAGCAGATCCGCATGAGTTACGCTTAATAATTTCTTTGCAATTTTATTATGAATTTTCAAAAAATTTATATCTTAAAAATTTAAATTAAAAATTAATAAGAGGAACTACCGTTTCATTGCTATTGAACCCGACTGCCCGCAGTTATAAAATATCTGATATCTTTAAGATGAAATTTTTTATAATTTTAATTTCTGCTATCAGCCCACAAAACGGTTTATTTTGGTGTGTACTACTTTCAAGTTCCATTTTAAAGATATTTTATTTAAAGTGTTATTTTTTTTCTAAAGTTCATTATTTTTTTTGTTATTGTTCCTTTATTATGTTTGAGTTTTAAACCAGCTAAGGCAAAAAAATTTGTTTTTTATATCGAAAAATCTTTAAAATTCTCAACATATTAAAATTCATTTCATGGCACCGAGAACA
>NC_051846.1:47723200-47729671 GCF_002237135.1 Teleopsis dalmanni
GGAAGTTGTAGAGAAGTGGGACGAATAGTGGGACGAATAGTGGGACGAGTAGCTAACGTATTTGTATTGTTCAGTGCAGCGCTTCTATTTGCTTAGTTTTTAGTTGAACTTAGCCAAGTTAAATAATGAAAATGTTAAGCCGTACTGATCAAGAAAAAAAATAATATAACACAAAAAAAAAAAAAGAATTAAAAATGAGTTACATATGCCAGTTTGAGATTCTGATTGAGATTCAGATTCAGTTTCAGTAGCAGAAACTGGCATGGTTTGAAATTGGTTTGTTATACAAATGCTGACGGCTTTACTGAATGAGAGTATCAAGGGTCCGTCCGCCAAATTGGCAAGTGTATATGGTGTATGCTTACTGCAGAAGTGTGAGTGGAAGAGTTAACTAGCAGGCAATAACAGGCAACAGGGTGTTAAGCAAACAATGAGCTTAAGTAGTTAGTAACTGTGACAGCAATAAAGCAGTAAGCAGTAAATTTATAGAAAATAAAAATAACAAAGCGTAAAATATCATAAGCTAAAACAACAAAAAACTCACCTCAACGCTTGACAGCGTTGCACCACGCTGCACTACAGCAAATTTATATAGTGCAGCGTAGAGTAGTGTCTAAGCAAAAAATACAATAACAACTCTTTCGCAAAATATGCAAGGCATTAGAAATATATGCATCACGTTTACAACAATAATTACAAGCTGAGATGCCGACATACTATATACACACAAACAAACAAACGAACAAGAGTTCATATACATATGTTAATGTATATATATATATATGTATATATATAAATATGTAAATGTGTAAATGAAAATGAATACAAAATATATGGATGGACGACAGGCAGCAAGACCGACTGCCATACGTTCGCTGTTAGTTACTCCTATTTGAAAAAAAAAATTGCATTTAAATGTGTGCGCGCTGTTATAAAAAGAAAAAAAATGTTTTTTATTTTTTTTTTATTTTATTTTTGTGTTATAAGAAAACAACAAGTTTTGAGGGAGAAAAACATGGAAAAATCATCGAACCGTTAACAAGCATTTAATTATGTACACACAAACAAACAACGAACTAGCGAACACACATACACACACATATATACGTGTACTTGCACGCACATTGTTACGCTGCAATTAAAGTGCACATTGCCAACAAGCGCACAGGCATAAACTACGTACATCGCCGCTGCTGCCGCCGCTAACAAACAACAACAGCAAGTGTCGCTGGGGTGACGCGCTGCAGCGAGAAATTATCGCGCAAGCGTCTTTAAGTGGGCGGAGTTTTTTTTAATTCCATTTACTCGTTTTTTTTTCTTTCTTTGTAATTCAATTTTCCTCCCCACCTAACCGCCTAGCATAAAGTAGAAATAGTTTTTATTTTTCTACTCAAACTTATTTGCCCGTTAATTTGCACACGCGGTAACGTGGCTGACTTTTTCTTTTTTTTTTTTTTTGTTGTTTTTCTGTATAAATTTTTTTATAATACATTTATGGTTGTTGTTGTTTTTGTTGTTTTTGTTGTTTATCGCTCGATTGCAAATTGAAGCCATATTGGATTTTGTTCTTAGTTGAGCACCGCGCTATGTTAGAATATAGCGCCGCGCGTGAGTGAGTCAGCAGCTTATGAGCTTAGGTTT
The DNA here is from genome assembly GCF_002237135.1 of Teleopsis dalmanni. Lineage (NCBI taxonomy): Eukaryota > Metazoa > Arthropoda > Insecta > Diptera > Diopsidae > Teleopsis > Teleopsis dalmanni. Next base: position 47,724,842 of record NC_051846.1, read on the forward strand.
GAGGGTGCAACTAAATGCTACAAAAACAAAAACAAAAAAAATTATTAAAATGAAATGCAAAAAAAAAATTGCAATTTTTTTTATATACACTTCTTTTTTTTTTGCTTGTTCAAATGCACCCTTCAACTTTGGCATTGAGGGTGGTAGCATACACTTACATATAATAACTTCAAGTGCCTCTTTCTCTGTTTCTATGGGTATGAGTTTTTGTATGAGTATGAGTAAGCGTTTGTGTGTGTGTGTGTGTGTGTGTGTGTATTTGGTACCGCTATAAATGTTGTTTACTTTCTGTTTTGCGCTTTCGCTACTTGTTCAGCGAAAGCGGAGAAATAAAAATTTTCTGCAAAGGCAATTGTGGGTAAACAAATAGTCCACACAGAACAAAAAAAAAATATAAATGTTTTCCTTAGCCCCTGCACAATCGAGCAACCAGCAACCAACACAACCACTCTTCCAACCTTCCAACCATTATTTCACTACCCACCCACTAGCGGCTTAACTACAACACAAGCGCCGGCATATAAAAATTTTTTTATTTGCGGCTTCGACTACGTGAGCTTTGTTAAGTTGTAGCATTGTTGTTGCTATTGTTGCTGGCCTTGCTGAGCCTTGCCAGTGTATATTTCATGTATATCCGGCGCTAGTCGTGTTGTTTGCCTCGCATGAGTACTCCATGACTGCTTGTTTCCGTTTTGTCGTTTGTATTTCAATAGCAGCAGGGGGTGGGTAGTATTTCTCTACCCAAGCTTGCTCCATTTTTAAAAATGAACACATCAAAACACTAATACATAAGCGCGTAATACAACATACACACACACACATGTGCGCATACAACAGCAAACCGGCTGTTGTGCCTGCCTGCTCGTTTGCTAGCGTATGTGCCTGTGTGACAATGTGTTCACTAGCACTAATACACTAAGCTTATGCCTATTTTTAAAATTATTCGCAAAATGCCAATGAAAAAAATTTCCATCATTTCATTTTCCGTTTTTTTTTTGTAATATTTTTTTTATGGTTTTTTCATATTTTCTTTTTATTTTCTTCTTACATATTTCTTATTTTTTGCTTTATTTAAATTGATTTTCCTGATATTACGCTTCGTGGGCGCTTTTGCACTTTCATTTGCTTCAGTTTGCTTTCGGCTTCTGAGCACATCGCTTTCGTTTTGCTCGTACTTTCATAACCAAATTCAGCATTTCTTGAACTGTAATAAATAATTTCAGTTTTCAGCACATTTGCTCCACTGTGCTGTTCTATTTTTTTGTTTTTATTTCTTTTTTTTTTTGTTTTTTTGGTTTGTTTTGGATTGTGTTTGTTTTAATTTCCAACTGATAGTTATGTTTTTCTTGGTTTGTTGGTCTGCTCCCGGTAAATTTGCCTCATTTTTTTGGCGGTTAAATCTCCGCGTGCGCATTAATTTTTTTTATGTTGCCTAGTTTTTTGTTGTTGCTCATAACGCGCCTTCATATTTTTTGCATACGTTTTGCAATTATCAACAACCTGCACATCAGCATGGCAGGCTCCGTGGTTTATCCTGTATCCTGACCTCGTGCAGTTCTTCGACAGCAGCCGGTGTTGGCAGTACAACAGCTCGACAAATAAATCCTTGTCAACAGCATCCACATCCACATTTGCTTTAAAGAGTGACACTTGTGCCTTAACTGTATTTCACCGAAAATGATTTATTCTTTCAAGTTTTATTTGTGTTGTTGTGTTGTTGCCATTGTCTGTGTCGTCATCGACTACGAAATGTTCGCTACAATAGTTTGGCTGGCATTTAAGTTCCGAGCTTTTATTTGATTAGAACATAAATTAACAAAAGTGATTTCAATACAAAACAAAAGAAAATACAAAATTTATGTTGTGAACTTTGAAGAAAACGACACAGTGACAATGAAATTAAGAACTAAAAAAAATTTATTTAATAATTTTTAAATTTTGGAATTTTTGAATTTTCGTATTTCAATTTAAAAACGGCTGCATTTGGAAAATAAATTGAAATCCCTGAATCTAACAAGTAAGTTAAAATTATTAAAATAATGTTTAATTATAATTCATATTAAAAATATTTTTTGGATTACTTTATATTATGCATTTTATTCATAATAAAATTATTGAAATAATATTTTTATTTAAGACATATAATAATTTTTTTTTATTTATATGAAATTTTATATTATGCATTAAATTATAATAAAAATATTTGAGTAATATTTTCATTTCTATTCAATTAAAAAACCCAGCATATACTAACACAAAAATATTGACTAAATAACTTTTTTAGTTAAAATATTAAAAATTTTATTTTGGAATAAAATTTTATATTACGCATATATTTTTTGTAATAAAATTAATAAAATAATATTTTTAGTTAAAACATGTAAATTTTTTTTTTTCATATAAATTTTTTTAAATTTTATATGATGCCTTTGATTTATAATAAAAAATAACAATTATATTTCCAAGTTAAATCAATTAATGTAAATCAATTAAAAATGAATTATTATAGTCAAGTTTGTAGACTTTAAATCACTTTTCTGTCACAACATTCTTTTTCTTTGGATATAAAATATTCTCCAACAATAAAAATGTTTCTAAATATATTTTAATATATTTATTTTTATATTCAGAATATAAATTTAACTTATTAATGAGCAATTGTTTAAATAACATACAACTTTTTCAATTATTTTTAAAAATTCTATTTTACTTTCGATTATAATCTATCAATAGGCATCCTTAGGGTAAAAATAAATTATAATTTTTAAAAATAATTTAAAAAATTATGTTTTATTTAAAAACTTGACCAATAAGTCTGTCCAAAAATAAAAAAAGGAGCTTAACAAAGCTTTTTTACTATAACTTATAAAATTACTTTTTAATACACAAAATAAATAAAAGTATAATAAATTGATATAATATAAAAAATGATAAATAAAATAAAATAAAACAAAAGTTCTGGTGAAAAAAAATAGCAAGCTATTTTGTCAAATTGTTATAAAGTGAATATAAATTTAAAATAAACACATACATAAATAAAAAAATAATTTTTCAAAATTATTTATTATTAACTGAATTTATATTATATAGTAACTTAACCATTAACTTGAAATGCTCAGTTTATTAATAGTTAATCATATTTTCATAATTAAAACAAATTTTTTATAATAAATAATATATATAAAAATAAAGAAAAAATATATGACTATGCTTTTTAAACATAATTTAAGAAATGATGTACGATTCGAACAATTGACAAATTTCAAAAATAAAAATAAAGAAAAATTTCATATACATATATATTGATATTCAGATGTCTGAGTTGGTGAAACAGCACCTTTACTCTATTTTATCTGTGGACAGTTTTAAGTCACACTAAATACGGGGCTTTATAATATGATGGATCTGATGTCTTTGTATCTGCCTGTGTTTATCAAATTTCACTGTATTTTTAGGATACTGAGAGTTGGATTATTGTGACTGTCAATTGTAAAAATTTCATATAATCAACAAATATATGCTTTTATAATTAAATAATATGCATATAAATAATTTTTTTGAATTAATCGTCAACTGATATAAAAATAAATTTGAAAAATTATTACACAATAAGTACTAATCGAATAATTAACGAAATAGAATATAATAATATTAGACTGACAAAAATATATAAAGCACATGGTATTATTTTATATTTGAACTAAAAAAAAATGTTTCAATTTAAATTAATTTAAATAAAAATTTCAATTTAAATAAATTAAATAAAATAAATACGTATTTTAATTCATATATATATAAATAAAAAAAATAGGACTTACTTTTCAATTAAAAAAAAAATTTCGTTTCAATAATTTTATACCGATAATCTTTACGAATGAAGAAATATAATTTACATATAATATAGTAACTAAAATCTAAAATTGCTAACCTAAAAATATATAAGTTATATTAATATATTTAATAATATTAATAAGTCCAAAAAACAATTTATAATCCTTTATAATCTGAATTAATAACATTTGAATAAAAAAAAGAATTTCTAATAAAAAATAGTTATATAAATATTATAGTACATAAATATAATAACATAATAATAATATAAAACTAAATTTAGAAAAGATAATTCAGTTTCCTTTCTACTTTTAATTACAAAATAGTATAATTATATTATATAACAGTGTTACTTTACCTTAAGCTCAGAGGTACTTATTTCATTAATTCTCATTAAGTTATTTTCAAAGCAATCTCTATATATTATAATTCAATATATTATATTTTTGAATGGACGAATTGGTCAATGTTAAATACACATTAGCTAAATAAATATACTAATAAATAAAATAAGTTTTAAAAAAAAATATTGGTGATAAAAAAACATAATTTTCTTTAAAACTGATTTAAAAAGTTTTTGTATAATTCAATATTGTTCGTTTAAAATTATATAAATAAAATTGGGTCATTAAAATATAAAAATATGTTATATGGAAATATTATTTTATATCTTACAACAACATTGGAGAATTATTTTACATGAATTATTTTTTTCTTTTATTTAGATTAGGTTCTATACATAAGAAAGAACAAATCATGCAACAAATAATGCATCTACGAATAGAATAGTTTTGAAATTTAACAATTAAAGATAAAAAATATAATTAATTAATTAATTCAATTATTGTACAGCTGGTTTATGATTTCGTTCTAATATATAAATACAGCAAGTAAAATTGTTAATAAAAACTTTCATAGCAAAAGTAACAAAACTCCAGCAAAAATATGCGAACAAAAAAAGTCAAGTACGGCTTTGGATCAGTTGGTTAAGGTGCGCTG
>NC_051846.1:47729771-47740648 GCF_002237135.1 Teleopsis dalmanni
TATATGTAAATGTAAAGATAATTATATATATGCACAGAAATATGTTGCAAATATGCCATAATTTTATATTTACGTATTGATTATAATTATTTCTATATAGAATTTGGAAATCAGATAAGATAAGAATTTGTGATGATAATATATCTATTATATATATAAATTTTATATATATATATGTTTTTTTGAGGTAGTTAATCAATCACATGGGTGTAATTCAATTTTATAAGTTTTCTTATAATAAAGGAATTTACCTTCTTCAGTAAATAATGCTTTGCAATGGCAAACGTTTTTCCGACGGCTCTTTTCCTTTTTAGAAGTTTTTTTTATTTAATATACATTATTACAATACATGTTTTATATTAGTTACATATTTATCTATGTATCAAATGTATATATGATGTTGTGTTGATTTTTTATTAAGAAACATTTATCTTTTGAAATTTAATAATTATTTGAAATATTTCACTAATTTTTTAATTTTTTCTTGAATATCTCACATTTATCATAAATTATTCCTCATAATTTAAACTCAATTGCATCACATTAACCCTTTTTCTGTTGTTGGTTGTGTGGCAAATGGAAGGATATCTATCTGCTTTAATCCAACGGCACTCATACACAGATACACTCATAAACAAAACTCACACAACCTCACATAAAAGCACAAATTAAAAATCGATACGAAAATTGTCACAAAAACATTTTTAACCAATTTTTATCCTAATCAGGCGTTCAACAAGGATAACAGCGGCAATCGATACGCGTCGCCATAAAATAGGATATCAAATAGAAAAAAACAAAAACAAAAACAAAAACACAAGCAAAAACAAAAAATAATAGGACGCGTGCAAACAATTACGACAACGAAAATAAACAATTAAAAACGTGGAAGGATGCACACACGTACGCGTACGCATTTAAACGCACTCCTTGCGTAACTGAAGTTGGCCGCGGATAATGCGTCATCTGACCAGGCAGCACTTCAGCGAGGAAGACAAAAAGCTCAGCGCGACGCTGCGAAACTTGTTCAGATTTTAGCAATTTTAGCAATTTTAGTTGAATTTCCTGTTGCCGATTTTTTCTTCCTCTGCCTCGCAGCCTGTGGAGTAGCGCGAAACGGCGAAGAATGGGCGAAAGGGTTAAGGCACAAAACATCGCCGCGGCACACACATTACAATGTTGACAATACTCAAATAGACAATTTTCGTAGTGTCAAAAAGATTGCGAGGACAAGGACATGTGGTCAGTTGAAAGTGTTGTACAAGGGTTGTTCAGAGTTTGGTTGACGCCTCACACCACTCCACTCCACTCCACTCCACTCCACACTCACACGCACACACCAATTCTATTGCCTATTAGTAATTCTATTAGCTCAACTCATACATGCACACATTTCAATGTTTATATATTGAACAACATTACTCCAGTATTAAACAATCGTGCAGTAGAGAAGGGGCTTAGCTGCTAAGAAATGTAAGGGGTAAGTCTGCAATGTTTTATATATTATTTACAATATACAGTTTTAAAAGATTTACTGCGCCATCTAGCGTGTGTTAGTATAAAATTTACACTTTTGTGCATTGACAAAGAAGTGAGATTGGTTTTCTGCTATGTTTTTGCTATGTCTTCTGCACAGTATTGTTTGTTAAGGAGAACATACCTTGCAATGTTTATTTTTCAAGGGGAAACATGTTTATTATTTTGGGCGTGAATTTCAAATAAACATAGAATGCAGTATAAGGATATTAACTGTTAGAAATTTATTTGAAATTCCTTTGATATAATATTTAAAGTGTTCTCAACTAAATAAAATTTTTAAAAGAGATTTTTATAACAGTTGATCTTTCACATTGTATAAAATCTGTTAGTTATAGATATAAGGAAAGTTATTATGGGAAACAAATATATAAACCAAATAGGAAAATATGTAATGAATGTCAAAGAAATGTTGGCAAAATGAGTTAATTTACATTATTTCTTAGAATGAATATTCAAAATGTTTTTATATATGTGAATCAGGTTGAAGTTTTTTTGGGAGCTGCAGAGCAAAATTGTGATCATGACGCCATATATATTTATTATATTTTTTAAATTATTATATTAATTTATAATTTACTTTTACGCTCTTTTTGACTTTGCTTTGGCTTTCATGAAGTGCAAATTCTAATCATATATTACATCCGCAAGAAAATCCATATGTTAAAAGTCCGAAGGAGCCTTTATCGAATAAGTCATGCCGTTTTTAGAAAGTACTAACTTCAAATCAATCTCATTTAGAATTTCACTACAACTTGCCGTTGAGTTTAGAAGTTCTGGTGGATTTAGTTACGCCAATTTGTTCTCTTTTAAGCAATGAATTCAAAACAATTTGTAATTTATTTTTAATAAAAAAATACAGAATATATTTGTACTTAATTTATTGCATACAATTTAAAACTTTGACCTTTAATCTCTTTTTGGTACTACAAAATTAGTATTGAAAACAAAATCCTAATATATAGTCCCTAAGACCATTCTGAAATAAAAAAATTATAATCAAACAGATCTTAATATATAAAAGTTATCTATATAAAGTTATATAAAGTTATAAAAGTTATCTGAACAAACTTACTTTATGTTTGCATAACGTTAGTAAAGTGGACCCGACTACGGTTAAAAAGCTTTAATCATATCAAACTATAGTTGTAAGAAGACTGGTGAAGGTACCGTGATGTGTTAGAAATACAAATATACACAAGGATTTGATATTTAAAAACATTAAAAAATATATTGCGAATGAGCTCTTAATCTAATATTACAAAAATCTAATTTAATATTAAATCTAATATTTTAATTTTAATATTACAAAGAAATTAGACTTTATTCTAAATCAATATACTCAAAAGTACATCTGCACTTACTAGTGAATTATACAAGTACCATATTTAAAAGGTAGATCATCAAAAAATAGTAGATTAAATACTAACTCTAGGATGCGATCGCAACAAAATACAAATGACTGATAACAATCGCAAGTATATGATGGTCAGATGAGGATTTTGAACTGTAAATCTAATCTCAGATAAAAAAGATTTTACCTTGATATATAGCGTAGTAAAAAAGTTCTTCTACTTCTTCTTTGCTTAATGAAGTGCGAGTTAGAACCTAAAGAATATTCCCTCAATAGTGTCTGTGTTCACTTGGCTGATTCACTGTAACAAGTGTTCCATTGATTTATGATAATTAGTTATTCAGGTGACTTTCAAATCTTTGTATATGTCTTTATTTCGGATATGCCATGGTGCTTTTAGCATACGTCTTAATACAATATTTTAAAAAGCTTAAAGTTTTCTAATGATAGATTGACATAAAAACAAAATCATGAAATCATATATATCATTTCACATATTATATCATATATGCGTTGTGATCATTTACTTGAGGTGTATCGTTAATATAATTAGTTGCCGTCTACTGAACTGTTGTAACTTTGCTATTATGTTTTTATTTTCTGTTATGTTTCATTGCTTTAATCAATTTATTTCTAAAAACATTATTCTTAATTAATTCAGCCTTACAATTTTAAAAAATTTCACACATTTTTCTCTCGATATCCTGCCACTACTCTTGCATTTCTTTTTTTAACGGCTGATCCCTTCAGTAATGCCATATTCGTTGCGATATTTATTTTAAATCATTGCACCTTTCTTGGAGCTTTCTAAACACTATCGAGAGAAACCGGTAGCAAAACTGAAAGAAACTCTAATTTGGCAGCTGGTGGGGTAATACCTAATTTAAACCAAATGTCAGCCGTAATGAACATCACAATTCGTTATTCTACGTTAAGCAGAAAATCAAAATTTCTGTCTGGTATAACTATTGAATTAATTTGTGTGAAGAGATACGTCGTTGCATCTTTTCCTAAAATCTTTATAACACATTTAGTAAAATATCTGTTAAAATTAACCACTCGCAATCCTCCTCCATGTAATACAAACCCATATTTTAAGTTAGTTCCATATATTTTATATAATGATGACAGTTGCCCTTGTAGTGATATTCGAATTGTAAATTCAACTTATATGTATTTAAAATTTTAAACCGGGATTGAAGATGATAATCCCCATCTTTCTTCTACTATTATCGAAATTTTTCTCATCTCATTTATCGACATAGGCATATTGGCCAATTGTATTACCGTATAATACCGTATACCATTAGTTACTTCCTCTTAAATAGCATTACTGAGGAATTGATAATTACATGATTTCACAACAGGTGGCAACGTCAGAACAAAATCACTAATATTTTGTATATCTGGAAAGTTTTAAATGAAGTTTTGCTAAAGGTTCAAGGTAGTTTTAAACCTATGATTTTTTCTTTGTACAAAAACGCAATGGGCCCATAGGTCTAAGTGGATCCATTTAGATCGTCAGTACAACTTAACCTAACCTAACCAATTGTATAAGAATCTGAAACGTTCTAGAGTTTCGTGTAAAAACTGCAGATGTAAGACATCGTCCTTTCCATAACTATATCGGGATATTTAATCTTCAAGCAATCATCTTCCAATAGTTCTAAATTATATTTTATTTTAAAATAGAATGAAAAATTTAAAAACAAAACTAAAAACTATTCAAGAAAATGCAATAAGAAAGAAATGTGTAAAGATAAAGGCAACAAAATATATAAATCGCACCGAACGTAACGCAAACTTTAACAAAAAACATAAACGTTGGCTTCATTTAAATTATTTTGCCTAGCCTAAGAGCTCACCCGTCCCAACTTCGTAGGGTGCCATCAAATCACTTGCTGCCAATCAAGTTGAGAAGCAGCGCGGATTTAAAACGCAAAATCAAATGTCAATGCTGAGCAGTTCTTTTCGCAGTTTGATATTAGCAATGCAACAAAAATAAAAAAATGGAAAAAGCAACAACAACAGCTTGAACTATTTCTCTCATTTGCCCATTAAGACATTACGATTGTTTTTGTTGGCATCATCGCGTTTTAAATAAAAACCAAAAGTCATTCATTTAATTGAGTTTTATGTGAATTTAGCGAAACTTGATATTCCACAGACTGTGTGGGTAGAGTTACACACACACACGCACACACACATACGCTCGCTAGGCAAACTGTCAATATTACTGCCGCTGCTGCAGCTACTGATGCAGTAGTATATGTGTTTGTATGTGCCATGAAATTGTTTGTTTGGCGCTCCTCTTTCCTGCAGTGCTCCTGTGTCTATACTGTTGGGCTTATCTCTTCACAGGTTGGCGAAACTAGGATGCATATTAATTGATCAAACCGTTAACGTGACAGCAATTGAAAGCCAAACAAATAAAAACACAACAACAAATCGGAAAAGCATTGCATTGGAATCTAATCTCTCATTGTTGTTGTTGTTATTGTTGTTATTTTTCTTATTGTTGTTGTAACTGTTGTAATTGTTGTTATGTTTCGGAAAGCAACCACATAAAATGGATTTCTTAATTTAAAGCAACTCACTCAGCATGAATTCATTTAAAAGTAAATAATTTGACTCGAAATGTCAGTTGAATATTGATTAATTTTTTATTTGCTTAAACTTAAATTGAAATTAATTGCAAATTCTGTTTCAATTTTAAATATTTGCAGAATATTTAATAGATTTTAAAGGTTAATAAATTCATTTGAAACCTACAATCAAATTTTTGGTATCTACAAATGGCAATATTTGCGGGTTTTTCTAATTAATTGAAAGATATTTTTTTATTATTTAATGGAATTTAAAACGAAACTGATGGGAAGTAGTTTTTAACCTATAAATTTAATTTTAAACAAATCTATTTTGCAACAATGTATATGTTTTATAATCAAAGGCAAACATTTTTAGTACTTAGTTGATATTTACATTTTAGGTCACTTTAGACAGCTTTTGTGGCAAAACTTTACCAAGTTATATATACTTTAGCACCTTTTAGGCGGCTTTAGTAAGTTGTTGTGTACACAGCTAATTAACAATTAGACTCTGAAGTATAAAGATCCATTCAACCATATTCATATACCTATAACGAAAATTCTAATGATTATGATTAAATACAATCAAGTAGTATGATAACATATTGGTTTGGGTTCACTGTGAAAAAATATGGAATCAATTTTGAACGCATCTTTCACATATCAAATGTACATATTTAAAGATACTCAACACTAATAATACCGCTGATACTATTGGCAAGAAGGGCTATATTACAAAATATCAAATGAGAAGCTATTCATATATTTCATCAAATACCCTTTACGGGGTCGTCTAAGACGTGGAGTGTCTGTGCTAAAGGTATTGGAAAACGTAAGGACATTTTCGAATGATAGCAGGCATATATAGATTAGTAAAGGCTTGTCTCTTCAATGATAACGTTTTACGGATATATACATACTGGAACAATGTATAGAGGTATTAAAATATTCTTTTAAAATGTTATATATAATTAGCCTTTAACTACAAAAGTCAGACTTATTCAATATAAAGCTCACATATTTTTATGTTTATTATCGTAAAATAACCAACTGATTTATTATAGAACGAATGGACACCAATTGTAATGTAACAGAAATTTTTATAACTACAAAAATTACAACTAGAATTGCTTTCAATTAAAAATGTAAGACCTGTTGGGCGTATATGTTCGAATTGCTTTATTTTGTAAAATAAAAGAAACGTCTTGACTTCAAAATTATTATGTTTTCATTTGACGGTAGTATTAAGATAATAGTATTTTAATCAGAGCAATTATTCGAAACACAACTCCTCTTAACTAAAAATTCTAACTAATTATAAATACAAACTGATATAATCAATTTATTTTCAAGCTTTCCATTGCGGATATGATTAAATTCATAACAATATTAATTATCAAGACTTGGCACCGTTATACTTCTATTTCATGTTCCAAAAACATGCATTTTTCCAATAAAGTATTTTGAGAACGTAAAAAGCTTGCTGTCACTGCAGTTACAATGGCTCGTCCTCTATTATTATATATATCGTGCAATTTAAGCAGTACAATAGTAAAGAACCGACACTTATAATTTTCAAAAATTACGTGCTGCCCACAATGTTTAATTTTAAAAATTCTATATGCACTTTAAATGCACTTCCATTGCATATACCTAATATTCCTTATAATGCGCATTGAAAGTAATGACTATAAGCACATTTTAAATGCTTCAAGAATAACGATAGCGAGACGTTAATTTCCAATAACATAACAATGTGGAGAGATGGCGTACCATCTATTAGGTTAACGATGCGTCTTACAGATATTTAGGATCTTAAATCTTAAAGTGTCAACTTTCATCAATTAATATGAATGATATCAATAAATTCGAATATCTCACATATACCAAATTAAGCCTAGTAGCAACACTGCTGGCTGATAAAATAATTTTATAGATAAATTCTGGTTTTATAAAAATTTATCCCAATTAGAAAAATTATAGTTAAAATCTTTTTGATTTGCACATGATTTAATTTTATAGTACATTTACCCTTAATTTAAATTTTTTGTACTTTTTATGGAGAGCCATCTGTGCTGAAAACATGGCGACATCTATTGTCAAAAATGCCTGTGATATTCGAATGGTTGTTGTCTCAGAGATTCCAGTGACATTTTGTACTTTGAGGGTTGATAAAAAACGCACGCTTTTTATTATTTGACTATTAATCTTATTAGAAAATATTTTAAATAACACAAGGAATAAAATTAAAACAAATAAAACTTATTTTTCTTAATATTTATAATTTATAATTTTGCGCAAGGTTAAATCAAAAATTAAATTTACATTAAATTAATAGCTATAATAAAAATATATATATTATTCCAATTAACGTGACAAATTATATTCACAATGAACATAATTTATTAAAATAAATATATTAAAAATAATATATAAAAAAAACAGGAAGCTGATATATAACCAAATAATTCGTCCGTCACTTTTATATGGTTGTGTAGCGTTTTAACAAAGCTTCAAACACTACTATTCACCAGCTAGAAATTGCACAAAGCCAGGCTCTGAGAAGAATTTTCAAAGTTCCATGGTACATTAGGATGAATGACATCCTCAGGGACCTCAAGATTGATCCCATAAAAAAATACATAAAGGATAGAGCCTTGAAATTATTTGCGAAATCTGACAGACTTACCAACACCGCGTTATCAAATCTCAGAATGGTTATAGGCTCCTCGGGGAAGAATGCAGATCTGAGGTCAATTATTGCTTAGTCTGATGAAGTGATAAACAATAATCTATTCAAGGCGCAAAGAGGGGTTTTGAAGAAACCTCGCAGTTAGTAGAGAGTAACAGTGCTCAGGTGCACTGACTCAACATAATAATATAAAAAAATAAAAAACTATAATAAAAAACTTATTATAAAATTATTGAATATAACTTCATATAAATTCACAATGATGAAAGGAACCAACATTCCCAAAAGTTCACGATACTTCCAAAACTTGTATTATGAATCAATTATTTATTATTTATTTTTTTTATTTATAGTCTGTATATAAAGTTAAAGTTTATATAAAGTTAATTTATTTAACATAACATTTTAATATTAGATCCAAACCAATCTTAACAATTTTGTTTCCTTTATTTAAATAATACCGCTTTTTCTGTTATCTAGAAAAGAATTATATTTAATAATGGATCCCAGAAGATTCACTTATTTTCAAAAACATTCTTCATCACTACTTTCTTCTTACTTCTTGAAATATCGTGGTAGTAGGCTGCACATTTTATACACTGCTTACACTAACAAAAACCACACACGCTGTCTAACGCCCACTACTATATGCAATTTATATATTACTTATAGTAGTCTAATAGTAATAGACAACGAATAATAAGAAATAGATACGGCATATAATGTCGCTGTTGGTAGTTTAAATGTAAAAATACCTAACTTTAAACTTTGGCCAAACACGATAAGAAGGAATATATGATAACTTTAAATAAAACCTGGAGACCCTGTAACAACAAAACAATCCAGCGAATACTGCGCGAAAGGTGATGCAAGACTTAAATTATTTCGTTGAAATTCCTCAAGAATCAAGTTCAGGATATTAACTTTCTTGGACTATAGTTGTTTAGTGTATTATGAATTCCTTTTGCTAGAACTAATTATTAATAAAGAATAGTATTTGACTAGACTATTCGCAAACAGAAATCAGATATATGGGCACATTTTTATCAATTTTTGCGCCATGACAATGCACCATCTTCACTTCACCAAACCTTTAACAAATATGCCAATGATCGCATTCACTGTATTTATTAAGACGCCACTCTAAATGATTTCTGAGCTAAAAAAATATAGGGAATGATATATAAATCCCATTTCTGTCGAATTAATCTAATAAAGTATTTAGAAGCAATTATATTAAAGTAGCGTAGACCTATTAGAACTTTATTTGCCAAGTAACGAAGTATATGAAAAAGTCATAACTTACACAGCATTGTGTACAAATTAGTTAAATATATATTCCTTTAAAATATTGGAACAAATAAGAATTATATTTTGTTTAGAAATTATTATGTATGATATAAAAAGAACAACAATTGAGTAGTATATACATATTTAGTTTGATAAGCCTTTAAAAGCAGTGTTTAATATCGGTTATAATTCCTTTTGGAAATTATTTATGACATGATGAAAGGCGTTCGATCAGATATGATAAAATCGTTGAAGAAGTTGTATAGATGTGTGGTATGATGTTTCATATGATATTTTGGCCCACTTAATCACAACTTCTTGAAAGTCCTTTTTCAAGAAAACAGAACAATATCTTTTCTTGCTGCTAGGAATTTTTAAATATTTTCCCTTAAGAGTTTATAAGCCTTTTTAAAAAATATATTAAGGACCTTGGCAGCTTCTTGGTGACGATTCTGCCTGGAAGCATGGGTGCGTTTTTCTTTCCGCTAAATATGATAATATCTTTACAGTTAACGTATCCAATATCTTATGAAATTAATAAAATTGTCTTAAAGAATTAATTTTATGCACAAAAAATTGTTGATGGTTGTATCTGAATAATCTTCTATAACGCCACTCAATCAGCAATGGATTTATATTGATACCACGTACTTAGAATGTGCGCCCATAAACAAATGTAAAGAATTTCTTGTCCATAAGACCAAGTGAAAATAATCAGCAGTTTTCTTTAAAATGTAGTACTCCAAATCTATGTGTGGATTTTAACAAATTTAAACTAAAAATAAAATAAAAAAATTACTAATTATTTGGCAAAAATTAAAAAAAATTTCGGCTATTGTAGTTTAAAATTAATATAAAAAAATTTCCTTTTTTTATCATTTGATATAAATACTCATATTGACGTTAAAGCCATCAGTTGGGTTCTAAGCTTTTTTTGATTTATTTGATTTAATTTATTTAATATAATTAATTTATTATTTAATTTATTTTTTATGGTACTTTATTTAATTTTACTGTTTTTTATTTTATTTTACATCTTTGTATTATATTTATTTTCATTTAATTTAATCTTACTTTATTTTGTGTTATTATACCTATTTTATTTTATTTTGTTTATATTTTTATTTTAATTTTTATGCCTTTTTTTAATTTTATTTAAGCTCATTTTATTTATTTATCTTATATCTTATATTTTTTCTTTTCATTTAATATATTCGTATTATTTTATTTTATTTTATTATAATTTAAATTATTTTATTTTATTTTATTTTATTTTATTTTATTTTATTTTATTTTATTTTATTTTATTTTACATCATTTCGTTTTACTTTATTTAATCTATTTCATTTTCTTTTCGCTTATTGATTTTATCACACTTTATTTTATTTCATACCACATTGTTTTATGTTCATAAATT
>NC_051846.1:47740748-47833530 GCF_002237135.1 Teleopsis dalmanni
AGGTTAAATGATGTTGGCTGCCAGTTAAGACTATTTTATATGAGACCTCTTGGCTAGTTTTATGCCGAAATTCTTGTTTTTAAGCATTTTATCCTTTTTGTCATTTTTTAATTCCAACTATAATGAGTTTTGTTTCTTTATGGATATTGCATATTCATTTGACTGCATTTACAACATTTAATGAACATGTTTAGAGAGGTATCTGCCTATGCAGAGATACTATCTATACTATCTTCGCGGAAGAGTTTTTCGCTATTTGAATTCATAGCAAAAACAAAACAAAAAAAAAAAAAACAATATTTTATCGACTGATGTGTCATATAAATTTGCCATTTTTTACATTTTAATTTATAGATATTGTCTATTCAACTGACACAGGTTCTTAGCTCCGTCTAGGTAATATTCATAATAAAATTTGAAATTTATGAACTGGTATCCTGTTGTTTGAAATACAGGCTCTTCTGCAGGAGATTAGAATTTTAATGTATTTGCTTTGCTCATACTTCAAATGGTTATAAATGATAGTTGCCACCATGTCAAATGAGATTGCCTCTTAAACTCACAGTTATAATTGCCAGTTTAAAGTAATTTATTTACTATGTGATTGTTATTTTTATTAGTAATAGTTATTTACATAATTTATTACTAAATTTTACTAATTAATTTTATTAATTAATTTGTTGTATTAGCAAGCTATACTGAAAGATTCCATATATTTTTAATAAAAATATTTTATTTTATGCTTACCATACTTAAAGAAAATTGTGAATGGGTAACTGAAAATAAGAAAAATAAAAAATGAATTTATTTTATAAGAAAAGTGAAATAATATTATATAATATCTCTTATATAACTTATATAAATTGCAGAGTGTAGTGTTAAGGTGTGTAATTTGTATTATTAATTTTACGTAATTAATTATTATGTTAAAGAATAAACATGTGAGTCAGTAATTCGTTTACAAAAAATAATATCCGATATAATAAAAATATCCGATATAAATATCCGACACATATAAATATCCGAATTTCGACTTATATTTGCATTTACTATCTTTAAAGCATAGAAGCTATGCAGTCCTCTTAATCTGTGACGAATATTCTATGTAATACCTATTCAATGACGGCACGTTTTAAATCTGGAACAATTTCGAAGTGATTTCCAACAAACCTTTTTAACAATACCAAGTTTAATAACGAATATTAAAAGATTAAAGAAATACTTGTTGAAAATTATTTGTAACTTTAGAGATACTTCAGAAAAGTGGTGTTTTAAGTAAAGGTTCACACCACCACTTTTTGCGCTTCTTTTGACATTTCAAAAAGCTTGCAGTGTACCTGTATTTATATTATTATTTCTTCATTATTTTCTTCAAAACAATCTTTAGAAATTTTGGTGTCGTGTTATTGGTCACTGATTGCACAACATATTTTTGTAACATCTACTACCACTATGATGTATATAGTATAATTTCTTTGGATAATGAGGTTCATAACTGTTGATTTTTTATGTGGATTGGATTTACAAAACTCACATGCACCATCTAGCGTGAACTAGTAAAAGTAATTTTTAAATTAATTTTATCAACAATTAGTAACAAGTGGGCTTACTATCTATTTACCAAAACGCACTGTTAATTAGGCTCACTCGGGAAAACGGAATCCTAGAGCAAAGTTGAAGTCATATTGCAAAATATGAGGTTACACACAAAATACGGTAATGAAATTACGGTAGAACTTGCAGAATGTAATTTAACCACATTGCTGACTGAAGACATTCTATTTCTAGTAAATAGCCAAAGCTTCAATAAAATTGCAGAAAAAGTACAAACCAGAAATTTTAATATTTTAAGGCTGTTCAACACTATATCCAAATAGAAGAATGAAGATCATATTGTCTTACAGACCATATACAAGTTATATGTGTATGTAGAACGTCTAAATTACTTTTAAACCTAATACAAATTTTGTGATTGATTTGATTGAAATTATTTTTCAATAAAAAACCATTAAATATATGACGAAATAAATCAAAAGAATGATATCGAAATCTTCTTAACACTCCCAATGCATAAATTTCTTTCATAAATGAATTTAAATCTCTCTTAAATTTCCTATGTGTTAAGTTAAAATATAATGTTAGTCATTTTAAAATCTTGATAAAATTTTAACACTTAACGGATTAACTGACAATTGATATTATCAATTACATCACACTATTAATACTATCGAATATAACTTATAATATAATCTTAGTAACTTGTAATCTTGATTAAATTTTAATTCCTAATGGATTAACTGAAAATAGATACAATTAATTATATCACACTATTTACATTAAAAATAAGACTAACGAAATGTAAATAAATTAATGTAATATATATACATTTATCAATGTTATGTCTGTAAAACAGATTACCTACAAGTTTTCCAAAAACAAATTATATTTTTAAGAAACTTTACCAATTAACTTATATTTAACTCAATTTTTTAATTAATCAAAATAATTTCATCAAAATTATTCATTAAAGTTGATTTAAAAAAAAATATATATATAACATAAGTATTTTTAAATCAATCAAGATAAACTAATTGATATAAACTGTTTAATTATCTAGATTCAATAATATCTTCAGGTTATCATATTTTAATTAACTAAAACTAATTGACCAAAAATCTGCACTTTATATGATATTTAAATAATTATTACTTTTATTATTTTTTTCAAGATTTAAATTTTTTTAGATATATCATTTAATTTAATAAAATTTTATTTCCAATTATAAGTTATAAGTATACCTACTATGTTAAACGCTAAATGAACATGGTCGAGATAGGCTATGAAGAAGAAGCAAATGTATGGATAATGAATGGATGGACAACCGTAAAGAAATGTATGTGTTTTAAATTAAATCGGAATAAACTAATTGCATTGCTCAACGATGCATTCGTGTAGTAGTGCTATAATCCTAAGAAGGAAGAATTTAATATATCTACGCTACTCTATAATAATTTTAAAAAACAAATAAAAAGAGTTGAATTTTTTTATATATCCTTCGTTTTTCCCTTTACATTTACGACTATCTGAAATTTTGATTTTGTATATTATTTGCAATAATGAGAATTTTAATAAAATTACAAAATTTCTAATATTAATTCTAGGTGAACTTATTTATAATTAGTAAAAACACAATCGAATGTTGAATAAAATGAAAAAATTGTGGCAAAATTGATTTATGTGTATTTTATTAGACATATATACTAAAATTAGGTGCGAACACGATTACCTGGGCATGTCGATTTGACTACAATCAGCTATTTCTACTCTATGCTATATACCGATAATAGTTTATTCCAGTAGATCTGGCTTACCTTTTACAATTTTGACATTGATTATACCAATAAAAGCTGTAGTATGCATAAGTTGTGAGCAACAATAAATTAATGCGCCATCTGTTGTTGATGATTTTTATACAAAAATATATAAGTTTTTGACCCGATATGTCAAAAACTGTATTGTATTGAAATCTGTAAATCAAGTGGGTATGCCTGCACTTAGAAACCGTAAAGAGAGAGTAGCAAAAAATGCAATAATATTTTTTCTTTTTTAGCAATCTCATATATGACTCGTTTAATATCATTTAGTTTCGGTAAACACTGTTTTAACTCAACTGGATGTTAAGGAGTTCATTTAGTTAACGTCACTTTTTTCATTATTTTTCATAGCATAAAAATTCGGTATATACAATTCGTATAAAGAACATATGAACTAAATTTATTTATTTATTTATAACGGAACGAAGCAACGTGACTATAGTTGATCTTTTGACAATACTTAAACTAATTTTTTTGATCTAAACATCTCTTTTAATCGAGAGAAACAACGAATGATTGATGTGCACAATTTCTTACTAGTTACGAAATTTATTGAAAAATACTTTTAGGACTTAATATCAGTAAAAATATTTATTTTAATCTTATGATCTTTTTTAAAAAATAGAAGTAATTATAATACGATTACAATCACTCTTAATAATTTAAGTTTTGTAAAAGCTGGTTTCAATAACCTCCAGACGATATAATTTAGAAATGCTGCCAACAGATAATCTATCGTACTTTCTACACACCACAATCGTTAAGTGTTCATAAACAAATCAGGATTATTCTTAAAATAGGGAAGGGAGTATCTTAACGCACTCGAGTAAATGGCGTAAGCGTGTTGACAGTAGTTGAAAGTCATATTACCAAACCGTACTTAAACTGAGATTAACTAAAAATATCTGATATAGACGAATTAATCTGTAAAAATTGTAGAAAGTAATTTAAACAGCGTATGATCTGTCACTCGTGAATACTTTTCATTATGTAAACCAGTAGGAGCTCCTTTACTAAGCTCAGCGACAATCTTAAAAACGTTTCATTATTACTCATATAATATGTTATTAAATTTTCAATAAATCATTAATTATTGACATTTGATTTGATTAACAATTTCCACTACGAAAAAGCCAAAAGGTATTAATCAATATTCAGTTAATGCTAGTCAGAAATTTCTGTCATTAAAAGCCATTCATTCACTTTAAGATTTATAAATTGTATATTTTTACTGAAACTAGTTTGTCAGTGCACTTCAATCTTTTCCACGTTTCAAACCAAAATACGAGTACGAGTTTCTGTATGAGGAAATATTTATATTAATAGTTTTTTTTGTGGCTCTTAGTATTAGAAATTGTAAAAAGATATAAATTAAAATATTTTGATTAAAATATTTTATGTGTGCCATATCTGATGGATTTAGCGAGCATAGAAGATTTATGTACGAGTATTATAGATACTTCGATTTGGTATTAAATTGAAAGAAAAAAATGGTAACTATTTTTAGTAGTCTGATTGGTTAATTTTTTATAAAGATTTATAAGTGTTTTGAACTTGCTGGTTATATGTTAACATTTTTTACATATAATAAAAATAGTCTCTTCGCTAAAGCTTCTGACAGCAGAATTCTGGACCATAAAGGTAGAAAACAAGTTTGACTCAATTTGCAGTAGTAATGCAGTAAATGTCTGCGACGACGAAAGAGCTCAGAACTTCCTTTGAAATATATTTGCAATACTCTTTGGTTTTAATTACTTTATTAATAATAATTTTTAAGCTATTAAGTATAACAGCAGAAATATATTGTAATGTACGCAAAAAACGCTGAAAACCTCATAAGTCCTGCTCATAAAGACAACAAAGGATGTTTAGATAACATTGAGCATCTTCACGTTCGGCACTATTATTACAGTTTTTTTGTAAGCGATTTTGATCGCACATATATCTGTATTTTTATATTATATTGATGCTGTGTTATTTATATAGTAAAATTACACAGCTCTGCATAGTTTCTACTCAGAAAAAGTACCCTTCTAAAATTTTGTGTACGCATGAAGCACTTTTATCACGTTTGTCTGCTTTTGTAAAAAACTTTGAAGCCTTGTCTCCATTAAAAGTCCTCACCGAGTTTTTTGTTCCACTTGTGTAAGACATCTCCACGGATATGTTTTGCATATTTTACAAAAATTTGACCAAATAAAGGTCTCATCAAAATAAAATACTGCATGGAAACATTAGTTAGTTTAGTTTAAAATTACTAGAGAATTCCTTAAGCTATGATAAAACTGAGTGGGTTGGATATGTCCCAGAGGAAGAAATATGTTAACAGATCAGTTTGATTGATACTGTCAATTGACAGTATCATTAGCGAAATTTAAAACTACTACTCAGCAAAAATTTACAACTTATTCTTTAAATTTATTAAATGGAAAAACAGAAGTCTTTAGAAAAATTGCAATTTTATATTCAAAATAAATTATGCAAAAAATCGGTGTAATTATTGAAGACTGCCGCTTTTACTGTAAGTTATGTTTTATATTTTTGTAGCTTTTGCTAAAAATATATACTTCCAAACTGTTTTTTGCTGTCACATTTTAGTCTAGCTTTATACCTACATATTGGCAGTTATCTTTTATACGTTATACTGTACTTTTATACTGTTATTATTGTTAATAATTATAATTTTATTATTTTTATATTAATGGAATTTACACTGCGATCTAGAAATCTATTGTACCCCCATCATGGATTTTTGGTATTTCTTTAAGTCCAGCTAGGAAAAATTTTGAGTAAGCGTTATGAGGTCTCACATACTTCTCTACAAAATCTCTCTTTATTATAGTCAGTTGTATGGATTTTTAATCTAAGATATATATAAGGTAAATTGACAGAAAGATTTACTGTACGATTGTTTGTATATGACACAGGTCTCGATATTTTTTGAATTACTTATATTGAAATTGATATAAATGAGAAAAAATAAATACATTTAAATTGCAAACAGACCATTAAACTAATCTTATGAACAAATCTGATTTTGATTAAATAATTTTGCAGACTTTTAAATGTTCCCCACATATAATGACTTTTCTTCATCAAGCATTTACTCAACATTTCTATGGATCCGTTCCTTGCGTCTGGTTGGTTGCCTTACCAGCTTTTAATTTCTTACACATTCCGAAAATAATGCTGATTTCTATGGATCTCAATGCGTTGCTATATTTTTGCAATTATACAAACGTAATTTGCAAAACATCACCACAAACTGTCAAAATTTTTTGACATTTACAAATTATTTTGCTGTTCGTGGCTGCCTTTGACGCAGCGCCTTGGTGGGTTCTCTGTGATGTCTCTTTGACATAAGAAATCAAAAAGGAACACTAAATTAAAAATTGCAAAAAATGAAATAAAATTTCTGAAATATTTGAAATGCTCGAAATAAAAGGAGTAACGAGTGTGCGCTGCATTCTGGCCGCTTTCGTACGCGAAATACTCGTAGAGTTGCGCTGCTGATTTACGTCAGCCAAGTTAATAAAGTTTCTGTCGGTTGTTGAGTTTTGATTTGAGATTTTCTTGTACGCTTTGCATGTCAAGCAATTTGTTAAGTAAACATAAAAATTATTAAAAAAAATTAAGCGGTAAAAAATATTTGCTCGCAAACGTTTTTTGATATTTGCTAAGCGGACTTGTCAACCGAAATGTCAGTGCGACTCATTCATGCAGTATAGCGAGTTTCGTAGCAAATTTTCAGTGACATTTCAATAACAACATTGAAATGATTTTTTGTTTTTGTAAATTTTAATTGAATTCGTATTTTGGATTTAATGTATCTTTGTGGCGCTCGTAACACTGTTATGGTGCTGTGGTTCATGTAAATGTGGAGCAATTGTCAACTTAGACGTTGAACACCGAACGTTGAACGTGGAACATTGTGAGCGCTTAACGTCTAACGTTTAACGGCGCCGGCAACCGTTTAACCGTTTAAAGGTTAAATAATGGAGCCTGCCTTTCTATTTATGCTCCAGCCATTAATTATTGTTTCAACTGATTGCTGTGCTTCAGCTCGGTAATGATTTATAAATATAAACACATATAGATAGAAGTGTAGATATAAATGCTTAAATGTCAAAAATTGATCGATGTTTTTGTTTATTTTAAGTACAATATTTTTTGCCAGCACTCGTACCATAGTTCTCGGTCTTCTAAGTTGATAAACATCGCAGAATAACCTCAGCCAATGACGCTGCTAATGCAGCCAAAGGTATGAGAATTCATGCTGACTTCTCGAATTATGCTTCGAGCACAGTACCAAAGATACGGTATTGTAGGAGAATTGTACGTGTGTAGCAAATTCCACTCGAATTGCATTTGATAAAGAGCCAAAGGTGTTTCTCTAGACAATTGCCACTTGGCATCTTAGCCATGCTTCCAACAGGTTGAATAGGGAATTTCTACTTTAGGTAGCACAGCGAAATATCAATGAATGAAGAATAGTTTTAATAAGTATGTATTATTACTATTATTTTTCGTAGTTATGGATTGCAAGGTGCAATTCTTTAGACGAACACAAGTTGACTTCTTCTTTAATTTAAGTATATTTTTCTCTTCTCTATTATTTGGTCTTTCAATCAACATAATAGCTTGTAAGCTATGGGTCTCCTTTCATTTGTGAACATTACTCGGTCTATTGTATTTGAGGAGTGGCAGAAGCGAATGCTAGAAAAATGAATTACGACTCGAAGTCATTGTATATGGCAGAATTTTTTTTAAAGGCAATTTAATTTTTAATTTTTCATAATTTTTCTTTTTTTATTGTAATTTTTTTTTATGTTTTCCATTTTTCTTCTGTAAAAATAACATTTGGCGCCAATGTTGACAGCTGGAAACCGTGTGTACTGCAGGTGAATGCAATCAGCTAAAATATTTATTTCTAATAATTCATATTTTATAGAGGAGTAAATTTTATTTCAATTAAATTTTTGTAAATTAGTTGGAAATTATTTGCAGTTATTTAAAATTTCTTGGGTTAAAATGAACTCTTTGATGTTGCAATTTGCTTAGATATGAAAAGGGAAAGTTTTTCCTAAATAATGAACATTTTTTTTTAATAATTTTAAGGTTTGTCATCACTATAAGATTCTATTATTGCCCAAAATTTCAGAAAGAATTTAAATTTTACCACTGCACTCAGTTTGCAGTTTAATCTAATACAATAGTAATGAACAATTAGAATCTTTTGTCATAAGTTAGTACGATTTTCTACATATATATGTAAAGATAAAAAAAAAACTCAGAAACATTGAAGGTTTCTAAAATCAAATGAATGAGTCTTCAAGTTATGTATATATCTCTTGAAGCAACACATATAATATGTTTTTAATATCCAGAGTACTATTTTCAATACTTATGATATAAGGAGAAGATTACGTAGTCAAAATTTTAAATACGGCAGAATCTTGAATTTGATATGTTGAACTTTTGCTCTAGATTACCAATAACTTCACTCCATAGATAGTCATACACGATATGAGCTTTTATATTTGGTTTAATAATAACTTAGCAAGAGAAGTTTTAAATCGAAAAGTCTTTAGCAAGATTTAAAAAACACCTTATTAAACATAAAAGAACTCCAAGGACAGAGAAAGACTAACCAATGGAACAAATTTGCTTATGATTACATTAACAGTATGACACAAAATTTGAACACTACGATTCTTGTTTAAATAAAAATCTTATGTAATCTCTAGTGCATCGTTACAAATTATAGAGTATTTTATTCTCATCAATTATTCTCAACAATTATCGTATTAAACATGTTCCGATACAAATTTCATTTATTAAAACACGTTAAACTGATTTGCTTTAACACAAGCTTAAAATCAAATTCTACAAGACCTAAACTTTACTAAAATGAAAACAATCCTAGTCTCGAAAGAGTGAATGAAGCTTGAAAGGTATGTACGCGTCTATTTTAGGTACCTGCAGTAGAGTCATACAATGATCCAATATTCATTTGTATTAAACGCGTAACGAAACTAGTTTCTTTTATTAAAACACGCTAAATTAGTTGAATGCTTCGGTAAAATCTGAGACTGATTGTTTTGTATATAGTCTGAATACAATATATCAAAATATTTTTAAATTAAGGGCCTATGTGGATCACTCTCGTTATCAATTTTAATTTCTTGAATTTTATAAGATTTTCAATGTTTAATTTCTGATATCTTACAGTCACTTGACAAATTTGACTTACTTTGCTACTTCAAACCACTATTACAAATTATGAAAAAATGTATATTGTGTATTGAATAGTATTTTTACCATTTATTATATTCAAACTACATACTAATAGTACTTAAACCAATTACTTTAACACTCATCACTTTGTGGTTTTTTATGCTGTACCCTTTTGTACTAAAAAAAAAATATTTTTAAAAAATTATTATTCTTTAAATAAGGTGCTAAAGCCCACACTAACCACAAAAGATAAAAAGGCACTGAAAACAATTAAATGCTTCGTAAAAATGTATTAAGAGTCTTTAAAAATTAATTTTAAAGTTTTCAGCTATTTTGGTAAACAATTTTCTATTCTTTTCAAAACAAAAAACGGTTTTGAAAGAATCAAGAAAAATAAAAAAAAAAATTAAAAAGCCATATTTCTGATAAAGGCCTTTTATGCTCTCTAAACAATGCCTTTTGAGTGCCTTTTCAATGCAACCGCAAAATCAGCACCTTCCCAAATAGAAAAATAAAAAAAAAGAAGAAAACTTCAACAATCGTCAGCCCGCATAGACAAAGAGGCAAAGCTAGACAAAAAGACAAAAAGACAAAAAAGGGTTTCAGAAAAAAGGGCTCAAATTAATGCCATAAAAGAACAATACAAAAACAACAACAGAGACAACAGCAACATTTTTTGATTAAAAAATAGTGATTTTTACTTTTACAAAAAAGCAGAAGAATTAATAAACATAAAATAAAAAGAACTATAAAAAAATAAAACAAAAGTAGAAGTTGAGCGCAGCATACAGGGCCATGCGTCATTATTCTGTCGATGCTACTGCTGCTGCTGCGCTTGATGCTGCCTCTGTCGCTGCTGCTGCCACTGCTGTGGTTGAATGATGTTTTATTAAATGGAGGTCTTCTTGTTTTTATGGAGGGCATTGTACTCCGACAGAAGTTTGATGAGTTGATAGTGTCTTTCTCGTTCTGCGTACATAAGTTCTCATGTGTTATGTGTCAGTGAAGGTCTTTATGTGGCGTGGCATAAAACATAAATTTGTAAATATCATGAAGACTACAATCAAGGCGAGATTCAAATCTCACTGCCGTATTTTCACTTGAAGTGAAAAAATTTAATTCACTTGATGAAAAGGTTAAGTTGATTATTATTGTCTATAAATTGAAACATTGATTAAAATATTGATAAAAATGCATGGACGCAAAAATTCTCAGTACTGCGTTACAAAACGGTCCTAACTTCCCGGGCACACTCATTTGATAATGGACTTTAATTAAGACAATACATCTTTACTTCTGATATACTATGGAGCTCTAAGTTGCAATACAATTTTTTAACAAGCTTGAAGTTTTTTAATTGTTGATAAAGTAGAATTCTCATAATAAATATAATCATAAGACAGTTTAGTTCTTATAACTTCTAAAGCAGAATTTTATTTTTCAAATTCAACTTTCCTTGTATTAACGGTTTTACAGCCCTATACTGTCAAGCCAAGTCAAAAGTTAATTTTAAGTATTTTATCTTGGATTTTGATTTCTACGTCTTACAATGAAAATAGCTTTTATTTTTTCATCTAAGTCACCACCATCGGAAGTATATCATTACCTTGTCAACATGAAGTTGTAAGTTTATATAACAACAGAATCAGTTTTTTGTCAGCATGCATAATGCAGGTATCATCAGCAAAGTGCGAAGTTAAGTTCATACATTACAAAGATAAATCAGCTGTTTAAAAATTATACAATAAAGAAGACAACGAAGAATAATAAACAAATGGTTTTAGACTTGGATCAAGAAATAATTCCGTATAAACTATATGGAAACCACACTGGATTAGTCAGTGTCATATAATTTTTTCGTATTTTAACTTGCTAACAACACTGAGTTTACCCGAAATTGAAAAAGAATCGAAAATGGTTATAAAGCAATGAAGCTTACGGTACTAGTATAGTCACAGTGTTATATGTCTGTTCAGATATCATTTTTTTATATATGATTATAATCGGTTATAATCTTAGCTGGTGGATTTCAATGCTTTCCAATCAAGAACAACAAATTTACTTGTCTTCCTATTTAAAATTTTTGTACAACAACAAAATTATAACACTAATACCTGGTAATAGTGCAATTAGTTGAAAAGTGGAAATCCACTGGGAACCACATTAAAATAAGAACAAAATGTCGGAAGCTTTTATGCAAAGTTAGAAGGTGTAAATAAGTTAACTTAAATAAATTGTGTAATTAGCTTCACTGTACCGTACAAAAGACTTGCCTAAGTCACCTACTTCAATGCTTAAAAGTCAGTTTCTTATACTTTTTTTCTTTGCTTTTCTTGCGCATGACAAATATTTCTATTTTATTTTATTTTATTTTATTTTAATACTAAAATACTCATACGTTCCCTCAAAAAGCATGAAAAAAGCGAATGTTCTAGCAAATATGATAATTCTTAAAAAAAAAGTCAGTAAAGAGTAATAACTACAACAACAAAAGGGAAAAATAATACTAAATACTTTTAAAACTAAAATAAACAAACAACAACAACAAGAACAACAATAATAAATTCAACAGTAACTGAAAATTGCAACAAAAAGCAAAACATCAATCAACAGTGAAGAGACAGCAAACTGAAGCCAAAGAACAGTATAGACTTTAGTTTAGCAAATAATAGCAGTACAACAACAACAAACACAACTGCAAAGACAACAATAAAAACTATAACACCAACAATATTGCTAACAAACAAATAAACAACCAAAACAGAAAAACTTTAACTCACCAACAAAAACAACAACAACAACATTAAAATTGAACAAAATTACACTAAATTGGCTTCAATTATTGTATTAATTTGGGTTCCGTGTTGCTTTCCGGCTTATCCCTTTTATTGTACTCGTAGTTGTTATAACAGTTTTTGCTTTTCTTATTGTTTTTTTTTTGTTTTGTTTTTGTTATATATTTCTGATATGTGTGCGTGTTTATATGCGTATATGTGTATTCTAACTTTAACTCTTCTGTACTTGTTTGCCAAAGTGGAATTCATTGCTTTTTTATTCTTTATTTTAATACTTTTATTATTTTCTTTATCCATATATGATGAGGTGGAAAATGGAATGCAGTTTATTATAAATAAAACAATAAAATAAAATAAAAAATTGTTTATTGAAGTATAAAGTTTAGTTGTAAGATTTTTACTCCGAACACATAACATACAACAGTCAACAATAAACAAAATAAATAAAATATGAGAAATACACTAAGTGGATTTCATTGCTATAATAATTATAATGACAACTACAACAACAATAATAACAAAAACAACAACAATTACACTGAACACAAGAACAATAACAAACAGCAGTCAAAATGCCAACAATCATAAGGAATAAAAAGTCACTCGAAAGGAAACAAACGATTATGTATTGTCTTGTGTTGTTGTTGCATTGTTGCATTGTTGCTGTATTGCAATTTTATATTTCAATACGCATCACACACATAAATACATTGCTTACTATGGTATAGTAAGGATAAAATCAGCACAAATATAACTTATATTAAGCACTGTATTTATGTATGTATGTATATGTTAATAGAGTAAATAAAAACAGAAATACATAAAAACGAAATTGTCTCAGAGACGAGACAAGATTATCATCGCCAAACTGACAAATTTTCAATGTGCGCACAATGAATGCAACATGCAGCGTAGGACTTAATTCGGATTATGTTGTAATAATTTTTAGCATAGGAACGACCCAATGAAATCCATAGACAATTTAAGGTGGGTTTGTGTTTATGTTACATGTAAATAAATGAGATGAGATTAGTTCAATTTATTAATATTACAATGGAAGAACAAAATGTTTCAATATTAGTTGTAATTCTTTATTCTAAGAGTTGCATGGCAAAAAATGCATTTAAAGAGAATAAAGGCATATGCAACAACAACAATGCTCTTAAATTCAATTGACGAAAGAAATTGTCTATTCATGTAGATCCATTGAAAATCAGCCAGTCAGTTGTCAAATGCATTATAAATATAAGCATGAAAACAGAAAACACCTATAAAAAATAAGTATATATACAGAGAATTTCTCAAAAAATTATCTATTAAACTTATAGCTGATTCCTTTATCCAAGAAACGACAAACAATCATATAGAAGGAACCCGCCTTTTTAAAATTCATCGAGATATAGAGTATCAAAAAAAATGTATCTAAACCCATCTTTCAACCAAAACAAAAAATTAAATATCTTAGAAATGATTTATCCAATAAGCTTAATTTATCAGGCTAATAATGGTTTAAGGTCCGAAGTATTACAGATACTTGCAGTCTCAAAAAGTTATTTATGAATAATTAAATACAAGAATTATTTCCAAGACCACTGATGATGCTTAATTCAATTAATTAAAATAATATAAAAAAAAAATTTTTGTTGTTGTAGTTCATTTAATAGTTCTCTATTAAATACCACAATTTCTAAATTTCCAAAGTAGAAACAGTTTCATCCGTGCGATAGAATGAAAATGCATTTGAAATATTCGTAAGATAATAAGGTTTTCATACAAAATAATAAACAATTAACTATTTTTTTATTTTAAATTATCTTTTCTTTTGAAAAGAATTTTTTCCTTTATTTCTAACACCTAAAAACCAGTACGTAGTCAGTGGAGAACCATTAAGGTCTAAATATATCACCAAATTGAATTTTCGACCTATATGGATGCCAATAAAATGTCCTTCTCTGCTGCGAAATCTAAGGTTATATTTTGATGTGAAAAATATGAACTATTAATCTACTTATATACTTGAGAATTTATTTTCTGGTAATCAAGTATCTCCTTTCGATATTGATAAGGATATTAAGCGTTGATAGATCAATATCTGTTATGAAAAAATATAATTCTACTAGAATATGATATTGCAATAACTTCTGTTTACTGGGATATAGAAGTTAATTCAGAGGAAAGAGTTGACCTTTTAAAAAAGAAATAATTACGTTTATCACTTTTAAAATCGTTAAATCAGTTTAGGCCTGCCTAGAAGTAACTTTTAGGTTATGTTGCTGACGCAAAAACAAGAATATATGCTATCTTACAGAGAAAGCTTTAAAGCAGCAAATAAAATTAGTAGAAAACTATAGCTGAAAGTGGTCACCTTTTATGAAAACATAAATATAGTTAGTACTTCTAAAATTTATGGGTTTTTAATAAGTAAATGGTCCTTTAAAATAATCATTTTACGGAAAAATCTATTAACTAGCAAAAAAAATATATGTAATACATATAGTAATAATGGAAAAGTTTAAATATATTATGAAACACAATAAATATAAACTAACAGTAGCAAAAAAAATCAATAGAATACTATAATTAATCTAGATGAAATGGTTAACCATTTATAAAAAATAATTAGAGCTAGTATTTCTATCATTTATGGGTTATTATGGGTTATTAATATTAAAGTAGCAAAAAAATTAAAGTAATACTAAGTGTAATAGTTGAAAGGTCTAAATATATTATGTGACACAAGAAATTAAACGGTGTTTAGAATAAATTTTCCTATAATTACAAATATTTCTGTTTTAGTTATTTTCCTCTCTAAAAGAATCAACGAGAATTTTTTTTAAAATTAATTTAAAAATTTAAATCTGCTACAATATTCATCTTGACATTTTATTTGTAAGATACACGGTTTATATATATCATATATAATCTCTAAAACAAAATTATTTATATAAAATATTAATAAAAAAATATACAATATGTATATAACTATACTTCTATATAAATAAAGAAAACTTATTGAAATAATATAATAGAAATAAAATATATTATAATTTTGGACCTTCTCACAAATAATTATAAAATCCATTCTTAATATGTAAGTAAAATCATTTGTTTTTTATGTATAAATAAATTATAATCGATTAATTAAAAAATTCTCTAGTCAATAATCACGTTTAAAAAATAATAAATAAAATGAATTAATGACTCATTTAGTTTTGCTAATAATTACATTAAATTTATTAAATAAGAAAATTCATCAGTTTGAATCACTTAAAATATTATCTGAGCTTTTTTTTACTTACAATCTATCTTTATAAAAAATATTTAATATATTTTATTAATTCTAATTTATGACTTTGTGCTTTTAGCGAATTACTAATGATTAATGATTTTATAAAATCGTTTCTTTTTGTAATATTTTTTTATTTATACGTTTTTTTATTATATTAATTTAATTAAATATTTAAATTTTTTTTAATAATAAAATTGATTATATTATTAACCTAAATATATAATATATACATTAAGCATTAGCTTAAAAATGTATATTAATTAATTAATATAAATATAAATTAATAAATGACAGGATAGATTTTTTAATGAACTCGTATAATAAAGATTATACATAATTGTGGAGAAAGAGTGTTGTATAAAAAATTTTCAAAATTTTGTAAATTTAATGTTTTGTATACCCTACGCTCAATAACTGCGAATTTGAATTACGTCAGATTATATAGTATCTTCCCCAATTTCGCCGACACGATCATTTGTTAACGAATTTTAAAAAATACAATTTTTAAAGAACTTTTACAGCGACACTATATCTCCATATAGCTTCGTTTTCAAGATATCGAATTAAAATTCTTGTATGAAAGCCGCCAACAATTATAAGGTTTTGAAAGTAGATAGAATAGAAATAGTTTAAGACAAATGTAATAAAATCATATCTTATTTTAAAATCGTATATTTCTATAAATGATGTCACGAGCATTACTGGCGATCAGTAGACTATAGATTTTTGTGGCACTCTTAATATAATCTCAATAAATATAGGATATACATTCACAGATTTCGGGAAGCCGATTTCTTGTTCGAACTCTCTCGCCTTTTCTGTCTCGCTGTTCGTGAGATACAAATTCATGGATGAAAATGGAGTCATACAACAGAAATATTCCAAGACAACGAGAGTTTCAAAAAATCACCTGGACACACACTCTACGTGCAAAACTTATAAAAGTTCTGATATAGAACCAAACAGGCTCAGTTTTGTCATAAAACGACAACCTAGGAGACAATTATTTAAAAGAAAAATTCTTTTTGGAAAATAATTGTAGAACAATTTCTTGTATAAAATTAAACATTTTGGTTTCCTAATTATTTTTAGTCCTAATTTATTTTAGGGCCTGAGTGACAACAATGGGCCGTTTCATTACCATTTATTTTGATTATGAAATTCTATACTTTAAAACAAAAATACCCGGCGGTCATTGCAATATAGATCTTCCGAATTTAATCTAAATTCTATCGAGTAAGCAGGTTTGATTTCTTTACCTATAATCGGCCTAAAATTAAGTTATGTTTTAATAATGTAGTAGATTCAATAACATATTATTTTAATTAAATTAATTAAACCATACAATTTCAAAATATAAGCTTTATGTTTTATTAATTTTAACAAAAAGAATTCTTACAAATACATATTTCTTGTTATAAAAAAAAATTTTTTTTCTATTTTAATTATAAAATGGTTTTTTAATTAAATCATAATTTCCTTTTTATATAATATTATTGCAAAAATATATTCCATATATTTCGCAAAACTTCGATCATTATTTTCGATTGTTATTTTCAGGGAACTAACGAAGATAGGTCAAATATCGGAAATTTATTTTTTGAATTTACTACTCAAGAACAATATTTTATTTTTTATTTCAGTATCCAATTTGCGTGTTTTATTTATTATATCTAATTTATATAAAAATTATATAAAATTATACATTATTTTAATTTTTCGAGTTAAAAATTTTGGGCTCTGAAGGCCCTCTTTTTTAGTTTTTTAGATGGACAACAATATTTAAATAATGTTAAGAATTTGTTTCTGTTCCTTAAAATTTAGTCTATTTATTATTATAAAAAAAAAATTTAAATTTAAAAAGCTCGTTATCAAAACTTATTAAAAATATTTTTAATATGTTATATATTTTATCGTTATAGTATTACATATTACTTTCTTTATGACTATCATATTATTTTTATTATGGTATATGTATATATAAATATAATATATATATTATTTAGGAAACCATAAGGTGAACTCACCATAAATCGAATATTATTTTTCTATGAATTAAATTTTATTACACCAGCATTTGAAATTTTCACATTTTCTTCAAATTGTTATAATTATTTTATTTGTTTTAAAATAATTTATTTATTTTGAAATAATTCTTTTTTTTTTAATTCTTCAAAAATCTCTTTTTTTCATTTTATAACTAAAAAAGTTCTTTTCGCCGACGCTGTTTTTTATTAAAAATTATTTTCACTCTTTCACAAAACACAAAATGCAAGCAGAAAAATATTCTTTCAGTTATTGAAAATAATTTATATTTTTAATAAAATTTTTAATTGAATTTTGTAAAACTAAAAATAAAAAGTATTATCCACATTTTTATTAGATTGCAACCGCAAGAAAACTGGTAGACTTGCACAGACAACATTTTCCAACAGTAAGAGTAACAGTAAAACTGACCGTTCCTTCATCATAAGAAATTGAAAACTTAGTATAAATTTTGCATTAACATTTATTTTTATTTGTTCTTGTTGTTGTTATTATTGTTGTAGTGAAAACACCGTTGCTTATTATTGTTATTATAATTATTATTGAAAATAATATTTGCGCTTTTACAAGAGCCACCGTTCGAAACGAAAGCCCAAATGCGAATGCGGTACTTACTAATGCGCCTTCAAAGCGGCAGCTTTGTCTTATAGCATTTTGAGGAGAACTAAAATTGAATTGAACTGAACTGAACTAAAACTCGCAACTTAGTTCAACTGAACTTAACTGAAATTGAAATGTACGTTGTAGGTACGTACGAAATGTTTCGGCAAACGCCACGTTGTTGTTTTCTGCTCGTAATCGTCATCGAAGTCGTCGAAGTCGTCCTTCGGTAACATAGCCCCTATGCCCCCGTCATAACAGCAACTCAACAACAAACACTTGGTATAGAAAGAAACGTCATGCAACAAATGCAACAGCAGCAACAGCAACGGCAACAACAGCAGCAGTAATAGCAGAACCGTATTCGTATTAGCAGAAAATACCCCTTTTGCTTACTTCCTCCATCAAACAAATTTAAAAGTTTTCGTTATTGCACATTGAATATGTGTTTGGCTTTAGTTTCTGCTGCTGCTACTGCTACTGCTGCTGCTATTGTTGCTCTTGTGCTTGTTGTTGTTGTTGTTTAGTTTTCTTATTGGTTTTGTTGTTCAATGTGTTGTCATTTCTTTCTCATGTGGCTTAAATTTGCGAATGACTGTTGCGTTTGAATGTGTATGTGCATGTGTATGTTTATTTTAATTTTTCTTTTTATTTTACTGCAAGTGAAATGCTAATGTTAAATTTTGTGCATTAATTTTATGTGTAAGTGTGTGTGTTGTGAGTGCAAAATGTTGGAAAGTCACTTATTTGCTGTAAGCTTTACAGTTAAACTAAATTTGTTGCAAAACAAATTCACATGCTTTGGAGGTACCGAGCGTTCGGACCAAACAATTTGGTTTGAAATGAAAATTTTAAGTTAAATTTGGAAGGTGAAATGTATTTTAAAAGTTTTCTTTCTCTTCACAAAAGAAATACACCACGCTCTTAACTTACGTTAGCAAACATTTTTGGCTTTAATTGGAGAAAATGTTTGAAGTTTCGTAAACTCTGTTAACCGCATGGTACTTCCTAATTTCTTTGATTGAGTATATTCTTCATTTTTATTGGTAAAATAAATAAAATAAAAATAAAATAAAATAATAAATTAATTAAAAATGCTTATGACAAAAAATTTGTTTTTAGTAGAAAAAACATTTTCATATAAGCCTTTTTTTAATAAAGTGCTTTTCTTGGGTTGATCAAGAGCTTGTATTTTCAGATAATGCAGTAATCATAACTGATCTTTAGGTCTTTAGATGTACATGGAGCGGTACTGTAATAATAATTATAAAATTAGTTGCTTACCAGCTGTCATAGTCTTAAATTTGACCTCCTTATCTTTAACGATTTTGGCAACAATTTAATACCTGTAAATTGAAAAAAATTTATTAAGTAAAAATTGTTGTAGTGAAATAGTGATTTTTAATATTAAAAAATATAAGAGTTATATACATTAAGGCCGTGGTAACACAACGGACACAAGGCCAACAGTCCAACCAAATCTAACCTACATATATTAAGATATTTAAAATTCTTAAAAAAACACAGTGTCTTCATCAAATTCATTAAGGTATCATTCACTTAATTTCACTAAAATAGAATAACAATAATAACATAATATCCTGGTATTTAAGTAAGGTTATGCAAACATTCCTAAGAACATACTTAGGCCTATTATACGATAGTAAAAGAAATTATAAAACCACTTTCAACCTTTGAAAAATCCTTATATGCTCTTTAGAGGGAAGTCTCCGTGCTGGTCAAGTTCTTAAAAACAGGAAACCCCTAAAATCAATAAAATCAAAAATGGATGTAAATTGAAGTAAAAGACTTCAAGATCTTTAAAGTAGCTTGACACTGCAATGATCAGGAAGATTATAATATATACAATTATTCGATCGTTATGAGAAAACTCGATATAAAATTTCCTGTCTAAATTGAGAATAGAAGGGATGTAGTCCCTTATTATTATTGTGTTATGATTTCTAAGCAAAAACGTGTTAATTTGCCTAAAAACATAATATGTTGTTTATGTTGTTTTTCAGTTTTATATTACCTTAAATAATATAAAATATGCTTATATAAAAACACTAATATAGTTCGAAATTAATATATGAAATTAGTGATCATTAAGATCTCAGCATTACTGGTCATATGTAGATTACAATTCATAATCTATTCATTTTTAATTAAAGACCTTTCTTCTCTGTTATTATTGAATCTTTATTGAAATTTTCTGTAAAGAAGCAATGTTAAATTTCAATTTAAGAAAATTTTGGAATTATTATGGAATATGTATTTATTTATTCTTTGATATGAATTATTGTATTTAAAAATTTATTTCCAAACATTTTGATCACTAAACACATTGTGAAAACACCCCTTAAGTTTACATTTCCACACTATAAACAGGTTTAGAAATACCCCGCACAAATTATTCAGCTTAAGCATACAAGTTTTAACCCTTTTAGAACATAACTTATTAAATATTGAGCATGAAAAAAAAAATTTAATAATAAAGAGAGAAATATTTTAGTTAACTTTTATAAATAAACTTAAGAAAAATATATTAATATAAATTTAATAATATAATATAAAATTAACTTGAATTTAAGACTTAATTTTTAAGCCCTACTAGTTAAGAAAATTTTTGAAGTTCTTTTTATTCACCGTGTGGAGCACATTTATGAAATAATATGGTGAATTTAAAATATTTCCCCTAAATGTTGCTGCCATTTTAATAACAGCGGCATAAGTTCAAGTATTGTTTTTAGAGCAAGTTACCAAAATAATTTCACATATGAGTGAGGGTTGTAACATTGAGAATTTTTACTTTACTGTTGTTGTAATATATCCTCATATTTACGTACTACACTCTTTAACTCCCAGGTTGTACTGTAGTGATTCTTACATACATTCATATTCGACATTCGGCAATATTTACATACGAATTAAAATTATTTATTAAAGGCGGGCTGTATGGATGTGGTTTGATTTTATTTTTATTTTCAATTTTATATTTATTTTTTTTTTATATTTATTTTTTTTATATTTTTTTTTAATTTGTATTATTCTTTATAAATTTTATTTTTATCTTTTTGTGTGAAATACTCACATGCAAGTTTTTTATTGTTCGACTGACTGCCTCATTGTTTCACGTGCAATTAAGCCTCTATGAAGAATCTATCTATAGACTTAAACTTGAATAATAAAAATATATATAATTCCATTTTTTTGTTTTTTTTTTTTAAATCTGAATTACCACAAATTGTACGTATTATGGGGGCTCAATAAGTGCATTGTTAGGTTGTAGGTGTTGTTGGTATTTATTTGGTATTTGAATTTAAAATGCAATTTTAAGTACTTCATATAAATTTTCATATTAATTTTCCTATACCTCATTTTATTGTTCTGTTATTGTGGCTGCTATTGTGGCTGTTATTGTTGGTACTATTGTTGCTCGTGTTGTTGTTGTTGTTGGTGCTGTTACTGGTAGTGCAGTGTGAGTAGCAATTTAAAATTAATAAATTTAATTCCGTTTACATTTACAACGCGTTAAATTGGGTGTGGTAAGTATGTAAATTAACAAATGATAAATTAAAATATTTACGTAAATTTCAATAATTAAATAATTGAATATTTGCATAAATGCAATTTCATTAAAATGCTAAAAATCAAACACACACAACAAAACACAACCTGTATGCGTGTGTAATGGAAAAACACAACAAAAACAAAAACATTGCCCAAAGCAAAATTTATTTTCACAGATTTAAATTTCAAAATTTTTGTGGTGAATTGTGGGCTGAGCGCTGTGACGTTGTAGGTATGTAAATCGCATAGTGTATGTACCGTGTATGCTGTGTATATAACATATCGTGTATATGATGTGTGAGTTTCTGTCCTGAACTTGAGTGGGGTGCACAGGGTTAAGGGTGTTTACCAGTGTAAATTATATTTTATATTAGTACTAGCATTTTGCAACAGGCTCTTTTGCTGAAAATTATATTACACATAAAATATATATGTATGCACACACACGTTACAACTTGTATGTGGTTAAGTTGACACATAGAGACAGCAACGTCATCCAGTTATACGTATACAATTTGCATCTGCATTTTATGGTTTTTATACTCGTATCTATACTCGTATGTTAGTATATATCTATATATCTGCTAACTCAATCTCTGGATTGAGTGTTGCTTGTATAGCAACAACTTGATAAAATTTATTATTGAAAATGAAACTTTTGAAATGTGTATGTTTTTAGTTTTGTGGATACGCTCGGTGGTTTGTTGTTAAAATTTATGTTGCGGTCACTGTATGCCAGACCATGCCAGACCATGTCTACCATGTGTTTTGGCTTAATTTCATCAGGATATGAGCTATAAAAACTTTTATTCCCCAAATATTTTAACAATGATATCATTTATGGTTTCAAAAAGTTTCAAAATTTATTTGAAGTGAAAGTGTTTTAGATTTTTAGTATCATAAAAGTGTGTAATTGAATTTGTTTTAAGTTAAGTTTTAATTTTATTTTAATTTTATTTATTTATTCAAAATATTAGTTAGTAGTAGTAGTTAGAGATTTCATTTTCATTTTTCGAGTACTTAAAATACTTAATTGATATAAATTTGTAGAGATAAAATTAAACTTGTTCTAGAAATAACAATTCTTTGTAATAAATTCATCTTTATAAATTTATATTTATTTTTCAAATGAAATATGAGATTTATTTTAAGAACTACGTTTAATTTAATGAAGTGATTTTCATTTATTGTAACTAACTTTAAAAAACTATGCATTTGCTTAATATTATGTTCCATAAGAGTTAGAAAAATTACGAATATATAACTAATTAAGTTGAATATCTTATTTTATATAAATTAAGAATTTGGATTATTTAATGTTTAGAAAAGAAGAAATTAAAAGTTTTTGCAAAAGTTAACACTTCAAAAAGTATTAGAAAAATGAATTTTGTTACCAAAATTGTCCATTTTCATACATTGATACTAAAGCATCTTTCAACCATTATTACTTAAATTGATCATCAGTCGAGTAGTCAGAGAGGACAAAGGTCAACGTTTTTTAACATGATTACCTAACAGGAAGACTTAACACCATTGTGCTCTTAATATATTTATCGGTACAATGCACCGATTAACGCTCAATTACAATTCCAAAGAATTCAATCGGTGTAAATTGAAGCTAAATATTTGCCAATAGTTTCTTGGAAAGAGCGAGAACTATCTAAGCATCTGGTTGGAAAATGTAACTTCACATCGCTCCTTTAATCAATTTGTTCTCATGAACTCGAAAAAAAAGCTCGGAACGAAAGAGATATTTTAAGCTTTGAGAATTGAAAATCTTATACAGGATAATGTGAAATTAGTACATAAACGATTTATTTTGATTTATGGGAAATTTGTAAATGAAACTAAATGAATACAGTTCAATCAAGTTATATTTTTAGTTTAAACGCAGCTCCCACGTCACTTTGTTTAATGGGCCAACCTATACCGACCAGGACAATCGTAGCTGAAGACACTAACTGCGTGGTAGCGGATTAATACCTCGGATTGGGTGCTGCAATTAAAGCTCACTCACTATAAGTTATACTTCAAAGAATATAGGGTGAATTTAAGTTGCCTCTTACGACATGTGTGTCTTATCTCGGGAATATCATAAGCTTAAAATTAAAATGGTTATGTTAATATAGCTGTAGTATATGCGTTAACTACAAAATCAACTAAAAATCAATAGCAATTTTTTTGTTGCTGAATTTGTTAAAGAAAAATTCACAAAATTCGGAGATTTCCGCTTTAAAACGTAAGACCGCAGTTCAAATGTATCAGGGTTCAATTCCAGATGCATGTAATTAAAAAACCAAACATACCATTAAATAATATATTTTTGCAATTACCACTGACATGTATCCAAATCAGCTGTATGTTTAGCCATAGAATTCATTCGATTAAAAATTAAGTTTACATCAAAAATGTCGTCACTGTTATTTTATTTTTTTATTATTCGAAGATGAAATTCATGTTGTGGGATATTAAATTTGTAATTACCCAACGATATTCAAAGTTTAATTATTCTAAATTGTTAGTCAAGTATCTTTTAATACTTTAAGTCCCCTTTTTTTGAAAATTTATTTTTTTTTGAATCTAAATATTTTATGATATATCAGAAAAACTTTTCCCGTTGATGCTGTGATGCTAACGTCGCCAATCTTCGTTTATAAACTTAACACACTACGGCATGACGAATTCATGCAGAAATTTATATGAAATTGAGTGCCTCCTTTTCACTAAAAACATGTATCATGTATACATGATACAAAGTTGTGGAGATGTTAACTTTACTTCCAACTAATTTGTTCACCGCACCTCCGTAATTAAAATTTTTCAACCTTGGATACAATGTTACTATCGACTGCCCACTTTTCTGTAGGGGTTAATAAAATTGAATTACTTACGATAACTAAATTAACACGCTTGATTTCCTCATACGGCAAAACACTGTCATTTTCCATATCAAAATAAACTTTGGTCTGCCATTGAAGTCTGAAATTTGATCGTTTTTCGCAATGGACGGAGCGTAATTAATCATTACTTGCCGTTCTTACTAAGTTTAAGATGCCCCAGCCGGAGCACCAGCACCAGCACCAGCACCAGTACCGGCACCAGCAGATCCGCATGAGTTACGCTTAATAATTTCTTTGCAATTTTATTATGAATTTTCAAAAAATTTATATCTTAAAAATTTAAATTAAAAATTAATAAGAGGAACTACCGTTTCATTGCTATTGAACCCGACTGCCCGCAGTTATAAAATATCTGATATCTTTAA
Organism: Teleopsis dalmanni; assembly: GCF_002237135.1. Classification (NCBI taxonomy): domain Eukaryota; kingdom Metazoa; phylum Arthropoda; class Insecta; order Diptera; family Diopsidae; genus Teleopsis; species Teleopsis dalmanni. The sequence continues at coordinate 47,765,928 of NC_051846.1, forward strand.
GATGAAATTTTTTATAATTTTAATTTCTGCTATCAGCCCACAAAACGGTTTATTTTGGTGTGTACTACTTTCAAGTTCCATTTTAAAGATATTTTATTTAAAGTGTTATTTTTTTTCTAAAGTTCATTATTTTTTTTGTTATTGTTCCTTTATTATGTTTGAGTTTTAAACCAGCTAAGGCAAAAAAATTTGTTTTTTATATCGAAAAATCTTTAAAATTCTCAACATATTAAAATTCATTTCATGGCAGCGAGAACAGGTTTAACCTTGGAGGCAAATATTTTCAATACCAAAATGGCACATAAAGGAACCTGGAACCTAACTGAACTCAGTTCGAAAAAAACTAAAAAAAACAAATTACTACAAATTAAAAGCGAAACCAAAAAAGCGGTACCACTTTAAAAATATCTGCGGTTCAAACTACACAACAGTAAACCGAACTGCCAAAAAGGAATTTCGCTCAAAATCAAAAATACCAAAGAAACTAAAAATAATTGCAAAAAAAAGAAAAATAAATAAAAAATGGGAAAAAAAAATAAATTTTAAATAATGAACTCAAAACTCAACTTAAACCACTAAATTGAAAATGTTTTTAAATTGAGTCGAGTTGAGATTTGAAGATTTTGGGAGAATTTTTAACTAAAACGAGATAGGCGACTCTAACAAGAATCACTAGTAGCTATTCTTTAGTGAGTTGTAATCTGTAACTTTCTCCACATATGTAAACTTGTGAAAAAGACTCCATATTCAATCAATAACACACCTCTGAAGGATTATGAGAAGAAAATCAAAAGAGAGAAAACTCTAACATGTTAAGTTTAGGTCATTTAAGCACTGCTATGATAAAGAAGAACGAAAATAGGATGCTAATGATAAATTTGTTCTAATCATAAGAGAAAGCAACTTTTAGAAATATTGTTTGATACTATATTGGTTTTAAAAAGCTTTTAAATTTGAATTAAGTTTGTTTTTGTGTACCTACTTAGGTATTCCAAATAGTTGTAAAATCGACAGTGAATGTAAGATCTGTGGAAATAACATAAAGCAATAACAATCAAGCCACATAATCATCAGGAAACAGATCAATCAAAGCAATTGTATCTCAGATTCAACATGCCACTCAATTTGTATGCCACAAAATGCGACTGATAGTTTTTTTCACTTTTTCAAAATAAATAAAACATACAATTTTAGTTTCGGTTAACAATAAAAATATATACAAATAAATAAAATGTATATATATAGTGTATGTATATATATATGACGAAACCAAAAGAATATAAAGAGCTATAAAAAAAGAAATCATATGAAGTTCGCATGTATCACGGATGTGGCGCACGGCAGGCAAGTTAAGTATCTTATGGAACCTACTCGTTGCTATCAAATTGGAAGTGGAATTTAGTGCTGCAGCAGCAACAACAACTACGGCTACTGCAGCGATTGCCAGTTTCCAGGTCTTTAAAAACTCAAATAAAACAAAATAAATTTTATTACAAAAACAAAAAAAAATTGCACCATAAATAAGAGGAAAAGGAACAAGTCAGCTGCTGTTGCTGCTGTTGAAGCTTGTCGTACTGGATGCACATTATCTGCAAATGTTAAAAAATTACAAAAAATAAAAAACCAATAAAAAAGCTTAAAGACTGCAACAGAAAAGCAGAAAAAAAAAAATAAAATGAAAAAAAATAATGGCTAAAAGAACGTAAACAAAAACAAAAATAATAGCATAAAGCATATCGTGTTCCCTGTGGGAAAAATCAAATTGCAGCAATTGCAAAAAGATTTTTAACATTTTTAATGTAAGCAGAAAAATCTGTCCTTGTTTGTGCCGTTCAAGCCGAAATATTTAAAAAGCTACGACCATTTTTAGTCGCTGCCAGATTGCCATTGCCGCAGCAAATGTGTGTTTACATACGACGACAATAGCCAAGCGGCCTCTACTGCTGTTGGCCTGAAACATTTTTGACAATCTCACATATGCGAGGACGGACCTCTTCGTATGCAGTTACGTATGACTTCTGCTTGCTTGCAACATTTCTGCCGGTGCTGGTGCTGGTGCTGGAGCTGGGGCTGAAGCTGTTGCTTGTTAATTTTGTATCTTTTGGTATTATAACAATTTCAATTATCACAGAAGTAACTATTATCGGATGACTTTAAAATAACGCATTTGGTTAAGTTATGTTCCTTGCGAGAAACTTTATAGTTGCATGAAGTATGTAAACTAAATTCCTTCAAAGCAAAAAGTATCAATTCAGTTGACATATTTTTGCATTGGAATTAAAACTATTGAGAGATCTGCTTATCTTTATTTTACATATTCCCATGGTTGTAGCATTTTCTGAGAAGATTTAGAAAACTATTTTTCTCGAATACAATCGCTTATGAAAATAAAAATATCTGATATCTGATATACTTTGTTTTGTAGTTATAATTTAGGCTATAAGTACACTACAATCTAAAATATTCTGTACAGCTAATATGAGTATAATCTATATGTATATTTTATTTAATTCTGTAATTTTCTTAAGAAATTAAGTGAAACTATCTAAATTTATAGCCAATAGTTTTTAAGTGAATTATATTTTTTTATTTTCATGAATAGTTCACTTATTTAAAACTTATGTTGCCACCAGGCATTTAGCCAAAGGGGCTTGAGGGGCTGGAGTGGATGGTGGAATAATTACATTTTTACATATTATTATTTACTATTGATACAATATTAATGTTTAATAAGATGAAAGAGTTTTTTAAATTACTAAAATTATAGTGAACCTTAAGGTTTATTAATTCTCTCTAGTCTTACGAAGTTTAGAGATACCAAAAAAATGTGTATTTGTATTAACTCAGATTATACCAGTTTGAACTTACTGTAGTAGTTCTAGGATTATTGCAGAAATTTGTATAATTGCGTCTCTGTTTTTTCATATGTTTGTTACAAATAACATATAATATCTAATTGCAGTAGCTTAGAGAGCAAAGATATAGTACTATCGAATAATATCGAATAACTTACAGAAGGAAGCAATAGTATGTATTCATATATACATAACTGCTCTGCAATCAGGTATTAAAGTGTAACACGCAAATAATGAGAGGCAATCAAAACAATTTTTGCAATAATACTGCAATAATTTTAGAATTACTGCAATAATTCTGGTTTAAAACGAGTGACTACAGAAAAGAAAAACCAAAATTCTTGTGTGAAAATATAAAAGACTTTGTTTTGACTTCTTACGCCAAAAGGTAGTAAGGAGATTAACTCACGTAGTGTGAACTGAGTATAAGGTTCCTTGCCTAATTTATCGCATGAAGAGCTCACTATATTACTTAGTTAGCTGTAAAGAAGCTAGAATTGTAGCATTAAAAGCGCAAAAAGGTATAGCAATAAGAACCACCGCCTCAATTTTTTAATTCTTCACATTGAGAAAGATACGGTTTAAGCCCATGTGTCAGAAAATGTCTACGCAGTGTTAATTCAAATAGCAATGATTGCATTTTCTCGAATAATGTAAAATCTTCAAAATATTTCATTTTAATTTCATTTCATTCAAAGTTAATCGGGGAATGTTTTCAGGTTCTTCAAGCTTTGTACACCTTAACTCTACACTTTAATTCTGGAAAACAGATCAGGTCATGAGGCTGCAGACTTTTTAGCTGAAAGAAATTCGATATGCCTCGAACTTCCTTCCTCTTTCCCGAAAAGAGCGTAAGAAAAAACGCTCTCTTTAAATTTGAATAGTAAAAATTGACAGGTGCAAACAAATAGACTAATCAACCTTAAAGAAACTAAGACACAAACTATTTTAAGTTTAAGTAGAGAATATAAAAAATTTGCATTGAAGTAATGTGACAAATCATTGCAAAGTTAGATATCATCCTAAGTAAATTTGTTCAGATAGTATCAATTCTTGTAGGATCCCCAAGGGACCAGGACACATCCGAAGACATATAAATGCACATATTCTTTTCCAACAAAGTGCAGCATCTACTATTTATGATCTGGATTTCTAAATACCAAAGAGTTAGCTAAAATTTATGTACTATAATTAGTCAAATTTTTTAATAGTATAGAATTATTTTACTTTAAGAGGAACGGCTTCACAAAGGTCGTAAAGTTTAGAGATTTTTTCATATCGTGTTCATTTTTTCATATTGATAAGGTTACAGGATGTCAAAGAGAAGTTTACTTAAAAAGAAGTTTTAGCTGATTTATTTCATTTTGTGTAATAAGAAATCACCTCCTACATTTATGTCTTCTTGTAAGAGAACAAAGTGCTAAGTCATGTTTAATTTTTATTTACTTTAATTAACTTTAACTAAATTAACGTAAACTTAAGAATCCTTAATTCGTGCATATTCAATTTTAATACGAAAATATTTAAAAACTTTTTTAGTTTTAGTATAATTACTTATCCTGGTTTCCATTACGGCTTGGGCAATAAATGAAATACATCTTAACTGATTTTACTAAGTTTTATGTTTTCTTATAATAGATTAGTATTTTATATAAAAATATAGATAAGAAACATAATTGCATCTTAGACAACAAGTTTGATTTGGTTTAGGTGGATATAATCGTCATTATAATTTATAGGGTTTTTTATAGTATTTTAGTATTTTTTTTTTAATTATGGTACGATATAACTATTAACAGCATAATATATTGAATGATTTACAAATGGATTAAAAGGAAACCATTAATATTGTTTATATTGAATGATTTACAAATGGATTAAAAGGAAACCATTAAGGTGTTGTAAAATAAATAATACAACACATTAAATTAATAATCACATCCTCAGAGTAGTGATTCATAATGTTATAACAGGAATTATATTTATTCATTTTTAATTATTACTTTTTTATTGCATCTGCTGTTAAATTGTATATATTATATATGTAAATATTTGCTCTTTTTATATCAGCTAAGGATATAGTTAAAGGAAATACTAAAGACTTGATTTAACTGATTGAGACTATGCCAATATTGGCAATTGGCATAAAAAGATATAAAAATGAAATAATAAAAATCATTTTCTTTTTTCTTAAGCAAACACTAAAAGTAATTGCTTTCTGTTGCATATAATCTGCAAAAAGATAATATCTCCCGGCCAGAATCCATTCAACTTAGAGAAATATCAAAGCAACACATTGACTTACATTACATGTACTTCTGCTAGTTTCGGTGTAAATATCAGAAATAAATTGCAATACGATTTTATGGGTTTCTCCTCACAATTCACACAGTCTTCTCACACTCACTTGCGAGTTCCATTAAAAATGACTTTAGTACATGTTTTCTACACTTTTCCTTTCCTTAACTGATTTACGATTATTATTGTGATTATTTTATGTATTTCACCAATGGCTGAACACATGTTCGATTTTCACATGGCAAGTGCAATGCTGACTGCATTAACTGCATTAACTGCACTCACTCAGTGCACTCCTTGCAGTTGTGGTGCTACAAATCAACGACATAAATCTACGTAATTTCATAAAAATGAAAATAAAGTTGTACCAACAATGGTTAGTGTATCTGTGCACTTATTTGTTTGTTATTGCCACGTCTGTCTGCTGATGTGTGAGCTAAAAACCGAAAGTGATACTACAGACCTACTTAAATTTGTACCTATTGTTTCCCTTTCATTCAGGAAATCAGAAAAAAATTCCGATTTGTTGAGTTCAGGAAAGAAACAACATATTGAAGTCAAAAACAAATAAAAGATAAAACAACCTTAAAACAATAAATCAGTGTTGAAGTTCACAACGGAATTGAGCGGATGCATACAAATACTCGTGTGTCTTCAGTTGTTAAGACGAAACCCTTGCCTACCTTAACATAAAATCCGCTGAAACTGTGAGTTCGAGACTGAATCTGAATATTTCCTCAGCGCATGTGTAGAGATGCTGATGACGACAGGAGTCCGCATTTAAAAGTTGCACGCTGCACGTTGATCACTGATCGCTGCTGATTGTTGTTGAAATCGTTTCGTTTCGAAGATTTTTTTATCTTTATTGTATTTATATATATAGAAATATATTATATGGAAATATACATACATCTGTGTACACAATGGGCATGGACAAATGAGGCAACGTCAGCTGATGGATACACGTAAGTCATTCAAATGAAATATCAGCGAGGGTACTGAGCACTGTTTTTATGCTGATTTTTATTTATTTTATTGCTTTTGCTTTAAGGAAATAAATTTCAAATACATTTTTACTGCACAAAGCACAAATACAAAAGGAAGAAAAGGGTTAAATAACGATAAGCAAATGCGATGCTGGGAATGATAATCCCCTTTTAATTTGTTTGCCTCGAAAAAGCAGCAGCAGGAGCAGCACAAAACCGCGTTCAACCACGCAACGAAAGCAAATGTTGTGCTGTACAAGGACATCTTGAAAATCTGCTGGTTTTGCATAAAAGTAGAAAATTATGGGTTTGGCTGTCATTTTAATAACCAAGAAAAAAATGCAAAAAAAATAAATAAAATCGTAAAAATTGTAAAAAAAGTCGTTGGAAAACGGCGCTGCTGTGTTGGCGACAACAGTTAAGGGTTAAATGACTGTCAGGATAATTCGCTTCGAAACTTTTCCATTTAACAAATTACAAAATTTATAGATGATAAGGAATATAAATGAAATACAAAAATATTCTCAGCTTAAATGCGTACAAATTCGAAACGAATTTTAATTATAGAAAAATGTTAGAGAAAACATGGAAAACGAAAGAAAATTAAAAGGTAATCGACCTTTCAAAAACCGGAGAGAGGTGAAAGTGTCTAAGAATGGGACAAGAAATGGAAATAAAACAGTAAGCAATAAACCCCTGAGTTCCTGCAAGATAAAATGTAATCAGTTTAATCATTAATCAAAACTTTGCTAAATAAGAGGAAGAATAATGAAGAAAAATCTCAAGTTGAGTCATTAACTTTTTCTTTTTCAGTTTTCATTTCAACCCTTTTTGGCTTATTAAACATTCGCGGTGGAAAATGCCAATCTTTTATGATGGCTTCTTGTCCCTGTTTCCTTTGAATTTCACTATTAAAAGTAGAAAGTGCTTCATTTGCACTGTAGAGTGAATTACCTTAAGAGGATTTATGAGCATTTCTTAAAAACAACGTCTGAGAGGGTTTTGTTAAATTTTAAGCACCTTTTAAGCAAATTGGAAGAAATCAATGGAAATGAGATGTTTTAAAAGTTTATTTTTTTAAAGGAATATTCATTAAGTCTCGATTTGAAAGAAGCTTATCATTTACTTACAAATATTTATATAAGATTTTACTCACAACTTATAACACAATAAGAACAAGTTAATTTGAAGAATTACAAATTTCAAAGATAATGGTGTAAGGCTTTGGTGTATACAAAGACGAGTCTTGGGGTTCGCAATATTTAGCATAAAATACAATGATGCTAATTACCAATACCCCAAATTCAAAGTGAAATAACAAATAGTCCAGGAATATTTTGAGTAAACAATTCTTTTTTAAATAAAGTATATATTTTCAAAATAAAATATCTTAAATTTTGTTCCATATATTAATTATTTCTTATATGGGAATTTATATTTATAGTGAAAAGTAATAAATCTGAAACTACTTCATTCTCTTAAATAACATCAACAGTATTAATGGAAATATTTTACATAATTCTAAAAGATTATTAATGGAAAAACCATTAAATCCACTAAAAATTGATAGATATTATTTAACTACCATTTATTCGTTTAATTATTCAAATTTATTTAATATAAAGAAACTCATGCAAACCATGATTATAATATTAAGTTTCCTGATATCTTTATTTTAATATTAGGAACTTTAAATTAGTTTTCAAAAATCCTGCGTTGAGTGAGTATATGAATACGTCTTAACATATATGTATATATATATCTATATATATACCATTTTATTTTCATTTAAGACTTAATAAAACTATCCGTTTAATGTAGTCTATTATTGTTATTATTTATATCTTATTGATGCAACGAAATTCATATAGCAAATGCAATAAATTGTAGAATTTTATTTAAAATCTAAATTGATTAATTAATTCATACCATATTCTTCTTATAACATATGTTAGAATAGTATGATGTGCCACATTGGTAGAGACTATATGACGTATAATGACGTAGTTATTCCTATCAGTATATTTTTATATAACATCAAACAAAATAAGAATGAGTATCCTATATACACATGAAAACTGGATCTCTGAAATAATTTCGTCAATTGTTATATGAAATATATTATAAATATTTCATACATATAAAAAATATTCTACAAACTTTATTAAAGAAACAGCAAAAAAAGGAAGTCATAGACTTAATATGCTTCTTGGTGGTATCCAAACCCAAAACATGGAAGACATTTTCAAATTAAAGACAATGGTAGTTTACAAACCCGCAAAAAGGTAAAAATTTTAATCTAGCTCGGTGGAGAATTAGGACGACCCTATGAAATTGATTAAGACGGTTGGGTCCCTTCAGCAACAAGCAAACTCATCCAAAAATTGAATATCAATAGCACAGAAACGCTATCAATTATTGCCGTATCGCAAATAGAATCGCTGTGATCCTAGGATTCTCTAAGCTAAAATCAGATAAAATCTATTGTAATACAAAATCAAAAGATAAGCTGAAATTCAAACAACCAATGAGGTAGCAAGTTGATAAATATATACTTTGTATTTATATATCTGTGAATGATCACTTTAAACAACTTATATCTCTGAAACCTTTTAAGATAATTAAAAATGATCAAGAAATTTAAATTAAATTAAGTTTTAAGTTTTCTATTTTCAAAGCACGCCCTATCTTCAATTTATTTTCAAAACTTTTTCCACATTGTTTTCTTTTCCACATTAAGTCATTGAAAAATGATATAGCCAAAAAGGAAAATTTTTTCAGGGTCATCTTAATATGTATGCATATAGTATATATTAATAAGTTTCAACATATGTTTATTTTTCTAAGTACAACATAAATTTTGACACTGAATACATTTTTAAACTATTAAACTAATCTCCTATATAGAAAAAAGTTTGATTATAGTGCTATACTCTAGTGTTAATATGTTAAGGTTTTAGAATTTACTCCTTTGTTAAATTTAATTTAATCCATTTTTTTAACCATTTGAATATATTTTTAATAATGTTAATATTAGTATTTACTAACATTTACTACAATAACAACTATGTTGTTTAGTGGACTTTTCAATGTAACTATTATAGTTTAATTCACTTCCAGAGTCAAATTTGTAAATTGATAAATAAAAAAAATAAAAAATATTTTTGTTCAAGTCGTGAATATTTGCTTTAATAATCATATAAAAAATCATAAACGGAAAAATTTGTATTATTTGCTTAAAAATGAATTAATAAAAATTTTTATTTTATTTTTAAATATTTTTTTTAGCATTATAGCACACATAATAAAAACAAGTCAATACTTTATTTCCAATCAACAGCGAAATCAGGCTATCTTTGATTTCTTCAACTTAATGTGTTCCAAATTTCCTTTGCAAATGCTTGTACCAAAAATCAACATCTACATTAACATTAACAATAATAACAACATCAACTGCAACATCAACAAGAGCAACTATACCAACAACATCAACTGCAACATCAACAACATCAACATCATCATCAACAAGCATTAACAGCAGCAAAACAACAATCAAAAAGCATATAAAATACAATTTCTTGACCGGCGTATAACATAAAAAAAAAACAAAAACATGCATAAAAAACTCTTAAAATCGTAAACAAAACCTCACGTTAAATAGGTCACCTGATGCACGAAAAATTATATTTATGGACCGTACTTTTGTGCTCTTGTTATTGTTAACGCGGTCCAGATTGGTTGGTGCTGCTGTTTGTTGTTTTTGCATTTGATGTTATTATATTTTTATTGCTGTTATTGTAGCTATTCGTTCTTGCCGGTGCTGTTAATGTTACCGATGCTATTGCCATTGCTGTTGAATGCGTTTACAGTGTTTGCTGCGTACGTTGGCGTTTCTTTTTGCTGCTTGCTCGCTTTTATTGATGCTGTCTGTGTTGGACGATGTGTTATCACTCATACGCACACGCACCTTGCGTGTTAAACTAAAAGTGTCTGCTTGCGTTCTGTACGTATGTGTATGTAATATGATTTTATGCACACTTACACGTACACATATGCATATGATTTTGTTTTGATTCTCGTATATATTTTTGGATTTATTAAGTTGCATATTTATATGCGTGTGCGTGTGCGAGAGTGAGTGCTTGTTTATTTCTGTCTAAAGTCTGCATTAATTTTCTTTTTTTTTGTTTTGTAAGTTGTTGATTATGTTTACGATGATAATGCGTGAAAGATAAGTGGCAGGTTGTTTCGCTTTATGCTGTTATTATTGTTGTTGTTGTTGTTAATATTATTATTATGATATCGACGCATAGTATCAACTTTTACTTTGCTGCTTAAATTTATTGCTTATTTTATATTTTTATTTCTAATTTAATTAAAAATTTTTATAATATTGTGTCTTTTATCTATAGATTTATTAAAGAATTGGGTGTTTTAAGACACCCTAAAATATATTTAAAAGTTTTATCTTATCGAAATATGTTAATCCTGAGTCGTATACAAAATTTTAATTGGAAAGATCATAAAAAGTTTATTTTTAATAAGGTCATTAATAAGAGGAAAACACTAATGCTATCAGATATACATAAAAACGCTAAATAATCAAGTCTCATATTATTTAGTGTAAATTAGTTATGCTAATTATACGGTTTTGTTTTTAGAAATTAATTTTTATTGCATAAAATTTTCGTAGGTAGGTAATTTTTATGCTTAACCAACATTTATATTTCATATTCTATAAAAAAATGCGAATCCGTGAAAAAAAAAATTCTTTCTGATATACATTAAGACCGAAAAGTTTTCGGAAATTCTCATTTAAAATTCGCGCGCTGTATATTTTTCGATATTTTAAGTTTATGTAGTTTGGCAGCAATTAAGGAAAATTACTATGCCAAAAATGAGCGCGATCTGTCAGACAGTTCGTTTACGGCAGCTGTTGAAACCAGTTCACCTCAGTAGTGCGTTGCGAAAAAAACAATGGAAAAAAATATTGGACAAAGAGTTTGCATCAAATTTTGTGTTTCGAACGAAATTTCGTGTGCAGAATCGTTGCGAATGCTACAAAAGGCTTATGGGGAATCAGTTTTATCGAAAACTCAAGTTTATGAGTGGTACAAAGCCTTTCAGGACGGTCGTACGACCGTCGAAGACATTTCGCAACGCACTACTGAGGGGAACTGGTTTCAACAGCTGCCGTAAACGAACTGTCTGACAGATCGCGCTCATTTTTGGCATAGTAATTAAGGACAGTGCTGCCAAACTACATAAACTTAAAATATCGAAAAATATACAGCGCGCGAATTTTAAATGAGAATTTCCGAAAACTTTTCAGTCTTAATGTATGATATTCTTTATGATACAATTAGAAAGTTTCAAGGACTTTTGAAACAGCCCTTTACTTCATTAATATGATACCCGTCAGCGCAGAAAAGAATTTATGTTATCAAACATTTGCAATAGAACTGTAATTAACAGACATTTTGAAGCTGTTAAAATATTTTAACAGAAAACATTAACATTCTAACTATAACATGATCAAATTACATTGATCGTATTGGGTTCATTTAAAAACGTTATGTTAAGAGTAAAAAAGAAATATATGAGTTTATAATATACCATATATGACAGTTTTATAATGGAACCAACCTTAACAATCCTAAATTTTAATTAAGAGTTTTTAATTAATTGAAATGAAAAATCATAGAATGTTGAGTATCAAAATTAATTATCTTTTACATCGAGTGTTACACTGTGGACAGCTTAGCTTTAAATTTGAATTTACTATATTACCTTTGCGCTTTTTGGATGAGTTATTAGAAGTACCAGATTTCGAAAATGTTCTAACTACATGGAATACTACGCAACGTAAGTTAATCAAAACAGAGTGATGATGTATTATCAATAGCAAATTGATAATAAGACCCAACTTGACAGACTCACTATTTAATCCAGTAAAGTGATTTCAAAGGTCAACTATTCCAATACAATAGTATCCATCAAAGTTTTTGAAATTGATAATATACAACAGGATAGACAGAAGAAGATATCTTATTGACATTGACCTTAGAATTTGGAAAAACAGTTAAGCATAAAAAGAAATTTTGGAAAGTAGCAAATATAAATTGAGAGGTTTTGAGAATAAAGCTCAAAATGTTAGACGCCTGTGTTAAATCAGTTCTGTTATATGAATACAATATTGTGTACTGGACATATATGATTATGAAAAAACTAAAGGGTTTACAAAATGATATTTAGGACCTACATTGAGATTTCGCAATATATATCGTGTTTCTATAACAATGCTTAAGATCCAGTTTTTATACGTGGTGGCTTAGCATAAATATTTATTGATTAAATTATATTTTCTGAGTTAAGTCTTTTATATTCTAACTTAATCTGTTTAATTAAATTTCGTAGATATTTTTACTTTATCTATATATTTCAATAACATCAAATTGATTGCTTTGTTTTTGAAAGTAAAGCGAATATTATAATTTAATTAAATTAAATATAATATTAAAAAGCTATATATATCATATATAAATATTTATAAAACATATATATTGTGTATAAAATATATACAGTATATTTCAGAATAACGTATTCAAATACTATAGTAAATAAAACAAAAAAATAATTCATGTAAAATAATGCTTCAATGTTGTTGTAAGATATAAAATAATATTTCCATATAACATATTTTTATATTTTAATGACCAAATTTTATTTATATAATTTTAAACGAACAATATTGAATTATACAATAACTTTTTAAATCAGTTTTAAAGAAAATTATGTTTTTTTATCACCAGTATTTTTTTAAAACTTATATTATTTATTAAAATATTTATTTAGGTAATGTTTATTTAAACTTGACTAATTCGTCCATTCAAAAATATAATATATTGAATTAATAATATATAGAGATTCCTTTGAAAATTACTTAAATGAGAATTAATGAAATAAGTACCTCTGAGCTTAATTATATTTATATATTATAATATTTATATAACTATTTTTTATTAGAAATTGTTTTTTTAGTCAAATGTTATTAATTCAGAGTTATTAAAGGATTATAAATTATTTTTTGGATTCTATTACAATTAAATATATTAATTTAATTTATATATTTTTGAGTTAGTAATTTTAAATTTTAGTTGCTATATGTAAATTATATTTCTTCATTCGTAAAGATTATCGGTATAAAATTATTGAAATGAAATGTTTTTTTTAATTGAAAAGTAAGTTCTATTTTATTTATTTATAGATATGAATTAAAATACGTATTTATTTTATTTAATTTATTTAAATTGAAATTTTTATTTAAATTAATTTAAATTGAAACATTTTTTTTTAGTTCAAATATAAAATTATACCATGTTCTTTATATATTTTTGCCAGCCTAATATTATTATATTTTAATTCGTTAGTTATTCGATTAGTACTTATTGTGTAATAATTTTTCAAATTTATTTTTATATCAGTTGACGATTAATTAAAAAAAATAATTTATATGCATATTATTTAATTACAAAAGCATATATTGGTTGATTATACCAATTTTTCTTATTATTTTTATTTTTGAAATTTGTCAATTGTTCGAATCGTACATCATTTCTTAAATTATGTTTAAAAATCATAGTCATATATTTTTTCTTTATTTTTATATATATTATTTATTATAAAAAATTTGTTTTAATTATGAAAATATGATTAACTATTAATAAACTGAGCATTTCAAGTTAATGGTTTAGTTACTATATAATATAAATTGATAATAAATAATAAATTTGAAAAATTATTTTTTTATTTATGTAAGTGTTTATTTTAAATTCATATTCACTACATAACAATTTGACAAAATAGCTTGCTATTTTTTTTCACCAGAACTTTTGTTTTATTTTATTTTATTTATCATTTTTTATATTATATCAATTTGTTATACTTTTATTTATTTTGTGTATTAAAAAGTAATTTGATAAGTTATAGTAAAAAAATTTTGTTAAGCTCCTTTTTTTATTTTTGGACAGACTTATTGGTCAAGTTTTTTAATAAAACATAATTTTTTAAATTATTTTTAAAAATTAATATTTATTTTTACCGTAAGGATGCCTATTGGTAAATTATAATCGACAGTAAAATAGAATTTTTAAAAATAATTGAAAAAGTTGTATGTTATTTAAACAATTGCTGATTAATAAGTTAATTTTATATTCTGAATATAAAAATAAATATATTAAAATATATTTAGAAACATTTTTATTGTTGGAGAATATTTTATATCGAAAGAAAAAGTATATTGTGACAGAAAAGTGGTTCAAAGTCTACGAACTTGACTATAATAATTCATTTTTAATTGATTTACATTAATTAATTTAACTTGAAAATATAATTGTTATTTTTTATTATAAATCAAAGGCATCATATAAAATTTAAAAAAATTTATATGAAAAAAAAAAATTTACATGTTTTAACTAAAAATATTATTTTATTAATTTTATTACAAAAAATATATGCGTAATATAAAATTTTATTCCAAAATAAAATTTTTAATATTTTAACTAAAAAAGTTATTTAGTCAATATTTTTGTGTTAGTATATGCTGGGTTTTTTAATTGAATAGAAATGAAAATATTACTCAAATATTTTTATTATAATTTAATGCATAATATAAAATTTCATATAAATAAAAAAAAATTATTATATGTCTTAAATAAAAATATTATTTCAATAATTTTATTATGAATAAAATGCATAATATAAAGTAATCCAAAAAATATTTTTAATATGAATTATAATTAAACATTATTTTAATAATTTTAACTTACTTGTTAGATTCAGGGATTTCAATTTATTTTCCAAATGCAGCCGTTTTTAAATTGAAATACGAAAATTCAAAAATTCCAAAATTTAAAAATTATTAAATAAATTTTTTTTAGTTCTTAATTTCATTGTCACTGTGTCGTTTTCTTCAAAGTTCACAACATAAATTTTGTATTTTCTTTTGTTTTGTATTGAAATCACTTTTGTTAATTTATGTTCTAATCAAATAAAAGCTCGGAACTTAAATGCCAGCCAAACTATTGTAGCGAACATTTCGTAGTCGATGACGACACAGACAATGGCAACAACACAACAACACAAATAAAACTTGAAAGAATAAATCATTTTCGGTGAAATACAGTTAAGGCACAAGTGTCACTCTTTAAAGCAAATGTGGATGTGGATGCTGTTGACAAGGATTTATTTGTCGAGCTGTTGTACTGCCAACACCGGCTGCTGTCGAAGAACTGCACGAGGTCAGGATACAGGATAAACCACGGAGCCTGCCATGCTGATGTGCAGGTTGTTGATAATTGCAAAACGTATGCAAAAAATATGAAGGCGCGTTATGAGCAACAACAAAAAACTAGGCAACATAAAAAAAATTAATGCGCACGCGGAGATTTAACCGCCAAAAAAATGAGGCAAATTTACCGGGAGCAGACCAACAAACCAAGAAAAACATAACTATCAGTTGGAAATTAAAACAAACACAATCCAAAACAAACCAAAAAAAAAAAAAAAAAAAGAAATAAAAACAAAAAAATAGAACAGCACAGTGGAGCAAATGTGCTGAAAACTGAAATTATTTATTACAGTTCAAGAAATGCTGAATTTGGTTATGAAAGTACGAGCAAAACGAAAGCGATGTGCTCAGAAGCCGAAAGCAAACTGAAGCAAATGAAAGTGCAAAAGCGCCCACGAAGCGTAATATCAGGAAAATCAATTTAAATAAAGCAAAAAATAAGAAATATGTAAGAAGAAAATAAAAAGAAAATATGAAAAAACCATAAAAAAAATATTACAAAAAAAAAACGGAAAATGAAATGATGGAAATTTTTTTCATTGGCATTTTGCGAATAATTTTAAAAATAGGCATAAGCTTAGTGTATTAGTGCTAGTGAACACATTGTCACACAGGCACATACGCTGGCAAACGAGCAGGCAGGCACAACAGCCGGTTTGCTGTTGTATGCGCACATAAGTGTGTGTGTATGTTGTATTACGTGCTTATGTATTAGTGTTTTGATGTGTTCATTTTTAAAAATGGAGCAAGCTTGGGTAGAGAAATACTACCCACCCCCTGCTGCTATTGAAATACAAACGACAAAACGGAAACAAGCAGTCATGGAGTACTCATGCGAGGCAAACAACACGACTAGCGCCGGATATACATGAAATATACACTGGCAAGGCTCCGCAAGGCCAGCAACAATAGCAACAACAATGCTACAACTTAACAAAGCTCACGTAGTCGAAGCCGCAAATAAAAAAATTTTTATATGCCGGTGCTTGTGTTGTAGTTAAGCCACTAGTGGGTGGGTAGTGAAATAATGGTTGGAAGGTTGGAAGAGTGGTTGTGTTGGTTGCTGGTTGCTCGATTGTGCAGGGGCTAAGGAAAACATTTATATTTTTTTTTTTTGTTCTGTGTGGACTATTTGTTTACCCACAATTGCCTTTGCAGAAAATTTTTATTTCTCCGCTTTCGCTGAACAAGTAGCGAAAGCGCAAAACAGAAAGTAAACAACATTTATAGCAGTACCAAATACTCGCGAATACACACACACAAACATACACAAACGCTTACTCATACTCATACAAAAACTCATACCCATAGAAACAGAGAAAGAGGCACTTGAAGTTATTATATGTAAGTGTATGCTACCACCCTCAATGCCAAAGTTGAAGGGTGCATTTGAACAAGCAAAAAAAAAAGAAGTGTATATGAAAAAAATTGCAATTTTTTTTTTGCATTTCATTTTAATAATTTTTTTTGTTTTTGTTTTTGTAGCATTTAGTTGCACCCTCAAACCTAAGCTCATAAGCTGCTGACTCACTCACGCGCGGCGCTATATTCTAACATAGCGCGGTGCTCAACTAAGAACAAAATCCAATATGGCTTCAATTTGCAATCGAGCGATAAACAACAAAAACAACAAAAACAACAACAACCATAAATGTATTATAAAAAAATTTATACAGAAAAACAACAAAAAAAAAAAAAAAGAAAAAGTCAGCCACGTTACCGCGTGTGCAAATTAACGGGCAAATAAGTTTGAGTAGAAAAATAAAAACTATTTCTACTTTATGCTAGGCGGTTAGGTGGGGAGGAAAATTGAATTACAAAGAAAGAAAAAAAAACGAGTAAATGGAATTAAAAAAAACTCCGCCCACTTAAAGACGCTTGCGCGATAATTTCTCGCTGCAGCGCGTCACCCCAGCGACACTTGCTGTTGTTGTTTGTTAGCGGCGGCAGCAGCGGCGATGTACGTAGTTTATGCCTGTGCGCTTGTTGGCAATGTGCACTTTAATTGCAGCGTAACAATGTGCGTGCAAGTACACGTATATATGTGTGTGTATGTGTGTTCGCTAGTTCGTTGTTTGTTTGTGTGTACATAATTAAATGCTTGTTAACGGTTCGATGATTTTTCCATGTTTTTCTCCCTCAAAACTTGTTGTTTTCTTATAACACAAAAATAAAATAAAAAAAAAATAAAAAACATTTTTTTTCTTTTTATAACAGCGCGCACACATTTAAATGCAATTTTTTTTTTCAAATAGGAGTAACTAACAGCGAACGTATGGCAGTCGGTCTTGCTGCCTGTCGTCCATCCATATATTTTGTATTCATTTTCATTTACACATTTACATATTTATATATATACATATATATATATATACATTAACATATGTATATGAACTCTTGTTCGTTTGTTTGTTTGTGTGTATATAGTATGTCGGCATCTCAGCTTGTAATTATTGTTGTAAACGTGATGCATATATTTCTAATGCCTTGCATATTTTGCGAAAGAGTTGTTATTGTATTTTTTGCTTAGACACTACTCTACGCTGCACTATATAAATTTGCTGTAGTGCAGCGTGGTGCAACGCTGTCAAGCGTTGAGGTGAGTTTTTTGTTGTTTTAGCTTATGATATTTTACGCTTTGTTATTTTTATTTTCTATAAATTTACTGCTTACTGCTTTATTGCTGTCACAGTTACTAACTACTTAAGCTCATTGTTTGCTTAACACCCTGTTGCCTGTTATTGCCTGCTAGTTAACTCTTCCACTCACACTTCTGCAGTAAGCATACACCATATACACTTGCCAATTTGGCGGACGGACCCTTGATACTCTCATTCAGTAAAGCCGTCAGCATTTGTATAACAAACCAATTTCAAACCATGCCAGTTTCTGCTACTGAAACTGAATCTGAATCTCAATCAGAATCTCAAACTGGCATATGTAACTCATTTTTAATTCTTTTTTTTTTTTTGTGTTATATTATTTTTTTTCTTGATCAGTACGGCTTAACATTTTCATTATTTAACTTGGCTAAGTTCAACTAAAAACTAAGCAAATAGAAGCGCTGCACTGAACAATACAAATACGTTAGCTACTCGTCCCACTATTCGTCCCACTATTCGTCCCACTTCTCTACAACTTCCACTGCTGCTGCTGCTGTTTCTGTTGCTGTTGCCATTGCCGTCAATGTAAATGCTACTGGTGGCAATACAGTTGCTATAAGCACAATGTATTTTTTCTTCTGTTTTTATTGTTTTTTCTTTTTTTTATTTTTGCTTTATGTAACTATTTTTGCATTCATTTTGAATTTTTTTTTATTTTATTTTGCGCAAATCGTTTCATTTTGTTACGTTTTTTTTTGCTCTTCATTTTGCATATACTATACACATATTTTTTTTTGCAATTTTTTGTGTATAGAATTTTTTTCCCTACATTTTTATACATTAATTGGCTCGGTGTACAGTTTTGACGCCATTTTGAAAATTTAATTGTGTGCATTTTCATGCAATTTCGTGCTTTTTCTTTCATTTGAATTTTTACATTTGAAATTCTTAGTTCCAACTCTTTTCTTTTGTTTTGTTTTCTTTTTGGGTGCTTGTTTCTTCGTGGGTCACATATGTCATAATTTTTGCCTTGTTTAACTTGCTCATGAATTCGCTTTACAGTGTTCTGCTCTAGCACCGCCAATCCAAGTGCGATTCTGTTAACTTAATTGCCACGAACGTCAGGCACTCACAAGCCTTGCCATGCCATTCCTTCCATTCCCTCCATTCCCGCCATTCCCACCTTATCGTAGCAGACCAACAATTAAATTGCGGTTACAATTCGAACGATTTGGACTTTTTTCTGCAGAAACAACAAAAACAACAAAACTAACAAAAAAAACGTACTACAATTTTCACAAAAATTATGAATTCAAAAGTGTTTATTAAATTTGATTTTAATTCTTTGCAAATAAAAAAATAAATAAAAAATAAATAAAATTTTTTTTTATTATATATAATTAACAGTTTCGACTATACTTGCATGCAGTTATTTTAATTTTGTTTATTGGGCTCTATTAATTTATTAGTAAAAACATTTTTAATTGACTGTTAACGGTTTTTTAAGTGGTTTATATTTAAATTTTTTTATTAAATTAATTTTTAACTATTTCCAATTATTACAAAAATAATAAAAATAAATAAGTTCTCAATAAAATTTTATTGACTTTTATATTATATTTAGAATAATTTTTATGGCTTTTGCAATTATGAAAATATTTAATTATGAAATATTTTTAAATTTATTATATTATATAGTAAAAATACTTATTGTTAAAACTTATATATTAATAATATCATA
The DNA here is from genome assembly GCF_002237135.1 of Teleopsis dalmanni. Lineage (NCBI taxonomy): Eukaryota > Metazoa > Arthropoda > Insecta > Diptera > Diopsidae > Teleopsis > Teleopsis dalmanni. The sequence goes on from NC_051846.1 coordinate 47,785,760, forward strand.
TTCTTATACAAAATATTTTATAAATTTTTATTTTATTTTATTTCATAAAATATTTTATATATAGTAATATTTATGCATACAAATCTTTATTTGATATTTAAAAAATTAATTCAAAATTAAAAAATAATTAAAAAAAATATTTTTCTAATTTATCAAATTAGCTTGATTGCTTATTGTTAATGCTTATATATTAATGTTAACATATAATAATGCAAAATAATTATATATATACAATTATTTGTTAATATTTCAAATTCAACTTTATTAATTTATATTTTCAATAATATATATATATATATTTTATTTATCTATAATCGTTGATCATAGTAATTATAATTTTTTATAAACTATTTTTCTTGTTTTAATGTGATCGGAAGTGGAATGCTTTATACACTGTCAAACCGCCTGTTGTTGGAATGGCGTGCCTGACCTCCTTACCGCTTTTCGCAGTGACTTGTTCCCCCTTTTCCCAGGAATCGCTTTGACATTACTTCAGGGAGAATCTCTTTTATGTAGACATTCTAAACGATGCATTTATTGTTGTCTGTACTATTCATTAGGCTAGTTTCTGCTTCTCGTTTCTAGTTCTTGTTTCTTCGCTTTGATCAATTTTCAGGATTTTTTGATGCAATACGAACTTGTATCCGTCTTCGGTCCGGACTTGTGTCTGGATTAGGTGTGAGCCACCCATTACAGAAAAAGAAGGGTGTACTCTGCATCATTACAGTCCACTCCATTATCATAAAAGCCACTTATGTTAGTAGCTCCGCCTTTCCTATACGGTGTGGTACAGGTACTTATAAAAGTATACATGTTCGGTCAGCAACTAAGTGGGATAGTAATTTGTATATCAGGATTTCTGTTTGAGCCAGTTGCTTACTTATATTAGTGTAGCTGTTTATCTTCCATTAATGCCTTTATTTAATTATAGATTTTATTATTATATATTTCGCTTGATGGCATATTCAACACCTTATAATTTACACTTAAACCATGTATAGCAATCTATTGTTAAGCGGCTATTCTGATAACATGAGTCGTAACTATTACACAATTGAAAATTGCTATAAAGTTCATTATTGTGATCGATCTTCCACTTAATCACGTGGACTCCCAATAAGCTGCCATTTAGGTTTCTACACTGCTACTCAGCGAAACGTTCATGCAATCACATCAGAACTATTCAACTATTATATAGGAGGTTGCAGATAGGTCGACGTTAAATAAATAATAACTTATCCTAAGCATAACTTTTGATAACATATATTAAACTCTAATATAATATACATTATATGCTTCAAAGAAGATTGAAAGGAATTTTGTACTATTAAATATGTGCGTATCGTTCCATATCTTCGAATTTATGAAGCAAAAAGCTTTTTAAATAATTTGATCTACAAGATGTTATATATTTTGTTTTATCTTAGAACGTCTCAAGCAAACTGACTAGTCGAATTTTTTGAGTCTGAATTTTATTTTTCTAAGTAAAAAAAAAAATTAATTTATAAACCAGAACCAAAGAACTGATTAATGCAGTTATCTTTGTTTACTGTTACTAACAAATCCATGCAGAGTAATTGATTATTACTTCAATATCCATAATTTGAAAGCATATGGAAACTTACGGGAAACACATATAATTTAGTATTTTTTCTATGACGGCACAGTTTTTGCTTACCGAAGAGGAATACTACTTTAATAGTTTCATCAGGAAGGCAGAACGATTTGTTATAATCAAGTTCTTAATGACCATTAGTATAATGATAATGGGTATCAACTTTTTGGCTTCGAAAAATTGTGAATCCATAGAACTCTTTAATATAAAAATATCGCACAAAGCGCTTGTAATTCTCTGAAATGATATATATAAAATGATATTATACAAGTTCAGTACTTGTAAGACAAGTGTAACTTATGGACAGAAATGAAAAATGATTTAATTCTTTCGCAAGCGATGTCCAACCATATATTATTTTATGGTCATATCTTTTCATGTAAGAAGTAGTCACATATAGTAGTCACATAGTAGTCACATATATAAGTGAGATCTGAGAATAACGGCAAAGAAGGCAATGGAGTTAATTCTGTTCAAGAAAAAATTCACAAAACACATTTCAATTACTTCAAGAAGTCCAAGTACTTACGGAAAAAACAAAAAAAAACAAATTGTATAGGGTTCACAATTAGAATACCTATCGAAAGGAACACTCGAGTGTAAAATCCTGGAAACATGCAGTAAAAACGATCATTGAAGGTATGAATCGACTTGAGAATATTGTGCTAGCATTTTTATTTGCAAAATAACCAAACACTAGAAATTACTACTTTAGTATTTAAGACTACTAGAGAAAAAGATCACTGTTCGACGGATTATGATTCACTTATTTGGGTTTTCTTATTTTTTCTAGAAGTGCGGAGTTAAAAAACAATTGTGGTTAGTCTACACCTATATAACTATCGAAAAATTCTACATAAACCAAAACAACGAATAATCTCTAATCTGATTCTAAGGTTAAACATATTCTTGGGAATTACCAGATCTTTATATATATATATATATATCTATTTATACAGATGTGTCATTTATATATTCTTTTCTCAGGAAATGAGAGAAAGCGAATTAAAAATTATGATTCATGTATGTGTGAGTATATAAGGTTCTCTAACTAACCTATAAAGACCTACAAGCTGCTAAAATATTTTAACTGTTGGCAACACTGCATCCGTTTTTTGTGTAATGACATAAATGACCGTATATATATACAAATGATTATAGATTGTATGTATATGTATACATTAGATATTTATATATATATATTTTATAACATAATATATATGTAGGTGTAAAGATAATTATATATATGCATAAAAATATGTTGCAGATATGCCATAATTTTATATTTACGTACTGATTATAATTATTTCCATATAGAATTTGGAAATCAGATAAGATAAGAATTTGTGATGATAATATATATATTATATATATAAATTTTATATATATATGTTTAAGGTAGTTAATCAATCACATGGGTGTAATTCAATTTTATAAGTTTTCTTATAATAAAGGAATTTACCTTCTTCAGTAAATAATGCTTTTCCAGAAGCTTTGCAATGGCAAACGTTTTTCCGACGGCTCTTTTCTTTTTTAGAAGTTTTTTTTATTTAATATACATTATTGTTATACATGTTTTATATTAGTTACATATTTATCAATGTATCAAATGTATATATGATGTTGTGTTGATTTTATATTAAGAAACATTTATCTTTTGAAATTTAAGAATTATTTGAAGTATTTCACTAACTTCTTAATTTTTTTCTTGAATATCTCACATTTATCATAAATTATTCTTCATAATTTAAACTCAATTGCATCACATTAACCCTTTTTCTGTTGTTGGTTGTGTGGCAAATAGAAGGATATCTATCTGCTTTAATCCAACGGCAGTCATACACAGATACACTCATAAACAAAACTCACACAACCTCATATAAAAGCACAAATTAAAAATCGATACGAAAATTGTCACAAAAACATTTTTAACCAATTTTTATCCTTATCAGGCGTTCAACAAGGATAACAGCGGCAATCGATACGCGTCGCCATAAAATAGGATATCAAATAGAAAAAAAACAAAAATAAAAACAAAAACAAAAGGAAAAACAAAAAATAATAGGACGCGTGCAAACAATTACGACAACGAAAATAAACAATTAAAAACGTGGAAGGATGCACACACGTACGCGTACGCATTTAAACGCACTCCTTGCGTAACTGAAGTTGGCCGCGGATAATGCGTCATCTGACCAGGCAGCACTTCAGCGAGGAAGACAAAAAGCTCAGCGCGACGCTGCGAAACTTGTTCAGATTTTAGCAATTTTAGCAATTTTAGTTGAATTTCCTGTTGCCGATTTTTTCTTCCTCTGCCTCGCAGCCTGTGGAGTAGCGCGAAACGGCGAAGAATGGGCGAAAGGGTTAAGGCACAAAACATCGCCGCGGCACACACATTACAATGTTGACAATACTCAAATAGACAATTTTCGTAGTGTCAAAAAGATTGCGAGGACAAGGACATGTGGTCAGTTGAAAGTGTTGTACAAGGGTTGTTCAGAGTTTGGTTGACGCCTCACACCACTCCACTCCACTCCACTCCACTCCACACTCACACGCACACACCAATTCTATTGCCTATTAGTAATTCTATTAGCTCAACTCATACATGCACACATTTCAATGTTTATATATTGAACAACATTACTCCAGTATTAAACAATCGTGCAGTAGAGAAGGGGCTTAGCTGCTAAGAAATGTAAGGGGTAAGTCTGCAATGTTTTATATATTATTTACAATATACAGTTTTAAAAGATTTACTGCGCCATCTAGCGTGTGTTAGTATAAAATTTACACTTTTGTGCATTGACAAAGAAGTGAGATTGGTTTTCTGCTATGTTTTTGCTATGTCTTCTGCACAGTATTGTTTGTTAAGGAGAACATACCTTGCAATGTTTATTTTTCAAGGGGAAACATGTTTATTATTTTGGGCGTGAATTTCAAATAAACATAGAATGCAGTATAAGGATATTAACTGTTAGAAATTTATTTGAAATTCCTTTGATATAATATTTAAAGTGTTCTCAACTAAATAAAATTTTTAAAAGAGATTTTTATAACAGTTGATCTTTCACATTGTATAAAATCTGTTAGTTATAGATATAAGGAAAGTTATTATGGGAAACAAATATATAAACCAAATAGGAAAATATGTAATGAATGTCAAAGAAATGTTGGCAAAATGAGTTAATTTACATTATTTCTTAGAATGAATATTCAAAATGTTTTTATATATGTGAATCAGGTTGAAGTTTTTTTGGGAGCTGCAGAGCAAAATTGTGATCATGACGCCAAATGTATTTCTTATATTTTTTAAATTATTATATTAATTTATAATTTACTTTTACGCTTGTTTTGACTTTCGACCGCAAGAAAATCCATATGTTAAAAGTCCGAAGGAGCCTTTATCGAATAAGTCATGCCTTTTTTAGAAAGTACTTACTTCCAATCAATCACATTTACTACAATTTACGTTGAGTTTGAAATTATGCTGGATTTAGTTACGCCAATTTGTTCTCTTTTAAGCAATGAATTCAAAACAATTTGTAATTTATTTTTAATAAAAAAATACAGAATATATTTGTACTTAATTTATTGCATACAATTTAAAACTTTGACCTTTAATCTCTTTTTGGTACTACAAAATTAGTATTGAAAACAAAATCCTAATATATAGTCCCTAAGACCATTCTGAAATAAAAAAATTATAATCAAACACGAAATCTTAATATATAAAAGTTATCTATATAAAGTTATATAAAGTTATAAAAGTTATCTGAACAAACTTACTTTATGTTTGCATAACGTTAGTAAAGTGGACCCGACTACGGTTAAAAAGCTTTAATCATATCAAACTATAGTTGTAAGAAGACTGGTGAAGGTACCGTGATGTGTTAGAAATACAAATATACACAAGGATTTGATATTTAAAAACATTAAAAAATATATTGCGAATGAGCTCTTAATCTAATATTACAAAAATCTAATTTAATATTAAATCTAATATTTTAATTTTAATATTACAAAGAAATTAGACTTTATTCTAAATCAATATACTCAAAAGTACATCTGCACTTACTAGTGAATTATACAAGTACCATATTTAAAAGGTAGATCATCAAAAAATAGTAGATTAAATACTAACTCTAGGATGCGATCGCAACAAAATACAAATGACTGATAACAATCGCAAGTATATGATGGTCAGATGAGGATTTTGAACTGTAAATCTAATCTCAGATAAAAAAGATTTTACCTTGATATATAGCGTAGTAAAAAAGTTCTTCTACTTCTTCTTTGCTTAATGAAGTGCGAGTTAGAACCTAAAGAATATTCCCTCAATAGTGTCTGTGTTCACTTGGCTGATTCACTGTAACAAGTGTTCCATTGATTTATGATAATTAGTTATTCAGGTGACTTTCAAATCTTTGTATATGTCTTTATTTCGGATATGCCATGGTGCTTTTAGCATACGTCTTAATACAATATTTTAAAAAGCTTAAAGTTTTCTAATGATAGATTGACATAAAAACAAAATCATGAAATCATATATATCATTTCACATATTATATCATATATGCGTTGTGATCATTTACTTGAGGTGTATCGTTAATATAATTAGTTGCCGTCTACTGAACTGTTGTAACTTTGCTATTATGTTTTTATTTTCTGTTATGTTTCATTGCTTTAATCAATTTATTTCTAAAAACATTATTCTTAATTAATTCAGCCTTACAATTTTAAAAAATTTCACACATTTTTCTCTCGATATCCTGCCACTACTCTTGCATTTCTTTTTTTAACGGCTGATCCGTTCAGTAATGCCATATTCGTTGCGATATTTATTTTAAATCGTAGCACCTTCCTTGGAGCTTTCTAAACACTATCGAGAGAAATCGGTAGCGAAACTGAAAGAAACTCTAATTTGGCAGCTGGTGGGGTAATACCCATTTTAAACCAAATATGTTATGCAATGTCAGCCGTAATGAACATCACAATTCGTTATTCTACGTTAAGCAAAAAATCAAAATTTCTGTCTGGCATAACTATTGAATTAATTTGAGTGAAGAGATACGTCGTTACATGGTTTCCTAAAATCTTTATAACGAATTTAGTAAGATATCTGTTAAAATTAACCACTCGCAATCCTTTTCCATGTAATACAAACGCATATTTTAAGTTAGTTCCATAAAATCTATATAATGATGACAGTTGCCCTTGCAGTGATATACTAATTGTAAATTCAATTTATATGTATTTAAAATTTTAAACCGGGATTGAAGATGACAATCCCCATCTTTCTTCTACTATTATCCTTATCTTTCTAATCTCAAAGATCGACTCAGGCATATTGGCCAATTGTATTACCGTATAATACCGTATACCATTAGCTACTTCCTCTTAAATAGCATTACTGAGGAATTGATAATTACCTGTTTTTACAACAGGTGGCAACTTCAGAACAAAATCACTAATATTTTGTATATCTGGAAAGTTTTAAACGAAGTTTTGCTAAGTTTTTTTCTTTGTACAAAAACGCAATAGGCCCATAGGTCTAAATGGATCCCTTTAGATCGTCAGTACAACTTAACCTAACCTAACCAATTGTATAAGAATCTGAAACGTTCTAGAGTTTCGTGTAAAAACTGCAGATGTAAGACAATTACATCGTCCTTTCCACAACTGTATCGGGATATTTAATCTTCAAGCAATCATCTTTCAATACTTCTAAATTATATTTTATTTTAAAATAGAATAAAAAATTTAAAAACAGAACTAAAAACTATTCAAGAACATGCAATAAAAAAGAAATGTGTTAAATCGCACCGAACGTAACGCAAACTTTAACAAAAAACGTAAACGTTGGCTTCATTTAAATTATTTTGCCTAGCCTACGAGCTCACCCGTCCCAACTTCGTAGGGTGCCATCAAATCACTAGCTGCCAATCAAGTTGAGAAGCAGCGCGGATTTGAAACGCAAAATCAAATGTCAATGCTGAGCAGTTCTTTTCGCAGTTTGATATTAGCAATGCAACAAAAATAAAAAGATGGTAAAAAGCAACAACAACAACAACAACAACAGCTTGAACTATTTCTCTCATTTGCCCATTAAGACATTACGATTGTTTTTGTTGGCATCATCGCGTTTTAAATAAAAACCAAAAGTCATTCATTTAATTGAGTTTTATGTGAATTTAGCGAAACTTGATATTCCACAGACTGTGTGGGTAGAGTTACACACACACGCACACACACACATACGCTCGCTAGGCAAACTGTCAATATTACTGCCGCTGCTGCAGCTACTGATGCAGTAGTATATGTGTTTGTATGTGCCATGAAATTGTTTGTTTGGCGCTCCTCTTTCCTGCAGTGCTCCTGTGTCTATACTGTTGGGCTTATCTCTTCACAGGTTGGCGAAACTAGGATGCATATTAATTGATCAAACCGTTAACGTGACAGCAATTGAAAGCCAAACAAATAAAAACACAACAACAAATCGGAAAAGCATTGCATTGGAATCTAATCTCTCATTGTTGTTGTTGTTATTGTTGTTATTTTTCTTATTGTTGTTGTAACTGTTGTAATTGTTGTTATGTTTCGGAAAGCAACCACATAAAATGGATTTCTTAATTTAAAGCAACTCACTCAGCATGAATTCATTTAAAAGTAAATAATTTGACTCGAAATGTCAGTTGAATATTGATTAATTTTTTATTTGCTTAAACTTAAATTGAAATTAATTGCAAATTCTGTTTCAATTTCAAATATTTGCAGAATATTTAATAGATTTTAAAGGTTAATAAATTCATTTAAAACCTACAATCAAATTTTTGGTATCTACAAATGGCAATATTTGCGGGTTTTCCTAATTGATTGAAAGATATTTTTTTATTATTTAATGGAATTTAAAACGAAACTGATGGGAAGTAGTTTTTAACCTATAAATTTAATTTTAAACAAATCTATTTTGCAACAATGTACCTATATGTTTTATAATCAAAGGCAAACATTTTTAGTACTTAGTTGATATTTACATTTTAGGTCACTTTAGACCACTTTTTGTGGCAAAACTTTACCAAGTTATATATACATTAGCACATTTTAGGCGGCTTTAGTAAGTTGTTGTGTACACAGCTAACTAACAAATAGACTCTGAAGTATAAAGATCCATTCAACCATATTCATATACCTATAACGAAAATTCTATTGATTATGATTAAATACAATCAAGTAGTATGATAACATATTGGTTTGGGTTCACTGTGAAAAAATACGGAATCAATTTTGAACGCATCCTTCACATATCAAATGTACATATTTAAAGATACTCAACACTAATAATACCGCTGTCACTATTGGCAATAAGGGCTATATTACAAAATAAAAGAAGAAAATATCAAATGATAAGATATTCATATATTTCATCAAATACCCTTTACGGGGTCGTCTAAGACGTGGAGTGTCTGTGCTAAAGGTATTGGAAAACGTAAGGACATTTTCGAATGATAGCAGGCATATATAGATTAGTAAAGGCTTGTCTCTTCAATGATAACGTTTTACGGATATATACATACTGGAACAATGTATAGAGGTATTAAAATATTCTTTTAAAATGTTATATATAATTAGCCTTTAACTACAAAAGTCAGGTTTATTCAGTATAAAGCTCACATATTTTTATGTTTATTATCGTAAAATAACCAACTGATTTATTATAGAACGAATGAACACCAATTGTAATGTAACAGAAATTTTTATAACTACAAAAATTACAACTAGAATTGCTTTCAATTAAAAATGTAAGACCTGTTGGGCGTATATGTTCGAATTGCTTTATTCTATAAAATAAAAGAAACTTCTTGACTTCAAAATTATTATGTTTTCATTTGACGGTAGTATTAAGATTGCATTTTAATCAGAGCAATTATTCGAAACACAACTCTTAACTAAAAATTCTAACTAATTATACAAACTGATATAATCAATTTATTTTTAAGCTTTCCATTGCGGATATGATTAAATTCACAATAATATTAGTTATCAAGAATGTTCACCAAAACAAGTGCACTTTTCGCTTAAATTTAAATATATTTTAACATAGCTAATGTAAGTCATTCTAATAATTGCTAGCATTTCCTATATATTCTTCAATCATTTCTAATCAAATGAGAATTATAAATTTGATTAGAATGTATATTCCCTTCGTTATTGCCTGCGTTACAATTTTGCAATTACTGCAGTTTAAATTGCACGTTTCTTCTAATTTGATTTTGATATCAAGATTTTTCTAGCTATATATCTATATATATACATATACAATTGAGAACAAATCACAAACGACTTTTTAAGCCCAGGAATTTATGGTGATTTCATTTATTGGATATGATATGCGTCAACAAAGCTTAGCTACTCCTCGTAGACTTGGCACCGTTATACTTCTATTTCATGTTCCAAAAACATGCATTTTTCGAATAAAGTATTTTGAGAACGTGAAAAGCTTGCTGTCACTGCATTTACAATGGCTCGTCCTCTATTATTATATATATCGTGCAATTTAAGCTGTACAATAGTAAAGAACCGATACTTATAATCTTCAAAAATTACCTGCTGCCTACAAAGTCTAATTATAAAAATTCTAAATGCACTTTAAATGCGCTTCCATTGGATATACCTTATATTCCTTATAATGCTCATTGAACGTAATGACTATAAGCGCATTTTGAGTGCTTCAAGAATAACGATAGCGAGACGTTAATTTCCAATAACATAACAATGTGGAGAGATGGCGTACCATCTATTAGGTTAACGATGCGTCTTACTGATTTTTAGGATCTTAAATCTTAAAGTGTCAACTTTCATCAATTAATATGAATGATATCAATAAATTCGAGTATCTCAACATATACCAAATTAAGCCTAGTAGCAGCACTGCTGGCTGATAAAATAATTTTATAGATAAATTCTGGTTTTATAAAAATTTATCCCAATTAGAAAAATTATAGTTAAAATCTTTTTGATTTGCACATGATTTAATTTTATAGTAAAATGTACTACCCTTAATTTAAATTTTTTGTACTTTTTATGGAGAGTCATCTCTGCTTAAAGCATGGCGACATCTATTGCCAAAAATGCCTGTGATATTTGGATGGTTGTTGTCTGAGAGATTCCAGTGACATTTTGTACTTTGAGGGTTGATAAAAAACGCACGTTTTTTATTATTTGACTATTAATATTATCAGAAAATATTTTAAATAACACAAGAAATAAAATTAAAACAAATAAAACTTATTTCCATATTATATATTTTTCTTAAGATTTATAATTTATAATTTTGCGCAAGGTTAAATCAAAAATTAAATTTACATTAAATTAATAGCTGTGATAAAAATATTATTCCAATTAACGTGACATATTATATTCAGAATTAATATAATTTATTAAAATAAATATATTAAAAATAATATATAAAAAAATTAAAAACTATAATAAAAATGTTTTGAATATAACTTCATATAAATTCACAACGATAAAAGAAATCAACTTTCCCAAAAGTTCATGATACTTCCAAAACTTATGTTATGAATCAATTATTTACTATATACTTTTTCCATTTATAGTCTGTATATAAAGTTAAAGTTTATATAAAGTTAATTTATTTAACATAACATTTTAATATTAGATCCAAACCAATCTTAACAATTTTGTTTCCTTTATTTAAATAATACTGCTTTTTCTGTTATTTGGAAAATTATATTTGATAATAGATCCCAGTAGATTCACATATTTTCAATAACATTCTTCATCACTACTTTTTTTTTACTTTTTGAGATATCGTGGTAGTAGACTGCACATTTTATGCATTCCTTTTATGGACACTAACAAAAAGCACATACGCTGTCTAACGCCCACTACTATATGTAATTTTTATATTACTTATAATAGTCTGATAGTTATAGGCAACGAATAATAAGAAATAGATACGGCATATAATATCGCTGTTGGTAGTTTAAATGAAAAAATACCTAATTTTAAACTTTGGCTAAACACGATAAGAAGGAATATATGATAACTTTAAATAAGACCTGGAGACCCTGTAACAACAAAACAATCCAGCGAACACTGCGCAAAAGGTGATGCAAGACTTAAATTATTTCGTTGAAATTCCTCAAGAACAAGTTCAAGATAATAACTTTCTTGGGCTATAGTTGTGTGATGTATTACGAATTCTTTTTGCCAGAACTAATTATTAATAAAACATAGTATTTGATAAACTATTCGCAAACAGAAATCAGATATATGGGCACATCTTTCTCAATTTTTGCGCCACGAAAATGCACCATCTTCACTTCACCAAACATTTAACAAATATTCCAATGATCACAATCCTGTATTTATTAACACGCCACTCTAAATGATTTCTGAGCTAAAAATATTATATGGAATGATATATAATTTCATTTCTGTTGAATTAATCTAATAAAGTATTTAGAAGCAATTATATTAAAGTAGCGTAGACCTATTAGAACTTTATTTGCCAAGTAACAAAGTATATGAAAACGTCATAACTTACACAGCATTTTGTACAAATTAGTTGAATATATATTCCTTTGAAATATCGGAACAAATAAGAATTATAATTTGTTTAGAAATTATTATGTATGATATAAAAAGAACAACAATTGAGTAGTATATACATATTTAGTTTGATAAGCCTTTAAAAGCAGTGTTTAATATCGGTTATAATTCCTTTTAAAAATCTTTATTTATGACATGATGAAAGGCGTTCGATCAGATATGATAAAATAGTTGAAGAAGTTGTATAGATGTGTGGTATGATGTTTCATATGATATTTTGGCCCACTTAATCACAACTTCTTGAAGGTCCTTTTTCAAGAAAACAGAACAATATCTTTTCTTGCTGCTAGGAATTTTTAAATATTTTTCCTTAAGAGTTTATAAACCTTTTTAAAAAATATATTAAGGACCTTGGCAGCTTCTTGGTGACGATTCTGCCTGGAAGCATGGGTGCGTTTTTCTTTTCGCTAAATATGACAATATCTTTACAGTTAACGTATCCAATATCTTACGAAATTAATAAAATTGTCTTATAGAATTAATTTTATGCACAAAAAATTGTTTATTGGTTATATCTGAATAATCTTCTATAACGCCACTCTATCAGCAATGGATTAATATTGCTACCACGTACTTAGAATGTGCGCCCATAAACAAATCTAAAGAATTTCTTGTCCATAAAACCAAGTGAAAATAATCAGCAGTTGTCTTTAAAATGTAGTCCTCCAAAACTATGTGTGGATTTTAACAAATTTAAACTAAAAATAAAACAAAAAAATTATTAATTATTTGGCAAAAATTAAAAAAAATTTCGGCTATTGTCGTTTAAAATTAATATGAAAAAATTTTCTTTTTTTATCATTTGATAGAAATACTCATATTGACGTTAAAGCCATCAGTTGGGTTCTAAGCATTGATTTGATTTATTTTATTTTAGTTAATCGCAGATTTGTACAATTAATAATTTTCCATTATTTCCATTTAATTTGAATTATTTAATTTAATTTATTTATTATTTATTTCCATTCTTTCAATTTAATTTTAATTATTTAATTTAATTAATTTATTATTTAATTTATATTTTATAGTATTTTATGTAATTTAATTATTTTTTGTTTTATTATACATCTTTGTATTATATTTATTTTCTTTTAATTTAATCTTACTTTATTTTACCTATTTTATTTTGTTTTGTTTATATTTTTATTTTAATTTTTATGCCTTTTTTATTTTATTTAAGCTCATTTTATTTAATTATCTTATATCTTATATTTTTTCTTTTCATTTAATATATTCGTATTATTTTATTTTATTTTATTTTACATCATTTCGTTTTACTTTATTTAATCTATTTCATTTTCTTTTCGCTTATTGATTTCATCGCACTTTATTTTATTTCATATCATTTTGTTTTATGTTCATAAATTTTATTTATAACTTATGTTTTATTTCATTTCACAATAGTTAATGTATGTTATTTTATTTTAAAGTTTTCTGATATACTTTTATTTAATTAATTTATATTATATGACATATTTTATTTTAATCTATTATATATCACATTATCTTGTACCATTTTATAATTTTTTGTTTTATTTTTTTTTCATTTTTTCAATTATATATTATTATATATTATGTTATTTTATTTTACTCTATTTTATTATATTATATATTATGTTATTTTATTTTACTTTATTTTAATATATTATATTTTATTTCAGTTTCTTTTATTTTATTGTCTTTTTTATATTATTTTATATCATTTTTATTTATTTTATTTTATTTTATTATGTTTTATTGTATTTTATTTTATTTTATTTTATATTATTTTATTTAATATTATCTTATTTTATTTCACTTTAATTTTATTATTTTATTTTATTTATACAAAATAAATCAAATTTTGTCTTCTTTTGCTATATTTTATTTTGTTTAATTGCATTGTATTTTATTTTAATTAAGTTGATTTTCCATTGTTTTATTATATTTTATATAATGTTATTTTATATTATTTTATTTTATGCTATTTTATTTTATTTTATATTATTTTATTTTATTATTTATAAACTATTTTATATTATTTGTTCCAATGTGATAGGTTTAGGACTACGTGTATTTCATTGAGATCAAATACTTACATTATTTCAGTGTTTTCAAAATCAACACTTTATTCAAATATATTTTCGAAGTACCCCTTAATCCATTAAAATTTATCATACAAAAATCTTTAGACAGGCACATTAATAACTTTACCTTTTTTATCTGAACAGTATTTTTTCATTTTCATTTTATTATGGACACTAAAATTCATAAATTTACGCTTGAATTCCTCTTATCAATGCGATCGCTGTTTACTGTTTGTTAACTAACGGAAAACAATAATCGTTTAACCCCTTTTACATGCGAATATGAAGAAGATCTCGTTGGCTTAACAGTTAATCAAGTTCAAACTCTGTTCTCAGAAGTCCGCACCTAATCCTGTAGGCAAAACTGCGGTTAACGCTACTATCGTAAACTACAGTGAGGAGCTACAAAAAAAATTAAATTAATAAAAATTCAAAAATTCGCATCCGTAAAATTTGCACACCGTCAATTGCAATTAGGCAATGCAATGCAAATTAAACCCACAGATACCGTTACACGCCACAAAAGAAGGGCTGTTAACATAATGAAAGGAAGATTCACCCCTTCGAACTTAAGATGTTCAATAGGTCAATGAACCAAAACATTTCTAATTTCTGTGTTGTTTTTTGAGACATAAAAGAAAGTGAAAAACAGTTTTTCTTTTCTGATTGAACTTCTTGAACTTCGTAATTTGATATGAGGAAGAATCTTTGTCTTAACAAGAGGGGTGATCTGCAAATTAATCGAGATAAAGACGTAGAAGTTTTTTACTGTTACTTTATAAATTAGTTTCCGTAAAGGCATACGAAATTTTTTTATGCGTCGGTGATCTTTATACCATAAATTTTGATAAAGTTTTGAATTTCTCGAGGAATATAAATTATAAGTTTATATGTGGTAGTATTGTTTCGAAAATATATGTCTAACAAAATTGCCATCTAGTAAAACTGTATATATTTACTATAACATTTACTGTTTTTCCGTATTGATGCGTGGAACATACGCTGGTTGGTGATCAAACAACAGCGTTTGGATCAGATTTGTTTATTTCGAATTTTTTTCAGTGATGAGACTTATTTTTCGTTTAGTGGATGTATCGAAATAGTCACATCTAGTGTAGCAGAAACCTACAAGTAGTTATCTAAAGCCCATTGCAACCATAAAAAGTCATGTTATGATGTGACATTCAGTGTCAGGTGTGTTCCATCCGTACTTTTAGAAAAATGACGAAGTGTGTCACAACTTCCACAACTATCCACATGTCACATTTTCAATTTTATTTTGGTGTAAAATTGAATGCAAGTATATACAGAAGATAATAGTGTGTGTGTCACAAGTCATATAACATGTCCCATTTTCGATTTGTTGAGCGATCAATTTTTCGGAAGTGAAATTTTTGTTTTGCTAATATGAATTGACTACCAAGATCTTGTGAATTATAATCATTGGACTTTTTTCCGAAAGTTTATGCGAAGAACCGTAATTATTCATACAATACATATAGTCCCCATGTTTCTAAGAAAAACATCTGCTAAGCAATACTCGAGCTATTACCATCTATGTGCCGACCATCCAAATCTTCCAGTAGTGTTAATTATTATATGAATAACATTTGAGTTATGTTGTATTTTATACCTAATGATCATTTGACTCTTTGATAGATTTCTATTATCGTGGAATTGATAATATTTAATGTTCAAGTTGTAAATTTTTATACATTCGGGATCCTTTATAATGCACCAAAAAAATTTATTAAAAATAATAATAATATAGAACAAAGAACTTATAAATACAAAAAAGAACATTGACTTGGACTTAACGAATATATTCACAACACTATTTTGTAACTGTAATATTACTTATATAATAGTAGAAACTTTAATAACTGTTGAAAAACAGCCCTCCAAGAGCACGGTATTAAGTTCCTACGATAGCGAATCAGCACGTAGGAACTCTATACCTCGCTTATGGCAAAAAGGCGTTCAATGTTGGATTATTAATAATGTTTACTGATTAGTAAGATATAATAAATAATATAATAACAATAATATATTGAAAAAATATAATAACAATTATAAAATATATGTTACTGATATAATGTATGTTATATTTAAGATACCTAAGACACAGAGCTGATGATTTTACACATTACACATTTTACACATTTTGAAATATAAACAAATATGTGTATTAATTAGTTGTAAATATAAATAGGAAATAATATAAACACACAAAGTAATTATTACATAGTTAAAATCTATATCTCATATGTAGTTATATTATGTTTATATTATTTTTATATTTATTTATATATATTTGTATTATATATTTTTATATATTAATTTATATATATATTTATATTCAGAACACGGTTTTATATCTCTACTGCACTATGTTTACCTCCTAAATTGTAAACTAAAATAACGATAAATGTGAAATAATAGAAGATATAACAGATTTAAGTATCGAATATAATATATTATACAAACCTAAGTTATGCTAACTATAAAATGGGATTTCTCTGGTAACAAAAAGTGTTTATTTTTAAACTATAAACTAAAAAAACACACTTTTGTGTCTCAAAGTTCATATATTTTTTATAAATATTTAAGGATTAATGCTAATGATATTAATATAATCAATTTAAAATCTGATTAGTGGCTTATAGAAATGTTTGCATAAATCATAAAAATTTAGTTAATAAGTATGAAAAATAATAGATTTTATTGAACTACATCCATTTCCAAAATTTTCCAACTTAAACACAAACAAAAAATAAATATTTGCATGTGGAATAATTGCAACTAATATTGAAGATAACAACATGCCATCCTTGAGATACTCATGAAATGACTAAATGGCACTTGATGTTGAATCATTTGAAGGCTTCAACCCAGCAAAGTACTACTTTTTGACTGGTAGGAATATCATTAGCCAAACAAGCAGACAAACAGTAAAAACCTCAAACTAAAGAACGAGTATCTCAACATTGGGTGTCTTGGATTTTGTGGATTGATGCGAAGCGAAGCTAAAGCAGTTGTTTACGTGAATTCCTTTTAAATGCAATTAAGACGCATTAAACTGTTAAATCGATGATTATGAGCTGAAATTTAAACATGTTTGACAAGAGACTATAAAAGGATTAAAATGACTTTGCCATTGCCAAAATGTAGACGAAAAACATTCTACGAATATTCATAGTCGTAGATATAAGCCATACGACAAGCATACCATACCAGCCAAGTTAAATATTGTCGTTGTGTTCACTACTCTTGCCATTGCTCGAAATTGCCAACAAGTCTGAGTTCGTGCAAAATTCTATACTGGCATTTGGCAGTTTTTTATATACATGACTATTAGATACTTTTTGTGTGTAGACGTAAAATTTGGTAGCTTTTTTGCTATTAGTTTATTTGTCTGATAAACATGCGCATATGAAAAATCATGCTTTCAAATTTAATGTGCACATTAGCCATTCTTGAGAAGAAAAATATAGAAAAAAAATGGTAACTGCAAAAAGGCACTCAAGGATTAAGAAATGACAAAAACTACAACATGCATGCTCCAGCACATACTATATAGATTAAGCTGCAATAGGAATTTCAGTAATCTCGTATGTTGATATTTATATCTTAAACTTTGTTTCAATATTTATATATAGTTTTGTAATATTTGATTGAAGAATTTTTTTCATCTAATTTTTTGGGAAGGGCTAAAGCTATGTGTAAACCTCTTTATGCTGTGGAATTGAAATCATTAGTATATATCTATCTTTTATGGATAATATAGTTATAACAACTCCTCACAATTTGTCTAATAGAGGTCTTATAAAGGAGTTCACTTCTCCATACCCCATACCTATAGTAAATAGTGAGGTAGTCGCCCTTCTGATACAATTTTTCTGACTTTTCAAAATATTTCATTACAGATATTTTATTGTTGCTTCTAGACATTGTGAAATTAAAAACCAAAATGGCTTTAAGCAAAAACATGTCGCCTTCTTGGCTGCAGATAAATCTCATATGTATATGCAAATTACATAAATTAACATGAAACAAAAATTTTTAGGAACGATACAACTGTTGTAAAAAAATCATAAAATTGCATACGAAGTTGTGGTCTAAAATGCTTGAACCATAAAGCAGACTTAAAGCAGTAAAGTTAAAATAATATATTAAATATTCGTTTATTGTTTTACTAAGGATAGAAAGTGATTATAAATTATATACAAAGAATTGCCTAGTTAATTGCAAGTAATTTCGAATTATCATAAACTTTGAACTGCTTATAGCTCTGTATTAAAATATCTGATTATATTAATTATAAATTTGTAAAATAATTTAGGTTTTAAGTTTTTAAAAAACATTATCTCTATGATGAGATCATATCTTATTATCAAAAATTAGTATTGTTAATTGTCTGAATCTTTGATTCGGTGAATTTCTTTCCAACAAATTATAGTCTTTCCAGTTTGGTTTTGGTGTGATGATATTCCAAGTTACATAGATTTCTTGTTTGTTCGAATTGATTGATTTAACTTATCTATAAATTTTTTATATATCATATATGAATTGTATTGCTTTGTCTGCATTTATTTCCGTATGCCATTTTTGAAGCCATTTGATAATAATTTTTGTAGAATTTGTAGCTCTTTTCGAGCTATGCCAGTATTGATTTGTGAAAATAACGAAGCTGCGTTATCGGCAAATATAGCTTATTATCATGATTTCCGATTATACAATGAGATTCACATTCGTGATTGAACGAAGTTTAAACTGGTGATTGGACGAGGTTTATACCTATGATTAATCATGATTCATACTTATGAGTAGAGGAGGTTCACACTTATTAATTGTCAATGGAGAAGGTTCACTCTGATGAATGAACGACGTTCGCATTCGTGAATGAATAAGGTTCACACACGTGAATAAATGAAGTCCCCACTCGTAAATCAACGAGGTTCATACTCGTGAATCAAAGCGTTTAACACTTGTGAATACACGGGGTTCATACTTATGAATGAAAGGAGTTCACACAAATAAAAGGACGAGGTTTACCATTGTTAATGGATGAGGTTTACACTTGTGGCTGGATGTGTGTAACTTTAAGAATAACTCTAAAATCTTCTAGATTGTTGAGGTGCTCAGGAATCATTTTTTTTTTAAAGAAGTTTTTGTAGATTTGAATTCGTGTAGTTCGCGACTTGCTTGTCAGTCGATTAAGAACCACAGTTCGCTCTGAAGATCATATCCAAAATACATATTAAATAAATTCATAAAAACTAATATATTTTCTGTTGGTTCAATAAAAATCAATCTTTTTCATAAACATGTGGCATTCTAGACAGTTGCAGTTCAATTGAGTTACTCTATATATACAATGACAGATAAAATTTTATATTATATTATTAGAGAATAACCATTGTAGCAACAAATTAGTTTTATATATCTAAATTTATTTTCGTTTTATTTTCCAATAATGATAATTAAAATCTCAATTTGCTGCCTTAGCAAATTAGTAAAATGTGCAGTGAATTTTTAATTAAAATATTTTTTGATTGATTTATCCGACAAGTTGCCACAAATATCCGACAAATCTTGTAACTCATACTTCAACTCAGTGAACCCAAAATCAAATCACATTATAATAATTAAACGAATGACATTTAGAAAAATGAGCAACTGTCAGTCAAAGTATCTAACTATGCACCTCAGAATCTAACCATTATTTGTTGTGATTAAAATCTACTACTCTACTACTATACTCATAGAATAATGCAAATAGGTAGGAGCAAAAGCAGAACAAAAAAAGACGTATCTGTGCTGTTTGTTAACAATTTTGCAATAATTTTTCTCGATTATGAGTAAAATTAACACCCACTTAGACTGAAGCTGAGCTTACTGTGCGCTCCGTTCTTAACGTATTTTATTGCAAAATTTAAATGCCAATTTAATGCAAAATTTATGCAAATCGAACAGAAATGGATATGATTTGTGTGAACTGTCAAGAGTTTTGTATGCACAAAAATGCTGCATTTTACAGATTGAAACAGTTGAGATATTTCTAATACGGGTACATTTTGTTTGCAGTTTTCAATCTACGCTTGTAAGCAAAGCGATGACAGCTCTTTATCTGCGCTCTTGGCTATTCGCAGTACGCCGTTTTGCGCTGCTGGTGTTGTGAATATAAATTAGTTTGATATTTAATGTTGCAAAAGGTAACAAATGGAAATAAAACACCTCACTTTTTCAACTCTTTCAGCTTTTTCAGCTTTTTCAACTGACATTATTCCACCAAATCCATACTCGTATTTAGTCGCATATACAATATCTCTAGCATAAATGCATACCATTTACGTTTTGTTAATTTTATTTCTTTTGAGTTTTGAGTCTGGTTTTGAACTGCACAGTGCATGACAGCGCGACATAAATCAATTTTATGTCAAGCATTTTACAAACATTACAATTCAAAGATATTTTTTATTACCTTCTTTTATGATTTTTTGCAATTGTCGCACATTTAAAAAATAAAAAAGAAATCACAAGATTAAACAGAAATCTCCAACTGTGTTCTTAAGATTCTGTATCTTGAAATGAGTGTGTTAGCATTAGAATTTTCGCAGCAAATCAGCAATCGCGCATGTACTTCGCTGAAAGATCATAAATAAATTATTTTATTATTAGATTGTTGAATAATTGTTTAAACATCAAACAAAACTGCCAAGGAGTGTGAAGGTACCACGAAATGTTTGCTAATGGAAATGATTGCTTTGAGTAGACGACTTTGGCTTAATTTGAAGCATTCCCATTCCCAATCGCGCTTGTTTCAGCTCCGCAGTTCCAACTCAAATGTCAAGTATTTCTTCAAATGTTATCGCATCAAATTATTAATTGCAAATGAGGCACAGTTCGCTCTGTGGTGCGGGCATCTGTGATTACTTGGCTAGGTGTGTTGCTCAGTTCTGCCCATTTATCGCAAATGATATTGTTTCTGCCGTTTTGACTCACTTATTTTCTTAACTTTTTTGCACTTAAATATTTGATTTGTGTAATTTGAGCCGCAAATGTCAATAAACATATTTGCATGGACATTTGAAAGGGAAATGCATACGGCCAAGGTAACATAATTGTTTTCACAATTAAAATTAATTTGTTCTAAAATAATTGATTTTATAAAGTGGCAAGCCTACTTATTTAAATCACTAAACACACTTTAATATTAGATCTTGTTCAATGATTTAAATAATTACTTTAAAATAATGTGAAAAATAATAATTGCATTAAATATATATTTATTAATTGAATAAACTTAATGTATCAAGTTGATCGAATAATAATTTAATTTTTTTCGAATAGAAGATTTAAATGTATTTTTTCACAGCATACTTTACACATAAACTGCATAATCATTGTATATATCACAAACAAAAAATTATGGATAAAATTCAGAACAGAAAAGGCTGGAATTTATCAATAGAGAAGATACACTATTTCGCTTAGATAACATATGTTAAGAACCCATACATGTTTGTTAATTCAAAATTAATTCAAAAAGTGTGAGAACTTGGATGAGATATACTTCCACACCCAGCATATTATCCAAATTTGGCATGAGTACACATTTACGGACCTATTCTGTGCACTTGACAGATTTGTCAAATTCTTTAATAAAATTTTTGATTTTTATAAAGCAGAAACCTTTTTGGTATTCTGGACACATCTTGAGTGCTTCTCACCTAGTGCTAGTGTTTTGTATAGAAAACTGTTCGTAATTGTTCGTAACTGTTCGTAATTGTTCGTAACTGTTCGTAACTGTTCGTAACTGTTCGTAAAAAATGCTTGTAAAGAGCACATATTTTAAGTTGCCAAAAGCATTTTTCATGCATTCAAATAACAATAAAAAATATGCTTGTATAAAGCGTACATTTTAGTTAAGAATATTTGTCATGCATGCAAAAAATAAAAAATGCTTAAAAAGAGCATATTTTTATAGTTGTCAACAGCATTTGTAGTATTGATAACTAACAAGGAAAAGAGCTTTTTATTTATGTCACAGAATACCAAAACCTTGACAGCAGTCAATTTTGGCAAGTGTCAATGTATGACAAGTTTATAAAGGGCACAGAATAGGTCCGTTATTATAACTAAAGAAATTGTTATAAATAAAATAAGAACGTTCATTCGAAAAATTTCTCAATTTAAATTTTTTGGCTAACTGATAACCACATAGTATTTATATATTATATATAAAAACTCATTTATACTAATGTTTCTCAACTTAAAACGTACTACGGAAGAGAGAGTAAGAAATATTGTGTAGCGCCTCCAAGTCGTTTTGAGACTATCATACCAGTTATGCAAATCTAAGGACCGATAGAATAAATAGTTAAAATAGAAAATTAAAATATTTGAAATCTTTTGCAAGGACCGGTATCGAATATAAGCATAAAATATAATAACTTCAAGACAAGAATACAACAACAGTGGTTATAATGGCGAAATCCGACAATTGAGAAATTCTCTTTACACCATTATGGACAAATAATGTCATCTGTTAATCGCAATATTTGTACTACTGCAGTATAGATATAAATTATAAATGATGATTACAAATAACTCATAAATCTGACTTTATAGAACACAATAGAGTATTAATAAGCAAAATAATTCTCAGTGGATTGAGGTATTGCGATAATAGCGGATGTCTTATACCACAGGTTTACCTAACCGAAAAGAATATATTCAACCTTTCCTAGGTATAAACTTCAAAATGGTTTTCCTTGTAGACTCCAAAACACCGTTTTGAAACATAGACTTTATAAATAAGATTATACCTTTTATATTGCCATAACGCGTTTATACCATTTTTTTTGTTCAGTGAGCGTTTCGGTTTTTGAAGAGTTATCGATAACCTTAAATATATTTTTATATTGGTTTTTTTTTGTATTTTGTATGAATTTTTTTTTAAAAATAGCTCATATTGCTACATATTTTTCGATTTATAAGTACTAGCTTATGAATAGTTCAGCATATTGTTAAGTATTCAAGGTTCACAGCATCGAAGTGGGCTAAAATTGACAATTCAAGCTGTTAAGTATTGGAATTAAATAGTTCTATACAAAATATAAGATAGTTTAAGCTGTCAAGTACTACAATTAAATGATTATGTAGAAGGAATAAGATAATTTAAACTGTCAAGTACTACAATTAAATGATTATGTTGAGAAAATAGCACAGTTTTAATTTTAATAACTACTTCAAATTTGTAAAAAAAAGAATATAGAATATAGAGTTAAGAGGTAAAGCAAAGTTAGCACTAAAGATTTTAGCTGCATATTGCAGCCAATAGGAATCTAATTTGACCATTTCGTAATATATATAACCTTGCATTTATAAAATACTCTTTGAACCATTGGTAATTTAACCTGACTCTTTTTGTTGATTTAATCATGTCATCATCATTATGCACTTTTTCAATAAATTCGTTCATTTAAAAAATTTACAAGCATATACACGTAATACAACATTTCTTCATTTGCTTAATAAGTTTAATCATAGATCTATACAACTGCCAGTAAGTTAAGCCTTCAATGCGGCAGTCAAATAGATCGTCTGAATTTTGGTTTTTCTCATAGTTTATGTATCGCTTGGTCGATTTGTTTGTTGTGCCATTCACATATCTCACAGCAGAGCTAATTCCGTCAATTAAATTGAAAATTATTTCACTTTTACTACGAAATTTGAAATATCAACAGTTGTGCATAAATTTTAATGGACATGTCAAAAGGTCTTGAAGATTGTTTGGCAATATTTACCAAACACAATTGCAACAAAAAAAAATCAAATGCATAAACAAATACAACAACACATAGGAAAAAACAAACAAAACGTCAGTAGAGAAACGCATTGAAGTGCACTTTCATGCACTAATGTAGCACTTTTTTGATTCCAGACATTTGGTTGTTATTTTTTTAAGCCTTTCAACTACCAAAACGAAGCGTGATGATCACAGTAATTGTGTAATAATTTAAGTTTTGTGCGCGATCGCACACTTTTGTTGTGATTGTATGACTTTTGCTGTTGCCGCAACAATCGGTACCAAGCGCAATGCTGTCGCATACTGTGCAATATTGCAACAATCACATTGCAGCAAGCAACGTGCAGCAGACAGCAGCATCAGGCAGCAGCATCAGCACTAACAGCTGCAACAATTGCTGAATTATGACCATCACGAAGTTACTGAAGCTCAAACTGAGAACAAAACTGAAGTTACAACAAAAAACCAAACAGAAAGCAACAGAAAAAAGTAGCGAATAATTTGCAACAAAAAAGCATTGCAAAAAAATTGGCAACAGTCAATTGCCAACAACATAAACTTCAGCACAACGGCGCACTGATAAGGATCACCGTTGATGTATGAAACTACTTAAGTTTTACGATCTTCTTTAAAGTAAACAAAACTAAATAAAAGTAAATACTCGTAAAAAAATATAAAAAAAATCAAGATGAAATAAAACTGCAGTTGTGGCAGCTTCCTTATTGCCGTTGTAGCTGCGTTTGGCGGCTCGTGTTGACAACAAATGCATTTGCAAATTGCATTTCAAATGCGACATGTTGCATTGCAGTTCAGACTTTTGGTATTTATTTCTTTTAAATATTTAATTTAATTTTTTTTTATTTTTCATTAAAATTTAATTCTTTTGTTTTTAAATAAGTTTACTGCATTGTAATGTGTGATTTGTGATTGTATCTTTAAGTGGCTGCATTCCCAAGTAAATCCACCAGTTCATAAATATGCAGCACTGTGGTCGTTGCTTTATAATTTTATGCAAATATGTGCACCTGATCTGAAATCCATCAGAAATTGACAACTTCATTCAAAAAACTTTTGATTGCTTTACAAAATACTCAGTTATATGATAAAATTATTTTGTATACAGTTTATATGAATAAATTGATTTAAAAACTTACTCCACTTATGTTATATTAATATTAGATCAAAAAGGAAGGTCCATAGTTTCTTAAAGTCTATATCACTTAATTTTCTGTGATAAGCATATAAAAATATATTTTTTTATTATTTTATTTCTCATGAAAAAAACATAGTATCTAATCTTAATAAAATAAAATAATGAAAGAATGTAAAATAAAATAATATAAAATAATATAATAAAATACTTAACATAGTATCTCATTTTAATAAAATAAAATAATAAAAGAATGTAAAAAAAATAATATAAAATAAAATAATAAAATACTTAACATAGTATCTTATCTTAATGGAATAAAATAATAAAATAATGTAAAATAAGATAAGAAAATTCTTAACATAGTATCTCAGTATCTACCATAGTATCTTACTAAAATAAAATAAAATCGATATTAAATAAAATAATATAAAATAAAATAATAGAAGAATGTAAAATAAAATAATATAAAATAAAATAATAAAAGAATGTAAAATAAAATATTAAAATACTTAACATAGTATCTTATCTTACTAAAATAAAATAATAAATCAATATTAAATAAAATAATATAAAATAAAATAAATACTTAACAGTGTCTTATCTTAAAAAAATAAAATAATAAAATAATATAAAATAAAATAATAAAATACTTAACGTAGATAAGATCTTAAGTCTTGAACATAACCAAAGTTGAGACGGAAACTCTCAACGCGATTCCAGTAGGCACTTATTAGACAGTGTTTATTTCACACAACTACATATACTGGACTTGTAGAGAATAATAGGAAAGATAATTACCTGAACGCTTTTTTTACAAGTGCCCATACCTGGGAAAATTGAGACATATCACTATGAAAGCGCACAAACTAAAAAGTCTGGTGGACACCCAAAACATAGGTTCCCCAAAATATATCTTTTTTTTATGAAAAGCGTAGATCGACTTTTAGTGGTGGTAACCAACCGGTGCCTATAATCTACTTGATTAGAAAAAGTAGCTCTATCGCCACTACAACCAACCAATCAACATATTAAAATAGCCAATTTAATCCTAGGTAAACAAAATTATAAAGTATAAAGAATATTCTGTAAAATAATATAAAGAATAATTTTATAGAAATTTTTTTCGAACAGTGTGAACTACAACAACAAAAATTCATTATATTATTATTTTAATTAATTAAATTTTTGGCTGACCATACAGCTGTTTCGAGTATTGCCAAATACCCATTATCAGTGGTCTTGGAAATAATTCTTGTATTTAATTATTCGTAAATAATTGTTTTTGAGACTGCAAGTACCAGGAATCGAACTCGAGTCCTGCCAAATGTGAAGCTTAGAATCAACGCACCTTAACCAACTGACCCAAAGCCGTACTTGACTTTTTATGTTCGCTAATTTTTCTGGAGTTTTGTTATTTTGCTATGAAAGTTTTATTCACAAATTTATTTGCTGTGTTTATATTAGAACGAAATCGTAAACCAGCTGTAGAATAATTGAATTAATTAGTTATATTTTTATTTTTTAATTGTTGAATTTCAATATTATCCTGTTTGAAGAATAATTTTTTAAAATTCTTAATATTAAAGAGTTTTCATATATCTAAATATCTCTTACAGCTTATTTTAATTACTTTCTCTAATTTGTGTTTAATTTTTTTATATAGTATATAAAAATTCATTAATGGCTTCAACTTGAAAATATATTGTTAATTTAGTGAAATGTTAAAGTAATAAAATAAACGGTTAACAACGATTAAATAAAATGTTCTTATAAGGTCAACTCCACCTGCCGGCAGAACACCAGGTATAAATATGTTCACTAATTCAGTTAAATCAATATATAGCACTCATATAATAGTTGTAATAAACATATACGTAGCCATTAAATTCAGAATGGTGTGGCAGTGTGGTCTGGTATGTGGCTTTAAACAGTAAAGACCACTTTTTTAATTATAAAATATACGTGAGTAACCTAACCATATAACACTATCTTCGTACCAGTTTTTGTTGCTGTAAGACTTGTTAACTGCAAAAACATTTTCATCTGGTCTCACCGCCCGCATTGCCAGCACGGCTCTTTGTTCCGTTTAACCACACTTACCTGTCTGGATGGAGTGTTCTTGTACGTCTTTTTGGAATCTTGTTATTACCTTTCTGTCTACCATTAGGTTCTACGCAAATATGCAAAAATTTGCAATTATTATGCACGCACAATTTGAGTGCCATAGCAGTTACTGTTGTTCTTTTGATGGCGTTCTTGCAACATTAAAATGACAACTCCAAGTGGACGAGGCATGAAAAGGATGTTCCTAGTCAGCGGCTTAGTTGGTAGCTTTCATAGTAGAGCTAGCTAAAGTAGTGACTGCTAAGCACTGTAGTCACTCTTGTTTAAACGCAGACGATGATGATGGCATACATACAATCATATTGTTAATAATGATGACGAATAATATTAATGTTGTTGTTAGTGTTGATGATGTTGCAGCAATTGTGTTGTTACTGTTACGCATGTGCAACTGCAACTTCAGCTTTTCCACGTAACATAACAAAATTTATTGCCTTTCATGATTGATGTGCAATGCAATTTACTAAAAATAAACAGAAAAAAATATTTTTGAAAAATTAATTTTGTATGCTGATTGCAGTTTAAATGAATTATAAAAATAAAACAAATAAAACAAATAAAAAATTTAAATTTAAATTAAAATTAAATAATAGTTGCGTTGCTATTATTTATGAATATTTTGCATAAAAGTACACCTTCACATTTTACGGGAATTGTGCCAACAAAACGGCAAACTTTGACTAAGTCGAACGTACATTGGTTCGTAGGCAGTTTGCCAGCTTAATTATGAAACATGTTGGCCGCACATGGCTTGACTTGGCATGGTTTTGCATACAAATCGAAAATGCTTTATGCTTAGCTACATACGGCTAAGGAGCACCTGCTGCGTTATTAATAGATGCATTCAGTTATAGTACATGTGTGAAATATCTTGGTGGACATGTGGTGATAATGACTTTAATAATATTCCATGCAATAGTCAGCATGCCAAAATTAAAAATAAAAAATAAAATATAAAAATCATAGAAGTCATAAAAGATATTTAAAGTTAAGAACAACAACACTAGAAATAGTAATAAAAATTCTTTTACTACTAAGTTGAATGTCCATATTTAATTATTATTAGTGAAAAATACTCTTACTAATTTTAAATGCTTTAGGTCAATCAATACACACTTTAATATCACTAAACTTACAGAATCTGCATACAATAATTAAGCAAATAATTGAATAACAAACGTGCCTGTACCAGTATTTAAATAGTTCGCACCGACACCAGAACATTCATTTTTATGTACAAATATACGATCCCAATCCTATGATAGAACCCATGAAGTAAGGAACACTAAGTTTTCAGTAAATCGAATCTATATAAAAGCAAATTAGTGCTAGCGTCAAGCACTGCTTTCGATATAAATTTCAGTGCACAAATAAGTCCCACCTAATTTTATAATGTTCATCCAGTATAAATATTTCGTTGTGTAAGAAATCCAAGCAATAATGAAAAACTGAAAATGTTTAATATGTCAATGAAAATGTGAATGAATTATCATCTGTTTCTTTATTTGCGTGATATTAATATAGATATCTATATGTCCTTCGCCCTATATATAAATTAAGATTAGACCTTCTATTGGTTTTTACAACATAGATGTAATTTTAGTTGCTTAAAATTATTGTTTACTTAATTGTGGATCCAGTGCATAACTGCTATTACATTAGTACTATTGTAGAACTATATGTCATATTTGTAAATAATCAACTATATTTATTCAAATAGTTTTGCAAGAAGTCAATTTTGTTTGTACACCAATAACGCATAGTTCCGGAAAGAGTATAATAATTTCCTAAGTGAAATTAAAATTTATAATTGTTTAAATATCACAAAGTTGGACTTTCGTAAATACCTACAATATATAAAGCCCATGAAAGATCTCAAGAATAAACTTAACTTATGACATAACATAAGAAATTACGTTATTGCAACGATTAATAGATAAATATTACCTAAAGCTGATAATATTTAACATGATTCCACAAAAAATAAGGTACGGACATATGAAAATTTTATGTAAGAAAAGTAAACCAAGCAATATAAGTTCACTTTTTAAGGCGCTTAACGATTCAATCGAATTTTTTGCTAATAAGGATCCCTTAAATGGTAGTTAATTGTGTTTATTAAGCAACTTAAATAAAGTGGCAGCTATACCACCGATTGTCTCAATCCTCCAATAAAATTCTTGAAGGTAGATTTTTATTTATAGCCACAATCTACTTTAAATATCTTTCTCAAAGTGTTTAAGCTTCGGTGACAGCAAAAAATTAAGTATAGCTTTCAATGCTATTATAGACCACATTTATCCTTTCTGGAAGGGATTTGGAGTACATCACATTAGTGTAATACAAAAGCAACTGTAATTTTGTTTTTTTGATCTAATTAGCCGAGGTCTTTGGGTACCCGTAAACGTGTTTCTAGTCACCAGTTATGATACGTCTTATGAATATTGGGTCCGTATGTGCTTGGGAGATCACGTCTTCAGCAAACTGCTCTGTTTTGTTTAGAAATCTAAACATTTTTAAAAGCAGTTATATGGCGATGAATTTAATATAAAAAATAACAGTCATAATATTTTATATTTTGAACATACCTTAATGTTACGTCCACACTATGACTCACACAATGATTTTTGAGGTTTCGCTTGGTTTTGTCGATGTTTTCATTATTTTTGGTCGTTAAAGGCCGGACGGAACGATATTAAATAGTTTATAAAAAATGGTTGTTCATTCTAAAATGTTTAGAAAGCCATATTTATATGGGAGTTTTTGTATTATTTTGTACCTCATGTTATTTAAAATGAAATTAAATAAATAATTGAACGCTTTCTGGAATGAAGTTGCTTTACGCATCTTGAAAGTAGATATAAATATATTGTCGATAATATATTATAATATAGATAATAATATAGATAATATATTATATGGAAGATATAAATATATGCTCACAAGTTTCTGTTAGGTACTGAAACCACCTTTATGCTTACCTTATTTATCAATAGTATGTTAAAAGGTTTTAAGTCGCATTTCTTAACGATTCATTTAGTTCAACGAATCATTTGTAAAAATTTATACCATTTAGTAAAAGTTTTTATTATGATCCACTACAATTAAGACATTATTTGTCGAAATTTATTATTTTTGGCGAATATGTGTAGGTATCACATGGGGCCATTACATGAGCTGAAATGGGTTTGGGTATACAAGACAGTCTCGTAGCCTTAGCTTACATATGCACTGTTTAATCAAGTTTCATGATAATTTGCTAGTACCAAGGTTTTATTCATTGAGTTTATTCCAAGAAAAAAAATTTCTAGAAGTAATTCCAACTATAATAAAACTATTTATGGGACTATAATATATTTCCAAGTAATAAATATTTCTATTAAAATATTTTTGTTTCAACGGAGTAACTGTTATAACATGTGACGGTTTACATTTTGGCATTCAACCTTTCACTCTCCCGTGCTTTCCAACCTGTTGACTTTAACTGGAAAACTGAATTGAAAAATTTGTATGCAATCAGAGAATAACTTGAAAATAATTACAATTGCAAATAGAAATAAATGTAGTATGCATTTATGTGCCTAAGGCGACTTCTGACAATTTGTAATTTTAAGTTAGTTGCATTTATAATATTTTAAGTAATTTTTTCATTTTTTTCGATTTGAACTCTTAGAGCATTTACTTTTGTTTGAGATTTTTCACATTTGCCTCATGCACATCACATGCATGCGAAGCCTGGCAAAAACCTCGGCTCGAAGTCTTTTGTGAAAGGAATTGTAATTGCAAATGCATTCGAGTGGACATTTATGATTACACAAATGCATTTTATGTATTTTTCAGATATTCATACTTTCAGTAACATTTCAGTTTTTTTATTTTTTATTTTTTATTTTTTTTTTGATTTTCTTATGTTACTTTGCAGTAATATATATAAAATTTTATTTTTGTTCAAATATTTGCCTTTGTATTTATTGAAAAGATTGCAGTGCTCATACAAAACAAATGTGAAACTTTCGAAAACTTCGAAAAGCAAAAAATGTCATCAATTTGCAATACAAAAGAATTTGTTGATTGATTGCAGTGAAACGAATCCGGACATTTGTTGAATGTTCAATTTCGAGTCTTTGATCTTGTGTAATAAAAGTATTTGTCTATTCAAACAGAAAATCATTAACTGCCAAACAACGGCTGGTGTATGTTTGGCATAGTTTAAAGCACAACACTGTACTAAGCTAAAAATAATGTTAGCATAATAAAGTCCAAATGCAATTCAAATAAATCAAATTTTATACAAAATCTGTATAAAGCTCGGCTGCAGATTTTTATGTCTCATCAGCATTTTGTCAATGTTTAAACTCAGTTTGATGTTTACCGACATTAATTAATAAATTTTGATAAAGCATACATACATTAACATTAGCTGTAATGAATGTATACCTCTGTGGCTGGCATATGCAGTGAATGTTACTAATGCAAATTTGATGCATTGAATATAGTTTAAAAGCAAAGCTAACAGTAAGTTTACAACCGCCTAATTGAACTGCCATGCTAATCCCGTTGTACATTTCCTCATTAGGCATATTAAAATTCCACCTAAACCGTAAATATTTAATGAACTGCATGAATGCACAAAGACATCCACTTTTATATGGACAAACCAGTCGAATGTTGAAGGAAACTTACCGCTCCGTTGGTAATGCAAAGTTATTTCATTGAAAAGCACCAAGTAGACAGACAGCATTAACGACAGACACCTGTACATAGAGACAACGTGCCAAACACTCACAGGCTGGACAGTTGTCACTCGTTTGGACAACGACACACAATATCTATGCAAATACCTTGAATACCATTTAGAGCATATTAG
Source organism: Teleopsis dalmanni (assembly GCF_002237135.1). Lineage (NCBI taxonomy): Eukaryota > Metazoa > Arthropoda > Insecta > Diptera > Diopsidae > Teleopsis > Teleopsis dalmanni. The sequence continues at coordinate 47,818,037 of NC_051846.1, forward strand.
ACCAAAATCTGAAAGCCTAATTGCGTATAACAAGTTTTCTATTAATTGTCTGTCCGCATGCAGCATGTTTAATGTGTGGATATGGATGATATGCCTGGCGTGTACGCATGCTGTATCCATGTACGAATGGGTCTTGTACCATCAGCACATGTCAATCTCTGCAGCAAAGTAAAAACTTTATCCAAGACGTTAGATTTGGACTGCAGTACGGTAACGTTTTCCTTTGCAAACCACCGACCGACCACCATGTGGCATTTATAGCAGCTGCTTTATGGTGAAGGTATTAAATCAAACGAATATGCTCAGCTTCCAGAGCTGCATACACTAATCTATTTCTTTTTAATTTAATGCATTCAATCAACACTTGAAACAGCGCTATCTGAAACTATTTTTAATCCGCTATATTGCTAATTTCGTTAGATTTTTTAATAGAATTTGTTAATTCTATTAAAAACTTGTTTACATGTTGACTTAACTCAATAACAATACCGGAAAACTCTGATTTGCAAGTAATTAACCAGAGGCGTTTTGAAAAACAAAAACAAAAACAAAAACAAACTAAAATCTTCTCCTCTGTCTGTAGTCTGTTTTTCCACTAAAACCGACACCGAAAAAACTGATGTCCACCGGCGCCAGTTTTTTAGTTTCGGCCAGAAATACACGCATCCGCAGTCAACCGCTGTAACTCCATTTCCATTGCGAATGCAAACCGACTTTATTTTGCTTCGAGCTGCTTTGCTTAATTAATTTCAATTTTTAATGTAATTTATGTTAAAACGAAAACTTAGTAGCTGGTTGTTGTTTCAACGCTTGCTACCTTTAATTTTCACTGGTTTCCACCTGCGACAGAGATAAACGCATTTTTATGGTCATGTTATCACAGTTATATTTCTGTATAAATTTGCATTGCTTGGTAGTTTAATTACTAAGTGACGAGTAGCACTGTGGGCTGATGCGTGGAATGCGCCACTTATCAGCGGTATTTTAACCATTAAAGATAAAAAAATACTTTAGCACAGCTACTTTTTTTACTACAAAATAATCAATGTGTATTGCCATTTATTAATGAACTGAATTGATGTTTTATTATAATTGGATTATGATATCACTACGAGTTTCTTGAAATGTTTATAATCTTCTATATAATTGAATTGAAATTATGATGTTTATCGGAAATGATGTTTAAAAAAGTTGTGGGAAAATATTTTCAATTTAGTTGACACATACTATGCATGGTGTTTTGAAAGTAAAAAGAAAAAAGTAAACAAAGTAAAACGAACGACATTTATATGAATAGACTCGGTGTTAGATTATAGAAAATGATAGGTCATCCTTTTGTATAGTCCATGCAAGGTAAACAAAAATATTGCATGACATTTAAGCAAATAAAAACGGATCTGAACTGTATTATAGGTACAAGCCTTTGTAACATCTGTTTATAAGCTAGTCGCTTATCTTTTATTTGTTGATGTATTTATTTTAAACGATCAAAGTGGCACAATATACAATCAGGTGTATACGAATAATAAGACGTGGAGTTGACAACTTGGAATCCTAACTAGACTACAAGTATTACAAATGATACAATTTTTTCATTACTTTTCATAGTTTATATATTGTATTATTCTCTGTTTCGAGCCACAGATTCGAGATTATTCTGGTATATAATCGGATATTTCATAGCCTTAAAAACTGTTGGTGCCCAATTCATCGTTTTATATTTTTTCTTGGGTAACCAATTATCGTCGCATGTATTTTAAATTTCGAAACTGTACAAAATGCGATCATTACTCAAAAAATCTGTCACGGATTGTGATTAATATCACCCAGTTTTTAAATTTTTCGTCAACATTAGTGGACATATGCATAACTTTTCGCCAGCCAGTAATTCATGGAATTAATTAAATTATTCTCCTACTACAGTAGGAGGATTAACAGTAATAGTATTAGCTAATTCTGACAGCAATTACAGAATTAGTAATTAGCTAATGTAATACTCAATTTTAATTTCATTGATTTCAATAAACGTAATATATTCTTGATGGAATCTGCCGTGACCAACACATTGCTCATCACTCTCAATGTCGTCCATGTCGACCCCTTATACCGTATTTACTGTTCAAGAACTTTGCGATTCTTCACTTGAAAATGTTTACTTAGTTTAAGTTTAATTTAATATTAGTTTCTTCTTTTTGTACCGATAAGTCCTTCATCATAATTGGCTTTGTGATGGACTTTAGAATGGCTTTAGAATTTTTATTTACAAACAACTTTTGAATGATGTGTAAAATTTTCATTCAAAATTTCCCATGAAGGTTATCAATAAATCGGACATGGCTTTGGTAACATTTTCTTCTTCAGTCTCTTAGATGTTTAGAAATATCATAACCAGTTTATTAGAGTAAAAGAGTTATGTTGTTGTTTTGTTTTTCGACAAACTTCGGAGCAGTCAAATATACTTATTGGTCAAAGTGTATATCAATGATTGATTAGCTACTAAAGTAAAAATTTGATTAAAACTTGGTGGATTAAAAATATTGGAAGAACCACAAATTGTATATCTTAGGGACTGAATTCATATCAGATAATGTAAATAGAAGAAAAATTGATTATAGGAGACCAAAATTCGAGATCTATCGAAAATTTCTAATAGCAAATAACAAAAATAATTTCTAATAAATTTCCCATTGATGCCTTTTAACATTATTGACTTAAACGCATACCTCAATTAATGCATTGGGTAATAATTTTGACTTTTTTTAAACCAGAGTAAAAAAACAAAATTTTTTTAATGTATTATAATTGCAATGAGATACATTAATCTATCAGTTGTATTTTCTTTTCGGATAAAGTTTCTTTTGTGGCGCTGTTTCTTGCAAATACTGCCGGTACTGTCAGAGTACTACCAAGACCACTTTGCACATAATTTGTTTATTTTTAATAAGGTGTTATCTCCGAACTATACGGATTGTTCCCGACTAACACTTTTTATATTCTAGTATATATGCACATGAAATAATTTATTTTAAATTATTTAATTATGTGTATTATATTATAATTATCGAAAAATTATTTATTCAAATATTGGAATATAATTGAAATTTTTTGCATTATCCTTATACTGAATAATACTCTAATAGATATTTTAGACTTAATATTAAATATTAATTATTTACAATTTTTACTATTATCTATCTATCTATCAATTATCTATCAACTACATATTCGAAAATGATAAGTTCAAAGGCAATCCTTTCCATTTACATTCAAGGGAGACAAACTCAAACCACTTAACCAGTTGATGAGAACTTTATAATTCCCAACACACTCAATCTCCCTCGCACATCGCGACCCTAAAACAATGCTAATTAATTTACTCAGAAATTTCTTACTCCTTCACTGCGAATGACTCCTTAAAATATTTTTCTCATAATTTTCACCATATTTCGCTCTCAGAAAGCAATTACAATATGTGCACGCTCACCCACAGCTTGGGTGCCGTCCCTTATCATAGTATCCTACAACCACTTGTTTCAGACAAAATTAAGAAAATGAAATGAGGGAAAATTCATTCATTTTCATTTGTTTTCCCCACGTTTTCATTTTGTGCTTTGCTTAATTTTCCAAACATCTCATTTTCGCAATTTTTCTTCCAAGATGCCGGCTTTTCATTTAATTTTTTTTCATTATTTTTTTTTGTATTAATTTCACTTTTCATCAACATTTTGCCGCGCCACGTTTTAATTTTTCTTCTTTATTTATTTTTTGTTTTATTTTTGATGAGAAAGAAGGAAAATTTTAGTGTCGTTTTGGCGCGCTTTGGCTTTGGTTGTTTGTAAGGCACGAACATGTAGCTAATTTGCAATGGCTTCATTTCCTTTCGCTAACGCTTCCGCTTTCGCCATGTTGCTTTATAAGCACACGTCATTACGTGCACGTATGTGTGTATGTGTGTGGCGTTGCTTGTGTCTTTGCAACAGTGTCAATGCGCTGGTATTTAAGTTATTTTCACAATTTTTTTTTAATTTTTTTTTTTTGCATATCTCACTTCTTAATGGAAATGAAGCTGCTGAAGTGTTTAGTTCATTGCCGGTGCTTCTTCTTCTACAGCCACCAGTGTTCTCGTTGCAACTGTTGTTCGTAGAATTGTTGATGAAAATTCTCAAATGAAATTAAAGGCAAATGCATAGTTACGTAGCGGAAACAGTTGCTAACTACTGCAAACACAGACTCACAGACATACACACACAAACAAAGATACTGTTTGTGTGTGCAACTGTTTAAAATAATATATTTACAAGCGCTCGCTGCACACCAAGTGTAGAAAGTTTCAGTTTACTGACGCAGCCACACAGTGCCGGTGCCGGAGCACAGAACTTCGTCCTGCAACTCTGTGTCGGCGTGCGTCTACGGCAAATGAAAATGAATAAAGTTTTTAGTTGGCGCTTTTGGCTTACCGCACCATGTCGCCCCTTTTGTCTTGAACTTCATATTTCTTGCTCTCTGCTGATTATGCATTTTGTTGTCGTTGTGCCACATTTTCAGTTTGGTTATTAACCCACTTTTGCCTTTGGCCTGATTCAAAGTGAGTGGGCGTGAAATGACTTTTTGGGTTTTCTGTTTTTTGCGTTTTTTTCCTTTTTATTTTAATTTTAGTTTTTTTTCTTGTACTTATTTTAATTTTAATTTTCGTTTGGCCTGTTTTGCTTGCTCTTCCGGTTTCTTATATTAAATATGTTGGTTTGTGTATTTGTGAGTTAGAGTCGCTGTATTTGTGTGGGTGCTAGCCTGAATTTGGTGACGTTTTATTATGTGTCGTCATCATTTGCGCTTTGCTTTTGTTTCTAGGTCAAGAACTTTTCCTTGTCTCCAGACACAGACTGATGAAACATTTTTAATTTACTTTGAACTTAACTCTCGGTTCAGTTAATGCAAATGAAAGTGAAAATGAGAGACTTTTTCCTCTTAGTTTCGCAGTAATGGAAATTAAATATGAAAAGAATTTAATAAATTTATATGGAGAGGTTTCGAAAAGTATTGAACTACAACAACAAAAGCCTTTTATTTTAATTAATACAATTATTCAACAGTTGATTTATGATTTCATTATAATATAACACAGCAAGTGAATTTGTTAATAAACTTTTACAGCAAGTGAATAGAAAACTCTAAGTTCGAACATATAAAATTGAAGACAGCTTTGGGTCAACTACCTAATGAACACTGACTCTGTGCTCGAAATATGGCAGGGCACGAATTCAACCCTTGTTATTTGCAGTCTCAAGAAATTATTCACGAATAATTAAATATAAGTAATTTGATGATGGGTATTTGACAATACTCGAAACAGCTGCATGGTCAGCCAAAAATTCAATTAATTACAATAATATAAAAAAATAAATTAATTTGGTTTAGTTCACTATTTAGCTAAATCACCGTCATAACTGATATTAATATGCAAATAAATAGTCTACTACATATAGTCTACTTAAAAGAATTATAAAATCAAAAATTAAATAAGCAATTGAAAACGAAAATAAAACATAATTTTAATATAGGTATAATCGAAGCAAGTAATTAAATTACAAATAGCATTAGTAGTTTAAATAGTTTAATAATTAGTAGTTTATTAATAATGCTATTGAAAATGTAAGGTCAGATACTTATGAATGATGCTGAAGAGAGTCCTACAGTTAAAAGAATTTAATAAAATATAGGGGAATAGAAACAAAACATCGGAGAATATATCATCCGAAAACCAATTATGACTACGTAGTTACATTATACCGTACAACGTACAACATACTTACGGTCGTATTTTTTATTTGTAACCATAGTTTAAGCCTTTGCGTTTATAGATTGTATCTTAATAAGTGATAGAATTTTAGTAAATTATTTAAACATGTCTTTTTTAATTGGGTATACAATAATTCCTTATATAAACCATAGAAGTAGGAATGTTTCAATATTAGACACTATGTATACCTATCTCACTACTTTCAACGAAATTATATATGAACTATATGCCATTGACTAGAGGATGATAATAAACAAATCAGTGAAATTAAATTTTTTCTGAAGAGTTGTGAAACTGTTTTTTTTTTAACTATTTACACAAGGTTTAGATATAAGGTTTATACAAGGGTTAGACTGAGCCTTCAAGTAATATAATTGCAAACCTGGCAATTATATAAAACATGTTTTGTAACATATAAATGCACTGAAAATATTGCAAATTCCCTCATTCTGGTTTGTTCTTTTCAGATCTGTTTTCTGTTTATTTTTAATTTTATATTCTTTAAGAGATAATAAAACGTAAAACATGCACCTACTACTCAAATCTTGGATAGTAACAACATCACCAAATTGTTCTAACATTAACATTTTATTGTGGTAATAAATAAAACTAAACGGACAACTAAACGGAATTTATCTTAAATGTATTTAAATTTTAAATTGTTTTATAAAAAACTTAACTCAAATAACTCAAAATAGTAATTGAAAATCATAAAACATATAGATAGACAGACAAAGACAATTAATTTTATGTTGCAGTTTCTCTGATCATCGACATCTACCTACTTTGTTGAATGACAATTACATGTACTTTATTTTGACATCTAATATCAGCGAAAATATTTAAATTTTATAGAAATATTTACTTATGTACCAAATCTGCACTTTATAGACTTATTTAACTTGTTTAAAAAATAAGTGCTAGTATAAAGCATTTTATAGAGTTAATACCTTCTATATTATAAGTTTTACTACATATATATTACATAAACTGACTTTATAATCTCTATTTAATGTGTTGTCGCTTATATATGAATATATATATATATATAAATATATTAAATAATTTAATTCCTAGAAGGAGCATAGGACCGCATACGGTTTCGTTAATCGATTGATTTAAGATTGGCAGGTGATTGGCCTACCGCATATATATGAACATAATTCGACATAAATTAGTATGGATGTATCAAATGATCAGAATCAATGTAGCATAAGCTTGCAATTATTTTCTTCACTGGTGACTATAGTCGTAACAATTTCGATAATATATAGTGTTCTCTGAAAGTGTTATTTAATTATTTAAATACTCAAATATTTCAAATATTGTTTAGAAATTGGGATATCTAGATAGTCTGAAAAATCTCTTCTTAAAATTTTTAAGTTTAAAAAAAAAATAAGAGATATAGAACTAATAGAAAAAGTTCAGAAATTAACAACTGTTAGTAAGGAAACACTTGTTTTCGATGTACTACTTGAAAACATCCAAGTAAATTAAAAACACTGATTTCACTGACGTAAGGAACTAACTACTTAAATCCGGAAGACTATGCTGACGAGCATTAAAGATATTAAGTAACAGCATAAAATTTATATGAATAGTATATGAATTATTACTCTATAGAATTATAATTTTTCATTGAATTATATTAATTTATAGAATAAGTTCCGATCTTATAAACAAACAAATTATATTTAAAATAGTTTTTATAATTCATATTATGGTTTTTAAACCACAAACCATATAACTGTTAATTTTTTAGTGTTATTAATCTCAAACATTTTTATTATTAATTTAAGTACTAAAATATAATATTATAAAATTGTTGTAACAAGACAAAGATATGAATTTTTAATCAAACATTTTTAAAGTAGTATGGTGCGAATCGACGTTTATATTTATGAGATGAGATGACTCAGATGAAAACTAAAAATAATATTATATCCTTCTTCAACTTTTTTGACACAAATGATAATTTTATTTGACTTATACTGTATGTGTGTGTCAAGTAGATATATTAAAGATACATAAAACAATTATGTCTGTTCGTTGTCAGGACATTACATATAAAATAAATAACAAACAGTGTCACAAATACTAAAAACAATATAAATTCTTTTTCTGCACTCAAACTGAATTTTGAATGATTTGGAATCTTTTCTTACCATAAAGATTTATTGCTAATATATTATGAAAAAATTATACTGAAAAAAAAACAACAGTATACAGTAAGGATTTATAATTTTATTAAATAAATTTGTGCTGCAGGTACTTCAACACAACAGAAAAGACACACCGACTGAAGCGGCAAAACTGCTTTCATTGAGATTTATTCTTCAGTCATTGTTAAAATAAGAAGAAACATACTTTTAGGCGTATTGTAGTCAAGGCGATGCAATTGTGAAGTAGAGGAGATTGACAATGACAAGTGTTTGATATAAGACACAATTCTTTGAATAATATGATTTGATTTGATTTGATCATATTATAAATTATATTAGCACAAAGTACTTATTTCAATTTATATTGAAATTTGAATAAATATGCAAATATCTGGTATATATATACAAGTGTACTATTATTTATATATAGAAAAACATATGACTTATTTAGATGAGTTTAAATAAGAAAGATAGCAAAATGAAGTAGAATATGTTCTATAGATATCTTTGTAAGTGTAAATCAAATTTTATTTTATTATAAGCTTAATAATAGTACAACGAAAGACATAAAAGACACACGTGCAAGGATTCACAGGATTTATTGTAGTTATATAAGTAAATACAATATTAGAAAACGACTGCAAGTTGACATTTAAGAACGTCTTGGGGCTTTAGTTTAAATATGTTTATGCTCTATGTTATTATAAATATTTATTTAAATTTACTTTAAACATTTTTATAAATAAATGTATATAAAATACTTATTGTATTATAAAAATCTTTAAGTGTTTAAAATTCAAGTGTGTGTGTGTGTGTGTAACAGTGTATCTTTTCATGAAAATGACATCACGCGCAATACTCATCAATTTTGGCATAAAATAGAAAATTTCGCTTCTTAGAATTTCTTCACTTGGTTAAAGTTCTTATCAATTGAGTTGCTGTTGTTGTTGTAGTTGCTTTCGGTTTAACTTAAGCTATTGTTGTTGAGATTTTACTGCTATTTTTAGTACAACAACTGCTGTTACTGTTGTGTTGGTTTTTCTTTTTTTTTATTACATAAATCCATATCAACCCCAACCTACAACCCTTATATATTATGAACCAAGAATATTACTCTTCTTCAGTTTAAACTTAAGCTTTTTATATTTGCAATTGCGAGTCTTGTCGTATTTGTCACAGGATATTCGCAAAATACATTATTATGATGGAATCCTATTTGTAATATAGCAGCGTGTGTTGTACGCATCACATTTTCTTAACGAATTCGTATCTAATCGAAACGCTATAAGACTCAAGTAAATTATGCTAATGTCAAAATAATGCATATTCGATCAACTTTGTTCGCTTCCATTTTCGATTTTTCAAAGGTTTTATATTAAATATATATAAGTATATATACCTTATATATATATACATGTAGTTACATATATATATATGTATGTGTATAAAATCGTAATACTTTACTTCCTTACTTTTCCTTCACATTCTGTTTAAAAAAAAGCTTCTTTCCTTATGTTCAGTTTTGGTTCGATATGTTTTTGACACTTTTGTCATTTGAAAAAGTATAAAAAATCAAAAATTTAGTAGAGAAAAAAATATTGAATGACATTCAGAAGAAAGTATCTAACTGTGTTTTGTGTGTTTGGAATGGCAGAAATTACACACCAACTTCTTAGTTCTCAACGCCTTTTGTCATATCTGACGGTGGAGTGAGACATCGCCTGTTGTGACTAAATATGACAGTAGATATGCATTTTGTTCTGTACTGAAACGCCTTTTTCAAGACTGCCAATGCCAATTCCCCAAAGTGAAAAGTTATTTTCTTGAAAGCGAAAAATTCTGCACTAAGTGGAACAGCAGCGATTCTTCAATTGCTCATCGTAATTTGTATATGTTTGATATTTAAATTTTATATAGAAATTTTGCACAAAATGTATTCCTGCACATAATTGTAGAGTGAATTTGTTGCGATATTTTCGATTGAATTTGAAAATTGAATTTTGGTCTCCTGTGGTTTAACGCGTTTCATATTCAAATAAACAGCATTAGAAAGTATAAAATGAGTTTAAAAATAAGATTAACACAAATCAAAAAAATTATAATAATATTAATGATCTAATAAATTTTATTTAGTGTTGGAAACTTTAATTGTTTTTAATTGTTTACAAGTTTGTTAGAATGTAGCTACTCGTAACATATTAAATCAAAGCATCTTACAAGAATTCTAATAAGTTAAGAATTTAAGTTAAAATATGAACAATAATTTGCCTGATATAACCATTTAAAATTTTTTTTGCTCTTCGTGTTTGTTATAAGTTATTGCAAATAACAAGGACTCTCCAAAGTGCCAAAACTAATGATAGAAATAAATCCTTGAAATGCTTTAGCAACGCACCAACAATCATGAATGGCTTCTCACTAACATTGCCAATTGTGCCGGCGACTGTGTTTCATGTTATTCGGGCTTCGCAATTCGCATTCGCATTTTGGCTGGGAGTAGTCCTGTACTTGGCGTACATTGCTCCTCCGTGCTTATCTCAAGGCGCACTTTTAGCGTGTTTTTGACACCAAGCCAATATGCAGTAAATCTGCCAGAATGTCTGTGAACTAGAAAAAGCGTAAAAATGCGCGCTTTGAATTTCATTTTTCCCATTTAAAATAGGTTACATATTTTATGTTTAATATTTTTTTATTTTTATTTCTATATTCTACTATATTTTTTTCTTTTTACTTCATATTTGTTTTTGTATTCTCTGCCCTTTGTTGGAATATATACGTACGGTATATATTTTAACTTGGAAAATTTGAATTTGAATTTGAATCTACAACAGCAAAGTATTTCGCTAGGATATTGAAAAATTTTTTTCTTGTTATGCGCAAAATTTATATAATTTGTTGCAATACCCGTGCTTACATTATTCGAGTATTTATGCCTTCAGACTGAAAATAACTTTCTTTCTAAATTGCAAATAATTTTTAAAATGAATAAATTGAATTTTTTTTCTTTTGAATATTCATAATATTTCATAATATTGCTAAATTGAATTTTTTTAAACATTTATATACACTGAGAAATATTTTGTTGTGTTACGTTGTCAATATTCTTCACTTAAAGAAGTGTGTTACTAAAGTTAGATAAGAAATTATAATATTAGAATTCTTAAAAAGTAATATTTATTTTATAATTCAAGAACCGAGAAAAATCGCTAGCAAACCTAATTAACCTAACCAAATTAACAAAACTAACTCGCTAACTAAGAACTTAGCAGCTGTTCAGCAAATTGGTACGACTTAAAGTTAAAATTTGACATATCAACAAATAACTCGCTTTATAAAAGTGGAAGAACTCTTCTGTTAAAATTGAAATTAACATATCTGATAGAAAGTAAAAATATTCTGGTAGAGAGTTAAAGAAATGATCTACAACATTATTTTTAAAATAACTATCATTATAAACCCCCAAGTGGAGAAACTGTTGATCTCTATGCTAAGAAAAAGAAATAAAGTTGACGTGCAAAAGTTATATTAGTTAGTAAGTTAGTTAGTTAAAATAATAGAAATTAAAGTTATATTAAACTTAAAGAAATATTATTTGGTAACCACGAATAAAAAGTAATAACAATGTTCAGAAAAAACATTTGATAAGCTATTCTAATTTTTCATAACCTTTACGATGATATGAATAAGGCTGTGTACCAAACAGTCACAGACTGTTTAAGCCAAATATTTTTAAGATCAGACCAACCAGACACATTGATTTGCATTATGCACAGTAGACCGACCTTTGTTTCCACTATTTTAAGCATGCTAAATAAACTGGATTTATATAAAAATGCTGTGTGTTGAATATTACAAGAAGCTCTAAATAAGTCTTTAGAATAAGTAAAAAAAATGTTGATTGGTAAAAGTGATTCTAGTAAAATTGGTTTTACAAAATATTCTTCAGCATGATTTATGATTTACTTTTGCATATGCTTAAGACAATTGGTGGGGCATTTTTCTCGCAGTGAAGTCGCTAGAAAATGGCAACTCGAATGCTTTTACATTGGTCTTGATAGTATAATCAAGAACAGAGCGTTGCTTAAGCTAATACAGACATTATCAGCATTATGACCCCTTTTTATTCATCTTCTGTCGCTAAACACCAATAGGTTTATGTATGAGATACGTCATTTTTGCAAGCACCTTACAAATTTATGTTGAAATTTCTTCCCATCTGGCTTCGCTAAAGACCAATAGGTTTATGTTTGCCTTATGGCTTGTCAGATCAAGCAAACCTAACTTAACCAATATTGATATTTGTATATGATATTGTATATGCATTTATATCTAAGGACCAATAGGTAGAAGTATAAGTTATATCACTTATTCAAGCACGCCTTTCAATTGTGGACACAATAAATGATTTGTATTACAAATTAAAGTAAAATTTTATTTATACAAGAAACCCTATCTATATTGTTATATCATATGAGTATTTTTTATAATATTTATATTTATATAATATACACTTTATATTTCGTTAAATTATATTTGAGAAACTTGGGCAACCTTTTCCTAAGACTTTTCACTGCCAAAGATACTTCTAGATACTAGATATACTACTAATTTTCAAAAGTAAGAGTTGCTAGAATACTATTGACAGTTTATTTGAATGATACAACAGCAGGACATGATTGCACTAGGGTTTAAGGATAATATTTGCAGTGGTAATGCGTAAAGATTAATTTGCATATTTCAATTTGAGATTTAGAATTTATGCGCATGCAATGCATTTACGCGTTCTGCTTACTTTTTTCATGCAATAAAACAATTTTAAAATTTGCACGAATCTCATATAAAACGAAGGGTGAGCAGTAAAACATGGCAAACTTTATGCAAATTTCTTACTGACTACAATAGAAAATCGCTGTCGAGGAGGGTTGGTTGGTTTGCAAGTGAAAAAACTAGAAACAGCTATCTCATGTTTAGCAGTTGTAATAAAAAATATTTGTATAATGCATTTAAAAATGATTTTGTTGCCTTTAAATTTTGAACTGCCTGAAGTCCCTCTTTGACATCCTATTAGCAACCATAGGATATGAATTTTTACATACAAATATACGAGTGCGCGAGTGTATGCAAGAATATTGCAAACAGGACCTCAAGTATTTTGTATAACTTGTACAAAAGTATTTGCATAAGCAGACATCAGCTTGTTAAAGGATTTGCACAAAATCAAATAAGTTGAAGAATTAATTAAATTGTAAGCATATGCAAATGATGCGAAATCCTTACATTTCCCACAGCTACGACGCTGAGCCCGAAAACCAACAACCAAAACTTGACGAGTGAATGAAAGTCGATAAGCTCTGCTATTCAACGGCAGCAAAAGGCTTTCATTACTATTTCATTCTACCAATTTCTGGAAAATAATCTATTTAATTGCAGTCTAAGGCCAAAGAAAAAGCAAAACTACTTTTGTATTGGATGCAACTGAAATTGGCATATCCACTTAAATTTATTCAAGCAAATATTTTGTGTTTTCCTAAAAAATATTTGCATCAACGCACAAACCACAAAGCATACAAAAATCGAGTATCTATAAAAATAACTGAGGAAATTGCAAGAAAAAAAGGAACTCCATTCGAATACATAAGAAATCGAAGCATGCAGAACTGATTTTAATATCAAATAAATTCCAAACCAAAGAAAATATTTGAGAATTGGTTGACGCATACCTGACAACAGAGGAACGGAATCCTTTTCGTGCGGATTCTTGACTGATGTAAAAAAAAAGAACCGAATTACGGCTAAGAAAAATCGAAAAAAAATCGAATAACAAACTCTTCAAAGATTGCAGAAATGTCGAAAATCACAGGCAGCAAATACAGCAACAAACTACAAAATTGAAAGACGAGAAAAAAATCGGATAAAAAGGATATAAAAATTCAATTCAAATCAAAATGTCTGCGCGTTTGCCAAGTACACAAAAAAATATAACAGGATAAAGGATTACTTTTATGTACAAATGTTGGCGTACACATGTCAGTATATACTAGTATATATGAATGTGGATATGTCCTGGCATGTGTATAGTCTACACATGACGACGTTGGTGCATCGCACATAACTAACAATTTTGCATGCATTATACGTACGTATTTTTATGTATTTTCCAAGCATCCTTTTTGGCAAACTCACCCCCGCATAGGGGTGAATGCGCTACTGCAAATTGCTAGTTTGTATGCTGAGGCTTGGAATTCTATTTGCACAACAAGCATTAAATATGCACGAAATGAAATGCAAAGGCACTTGTATTTGTGAGATACGTAGATCAACAAACCAGCAAAAACAAAAAAAAAACCAACTTCTGGACTAGAATATAACAACAGCTACTACAATACTTCAATACAACAAAACATTCAGAAACAAAAAAATTTACAAAAATTAAAGACATTTTATTTACAGCATATATTATAGCTTGGTTGATATATTCAATTTTCTAAATTAAAGTAATTTAACACAATGAAGAATACTCTAATGCTATAGAGATATCAGACATAATATAGATATATATTAATCTGGAGTATCTGTCAAGTGAAATTTCCTGCTGGTAGAAAATTAAAATAAAGTAATAAATTTTATTGAATAAATATTATTATTATTTTTATTGCATAAGATTACAGATGATGAGTAACTGATAAGAATACTCGAAACAGAGTTGTATGGTCAGTCAAATTTCAATAAATTAATCAAATTTTTGTTGTTCCTTCTTCATTACTGTTTGAAACCATAAAATTGTTTCTTTTCGTCATTTAAAACAACCTTAAAAATCATTTTTTTCGTTGTATACATAACTATAAATTAAATTTATATTTATAATAAATAATAAGTTCTCAGGAATTTATTTTTGCTATTTTCTGCTTTAATTCATAAAGAAATTCAAGAGAACACTGAAAAAAAGACTTGATTGAATAAAAGTTGTTTTTAAATTTTTAAAAGGGAAATAAAGTTTATAAAGTTCACCAATTGATCTAAATTACAGAACGGCTGATATACATGATCCCACATTAATCCAGTTAAACAGTCTTAACAGATTTTTTTTTCTAATATGTTTAAAGTGTATCTTTCTTACTAGATATTATCTAAACAGATCTGATATCAGACTAATCACCGATTCCTTAACTGAACATGTTTCTGTTAGTAACAAACTTGCAAAATTTTGACTACAAAATACTGACAACTATAAATTTTTCTGAAGACAGAATGAAATATTATTCCTTTATATCTGCGTATGATTTGTAATTACCAAGAAACAGATGTTGTGGTCTCCTAAAATCCAAATTAATTTTAGTAGACTCTAACAAGGGCAGCCTAATAGACCTCATAAGTGTTGATATGTCATTATATACTATACAATATTAAATAAATAAAATATAACAAGTATTGCATGTTATATTCTTATTATATTCTTATTGTTAAATCTTCTTGTTCTAGTTTTTACTACTTCAAATATTAGCAAAATTGAAAGTAATAACTATTCTGGTTATGAT